>NC_051159.1:8282008-8582008 GCF_013339745.2 Dermacentor silvarum
CATTGGTGGCACCTGCAGTGGGCATGTAGGTAAATAGGCTGATGGTGATGATGGTGCTCGGTTACAGTGCAAGCTCGGCACTGCCCGAGCACTGCTGTTGTGCCCCTCTATGGGCGGCCTTTGTTTGCCAAAATGCTTCATTTCTTTTTCCTTTCACTTTTTCTTTCTTCCCGGAAAACAGAGACGAACCGTAGGACGAGAATTGCGAAGCCACTGCCCCGTTCCGTCCTAAAAATAAGCCCGCGCGGTCGGTCGCTGCGGAAGTGTTTCGGTGAACAATACTGCACGCTTTGGTGATCCACGCCGGGAAGCGATTCAGCGAGTGAGCTGTTTGTGGTGGCCCTTGTTCGGTATCGTTGTTGAGCTTTTCCCGAGAAACACCCGCTACTCGTCCAAGGCACGAAACTCCCCCCCCCCCCCCAAAAAAAAAAATAAATAATTAAAAAGACACAATCAATGACAGTAAAGAGGAGAGAGTATAGTGAAAGTTGTTTGCTCTGTGGTTTTGCAGCTTCGGAAGGAAATACAACATGGCACCGGTAGAAGCCTCGCTGATGGCTTTTTTTAATTTGTTCCTTTTTTCCACCATGCATTGCTTCTGTATTGCCTCCGAAGGCAGTATTTGAGGACATTTTATTGGTAGAGTTGGTTTATCATGACCTGTTCGCATGTTTGCGTTCCGCTACCCTGTCTTGTAGGCGGTGAAGTTGTGAGTTCGGTGGTGAACAGCCCGAGAGCTGCGTAAGCCCGCAGAGAGTGATTGCATAACCCACATAGCCAGGCTCTACAGGACCATTCGCGACTGGGATAAGGACCAGGAAGTTAGGCTGGTAGGCGGGCGGAGAAAACCATCTGGCAAACAAAGCGGAGAGGTCCCCAGGGGTCTCCCCCGGCGTAGGGAGAATGCTGGAGAAACGAGGCTATTGGTCTCGCGCGGCACGCAGTGCGTGGATGGCTTCCGGTATCTGCTCAGTTTGTGCGGAAGCGCGCATGGCTTTCCGTGAGTGCGCCCGCGATGACGGCAGCGGAACCACGCGGTGCTTCGTTCTGCGCTCCCGTGCTGTGTGCGCGCTTTGGCCGTTGTGGTCACGTGGAGACGCAGGTGGCCGCTCTCCAGTCGTTCGTCCTCGGTTCCTTGGAATCCTTGGAGCTTCGCGTGCGTCGTGCATTCTTGCGAAATGTTTTCACATTGCGCTGATCATTATGCGGCACAGCTCTTCGACCGGAAGCTAGGAAACTGACAATTACGACTGAGCTTACAAACTCCTTGGTGAGCGCCTATAGCCACAACTGCCCTGCCCTCACTTTGCCCTTCTACATATTGTCACGTAGTAGTGACGCTGAAGTAAACAGTCGTAAAACTGTGTTTGACGAAACTGGTTGTTTATTGGGCGAACCTGTGCCCACAAAAGCAAGCTACACTCAAAGCACAACGATAGCGGCGAACACAGTCGGCGATCGTCGAAAATCTGATCAGCGGCGAAACGCGTCGGCTTTTATACCTGAGTCATCGAAGGTTCCAGATTAATCCCTGATGACCGCGGGTCTTCCAGAAAGTTCTAGACAATTCGCGTCGGTCACACAATCAGATAACATAAGCGTCGCTGAAAACAGGCAACGGAAAGAAGCGTCGATAACGTTCTAGAAAATTCCGATACAGGCGCGTCCTACGCCGAGCCATAGAGAAAGAAATTCAACAAGAGGGGACACTCGGCAAAAACTGGCAACAGGAAACACGTCACCATACGTCACGCTATACTTTTCACACCAAACGTTAGCTGCCGCGAGCATCGAAAAACAAGAAAGGGAACTTAAGTTAACAGGCATTGATTTATTTAATAAATTCTTTGCCGCGGAAACTAAAACTTTTTGCGTATGAATGAACTTAAGTTTTGTGACTTATTTTCCTTGCCTTACCTAGCCACATGTCAATGACGCGCCAGATACATGCGTCATCCGCCATCACAGAAGTGATGTCAGTGATTGACACCGACCGCTTGGCACGCTGCAGTCAATTCGGCCGCTGGGCCCTATGGGAGTGTCCCCTCTTGTTGAATTCCTTTCTCTATGGCCGAGCGATAACGTTTAACATTTGTTAGCCGGTGGAAAGTGGCCACTGGTGAAAGATAAACATGTATACGTGTCAATACCCTCCCCTTAAAAAGCATCGTCCCGATGCTGCAAACACGAAAGCGAAAACAAAACCACGCGTACAGAAAGGGACAAAAATAACAAAGCAACAAAGGACCTAAGTTCGTCAGCGGGCGTAGAAAGGCTTAAGACGCACCACGTGGATGACTTCAGGTCGTGCGCGCCGCCGCTGTGATTGCGAAATACCGTCTGGCACGACCTCATAGTCCAGTGCGCCAATACGTCGGATGATCTTATATGGTCCGAAATAGCGACGTAAGAGTTTCTCGCTAAGTCCTCGTCGGCGTATCGGAGTCCAGACCCAAACACGGTCTCCGGGCTGGTACTCGACGTAGCGTCGTCGAAGATTGTAGTGTCGGCTGTCGGTTCTCTGCTGGTTCTTGATGCGCAGGCGGGCGAGCTGTCGACTTTCTTCGGCACGGTGCAAATAGGTGGCAACGTCGAGATTTTCTTCGTCGGAGACATCCGGTAGCATGACGTCAAGCGTCGTTGCCGGTTTCCTTCCGTAGACCAGGTTGAACGGCGCCATGTGCGTCGTTTCTTGCATGGCCGTGTTGTATGCGAAGGTCACGTAACGTAGGATGGCATCCCACGTCTTGTGCTCGACGTCGACGTACATTGCCAGCATGTCGGCGATGCTCTTATTTAGGCGCTCGGTGAGGCCATTCGTATGCGGGTGGTAGGCGGTGGTCCGGCGATGGCTTGTCTGGCTGTAGCGCGGGATGGCTTGAGTTCAGCACGCATACTCGTATTGGCACGTATTGACACGTATACATGTTTATCTTTCACCGGTGGCCGCTTTCCATCGGCTAACAAATGTTAAATGTTATCGCTCGGCGCAGGACGCGCCTGTATCGGAAGTTCCTAGAACGTTATCGATGCTTCTTTCCGTTGCCTGTTTTCAGCGACGCGTATGTTATCTGATTGTGTGACCGACGCGAATTCTCTAGAACTTTCTGGAAGACCCGCGGGCATCAGGAATTAATCTGGAACATTCGATGAATCGGGTATAAAAGCCGACGCGTTTCGCCGCTGATAAGTTTTTCGACGATCGCCGACTGTGTTCGCCGCTATCGTTGTACTTTGAGTGTAGCTTGCTTTTGTGGGCACAGGTTCACCCAATAAACAACCAGTTTCGTCATACACAGTTTTACGACTGTTTACTTCAGCGTCACTACTACGTGACATCTGGTGGAGGTGCTAGTTCGTTCATGCACCGAACGCCCCCACAAAGCCGCGATCCAAGCCCGAAGCCAGAGGACAACGCCAACGTCACCAAGGACCAGCGAGCTAGCCGTAGGCAGCAAGGACTTCTGCCGGAGTACGGACTTCTTCCCGAAAAGGCCACAGCAATTAAGGCCAAGTCAACGACAAGGATAGCAGCACCAGCGTCCCCCATCCTGCTGCAACAACCTCGGGAGCCACCGACCTTTCGTGGATCATCGGCTGAAGACCTTGAAACCTGGCTGGAGACATATGAGAGGACCGCGACGTTCAACAAATGGAGCGACGACGACAAGCTGCGCCATGTTTATTTTTCATTGGATGACGCTGCTCGGACGAGGTTTGAGAACAGAGAGGAAACCACTCTGGTGACGTGGGACCTATTTCGTGAGAACTTCGTGAGGACCTTCACGAATGTCGTGCGAAAGGAAAGGGCCGAAGTTTTATTAGAAACCAGAGTGCAATTGCCGAAAGAGAACATCGCGATCTTCACGGAGGAGATGACTCGCCTCTTCCGCCACGCCGACCCCGATATGTCTGAGGAAAAGAAAGTTCGGTTCTTGATGCGGTGCGTCAAAGAGTATCTATTCACCGGATTGATGCGCAACCCGCCCAAGACTGTGGCGGAATTTGTTTCGGAGGCCACAATGATCGAGAAGACGCTTGAAATGCGACCAGGCAATACAACCGCCGTGCACTGACAAACTACGCCGAAGCTCAAGCGCTAGGTGCCGACGACCTGCGCGGGACGATCAGAGCGGTTGTACGGGAAGAGCTGCAGAAATTATTCGCAAGGTCGCAGCCTCAGGCGACTTCGATCGCTGACATAGTTAAAGATGAGATTCAGCGGTCACTGGAAGTGCCAGAAGTTCCGGCATCGCCTCAACCAGCCGCAAGCGATGACCTACGCCGCCGTCGCCCGTCGTCAAGCCCCCCCCCCCCCCCCCCCCCCCCCCCCCTTCCGCACGCGCCAGGGCCCCGTAACGCCGCAGTTCCGTCGTCCACCGCCGCCGCCGCCAGCACGCCCGCCCGTCGCCCAGCGCAGCTACCAGAGGAAGACGGACATTTGGCGCGCCCCCGACCACCGCCCGCTCTGCTATCACTGCGGGGAAGCCGGCCATGTCTACCGCCGATGCCCATACCGCGAGATGGGCCTACGAGGGTTCGCCGTGAACGCGCCACGTCCACAGCTTGGCGAGCGACCACGCGACATCGCTGACTACCTCGCCGGAGCCCAGTGGCAACCACGACGACCCTCACGCTCACCGTCACCAGGACGTTACCTGTCGCCGCAGTGCCGACCATACACTGGCCCAGCGCGGGGCCGGTCCGTGAGCCCCTATCCGGGAAACTAAAGGCAGCAACCGATGGAGGTGCGGTTGCTGTACGACGCAATACCGAAGATCCTCCGCCGCCGACGAAGAAGATTCGCGAATCATCACGACGAATTATCAGCACGCCGCCTGGCAAGAGCCTTGACGGCAATACTTCGCCGCCGAAAGAAGACCTGCCGACGCGACGTAGCAGCAGCGGAGCAAGCCGACGCAGCCTATAGCCACCACTGCCCTGCCCTCACTTTGCCCTTCTACATATACAGGGTGTCCCAACTATCTGGCACCAAGATTTTAAAAATATGCAAATGCTATGTAGCTGCACAAAGCCAAGGTAATATTGTTTGCCGTCGCTTGTAGATACTCCAATTATTTTTTTTTGCATTCGGCTTAATTACATATTAATCATCATCACCATGAGCCGATATTTATGTCCACTGCAGGACGAAGGACTCTCCCTGCGATCTCCAATTACCCCTGTCTTGGGCTAGATGATTCAAACTTGCGCCTGCAAATTTCCTAACTTCACCACCCCACCTATTTTTCTGCCGTCCTCGGCTGCGCTTCTCTATTCTTGGTATCCATTCTGTAACTCAAACGGTCCACCTGTTATCCATCCTATACGCATTACATGGCCTGCCTAGCTCCATTTTTTTCTCTTAGAAATCAGCAACTTGACAAATGTTATATTTAGAGGAAAAGTGTCAATGAGAAAATTAAGAGCAACATGAAGCCGACACAGCCTTCTGTTGCTCAATACGTGCCACATAAAAGTGTGAAAGAAGCCCGCGAACACACGCAAAGTGCCTCGGGTGGCGGGTCGCGCGGCAACACCATCACCGCTTCTTTCCTCCTCCGTTTTCTTCCCCAGTGAAAACTAGCAATCGAGAACAACCTTGTTGAGGTAACCTTTTCCTTCGTTCCGTAAATAAAAGATATATTTTTTTTTGTGCTACGGGAAAGGGCATTTCCCGGTGTTGCAGCCGGGAATGCTATACCTCAGCCTAAAGGTGATGCTGAAATGTATGTTCAGTGGTACTCTACACTTTTGCACTGATTGGTTGATTGATCACAATTTGATTTTTTGAAATTTGATTGAATGGTAGATAAATAGGTTGATAAAAATGCACACATATATATCATCATCATCATCATCATCATCATCATCATCATCATCATCATCATCATCATCATCATCATCATCAGCCTATATTTATGTCCACTGCAGGACGAAGGCCTCTCCCTGCGATCTCCAATTACCCCTGTCTTGCGCTAGCGTATTCCTACTTGCCCCTGCGAATTTCCTAACCTCATCATCCCACCTGACTTTCTGCCGTCCTCGACTGCGCTTCCCTTCTCTTGGTATCCATTCTGTAACCCTAATGGTCCACCGGTTATCCATCCTACGCATTACATGGCCTGCCCAGCTCCATTTCTTCCGCTTAATGTCAACTAGAATATCGTCTACCCCCGTTTGTTCTCTGATCCACACAGCTCTCTTCCTATCTCTTAACGTTACTCCTAAGATTTTTCGTTCCATCGCTCTTTGTGCGGTCCTTAACTTGTTCTCGAGCTTCTTTGTTAACCTCCAAGTTCCTGCCCCATATGTTAGCACCGGTAGAATGCAATGATTGTACACTTTTCTTTTCAACGACAGTGGTAAGCTCCCAGTCAGCATTTGGCAATGCCTGCCGTATGCACTCCAACCCAATTTTATTCTTCTGTAAATTTCTTTCTCGTGATCAGGGTCCCCTGTGAGTAATTGACCTAGATAAACATATTCCTTTACAGACTCTAGAGGCTGACTGGCGATCCTGAATTCTTGTTCCATGCCAGGCTATTGAACATTATCTTTGTCTTCTGCATATTCATCTTCAACCCAATTCTTGCACTTTCTCGATGAAGGTCCTCAATCATTTGTTGTAATTCCTCTCCATTGTTGCTCAATAGGACAATGTCATCTGCCAACCGAAGGTTGCTGAGATATTCGCCGTCGATCCTCACTCCTAATCCTTCCCAGTCTAAGAGCTTGAATACTTCTTCTAAGCATGCAGTGAATAGCATTGGAGAGATTGTGTCTCCTTGCCTGACCCCTTTCTTGATAAGTATCTTTCTACTTTTCTTGTGGAGAAGCAAGGTAGCTGTGGAATCCTTGTAGATATTTGCTAAGATATTCACGTATGCCTCCTCTAGTCCTTGATTACGCAATGCCTCTATGACTGCTGGTATCTCTACTGAATCGAATGCCTTTTCATAATCTATGAAAGCCATATAGAGAGGTTGATTGTACTCCGCAGATTTCTCGATTACCTGATTGATAGCATGGATATGGTCCATCGTCGAACATCCCTTCCTGAAGCCAGCCTGTTCTCTTGGTTGACTGAAGTGAAGTGTTGTCCTGATTCTATATATATATATATATATATATATAGATAATTGCGGCAGAACCCATCTCATGACTGTCTATCGTAGTGCGATTCGCATATGAGAAATCTAGCGACACCCCGCATTACTTAAGTCTGGTTTATTTAAAAAGTGTACTGGTTATTCCGCTGCTTCGGCTGTATAGGACATACACTGTCTCCGGTATCGGGCCGCTTTGGTATGGCACTCGCTTGCTAAGGTCGCCGATGAGCAGACGACGTGATGGCGACTGTTTGACGACGATGCAGTGACAACGATAGAATGACGAAAAATGGAATGACAAAGGCGGTGTTACGACGGCGGCATAACGACAATGAGATGATGGTTATGAAACGACGACGATGGGGTAGCAATGACAGCGGGACAACGATCAGTAGATCTCGAACATTTTATGATGACAATTGCATTACCAAGAAGCCGTGACGACGACGGCATGAGCAGAGTCACATGAAGAAGCTGAAGTACAGAACGACCACTGTATGATGATGATAATAGCGGCCATGGAAGTGTGAGGGCGACGGTGTGACAACCAACGCATAACAGGGCAGAATGCATAACGAATGCGCCTGGTTAAGTAGAAATTAGGTAAGTTGGGGGTCCGAGTGTGCTCGGCTGAGCAGAATTTGAGCGATTCGAAGTATGGGTGAACCGTAAGCAAAAATATAATTTGTGAGTCTGAGTGCATTCCGTCTATTTAGCCGACGTATGTACTGAACAGACGCTTGGATAAAAGACAACGAGAAGACACCCACTGTTGTCAAGAATCAAGACGAAGTAGCTACTACATTCTCGCTCTTCGAAAGCGGTCAAATTGCTCCGGTTTGAGAAAGCGAAGGGCAACAACACCGAGCTCCGCTCTTTGATCAGGTCGAGGCGCACGCGTTCACCGCCACGGGGATGCGGTGACGACGGATGGCCCGTTGCACGTACACGCGTGTCCTTCCTCGTTGATTTCCGCGAGACGACCACGTGATGGACGAGGATGGCCTTGCGTGCTTCGAGGGGGCCGGCGACCGTGACTCGCGCACGCGTGTTGGCCGAAGCTGCGGCGGACCGCGTTGCAGGAAGCGAGAGACGCCCGCGTCGCTGGACGCTTCCTCGACTCCGGCAGCCGTCCGCTTTCGACGCGGAACTGGTGCCGATGTCCTCGACTCGTAAACGTCCCCTAGATGAGGCTGCTGCTGCAGCGGGTCGCGGTGGCTTACACCAGGGGCCTGTTACGGTGCTGTTGCGTGAGTGGTCGCGCAAATGAGTCTGCGCGACGACGAGCGTTGAGGGGCACATATTTAATTTTCTTCGCAGTCACGCGTTACCTCACGTTCGTGAGTAAACAGCTATGAAAGGTATGAGCGTGGCTCCTCGCAGTGTGTGGTTGACAATGACTGCTCGTTCGCCGACTGCGCGAGATGGTTTAAAGGATCAGGAAAGACACGTAGTATTCTTCATTTCCGGCCCGCAGATGCGCATGGTATTGTGTCAGTCGTGCCAGTTACTGGGTCACTGACACACTCGTCCAAAGATTGCAGATGCAATTTAATTAATTTGAGTCAGACGCTAGCGCCGGCATCGATGGCGTCATCTACAATTTTGCTCACCGCCAGCAAATTATCGCCGCGCTGTTACACACTCTAGTTGGATAAAAAGATCGGTAGAACCCACCTAACCATGACTGTCGACGGTAATGCGTTTAGCACTGATTCAATATAGCGACAAAACGAGCTGCCACCATCGAAACGAGTTATGTGTGAGACACGTACTGCACCGGGATTCCTTTTTCGCGCTTCCCCCAGAACACTCGGCTTCCCAAGAACATCCTGCACGTGGCCTCCGTGATGCATGACACGCGCGTGCCGGCGAACGCGGTGAATTGCTTCCTGGCATGCCGAACCCTCAGTAGCACAAACTCAGTGACCAAGGGAGGCTCATTTAGGAGCGGCACATACCCCAGTGCATTCCTGCACCTCAGCCTTCGTGGGCATGCATTTCGGTGGCCACGCGCAGGCTTCGCGGTGGTGGCGCCAGATGGCGCCGAGTGTCCTTAAAAGAAGCACGGAAGAGGAATCCCGGTGGAGTACATGCCTGACACACAACTACTTTCGATGGTGGCAACACCTTGTGGCGAATTGCGTAGTACTTTCTGGAAGAGAAGCGGGCACCAGCGATTACTCTAGAACCTTTGATGACTCGTGTATAAACGCCGACGCGCTTGACCCGGAGATCAGATTTCGACGATCGCATGTGTTCGTCGCTACCGCTGTGCTTTGAGTGTACCTTGCATTTGTGGGCACAGGTTCGCCCAATAAAAAGTTTCGCTGTTTCGCCGCTGTGTTCTTCACCGTCACTACTATGTGACACTGCATTGATTCAATGCTAATCGCATTATCGTCGTCAGTCATCGAGATATGTTCTGCCGATGACGCGACGATAGTTCGCTCGCACCGGCGCTAGTGTCTCAGTTGTGCCGCTACATTGATTCATTGCTAACGCATTACCGTCGAGAGTCATGGTGCGATAGGTTCTGTCGCAATTTGTTGCGTCATTGTAGAGCAGAATATTCTCAGGCGGCACATACCTTGAATATGGTGTCCGGGCCTCTGTCAACCTGCAGACTGCAGCTTTTAGCCCCATCAACCACCAAATAAATAATTTCAATTTGAATTTAAGCAAGTTGGCGTGAAATACGTTTACTGAAAAGCGGCACACATCTACCCAGTGACGCAAGCTGGCAAAAAAGAGGTTCATTGAAGACCAGCAAAGACCGACTTGCACATACCCAATGCTCCAAGTCGCCGTCAAAGGGTTTCATGGAAGAGCGGTGCATGCATCCATGCCGGCGTGATAGAGGTTTGTTGAAGATCGGTACGCATGTACACATTGCCACATACTCAGTAACCCAAGTTGGTCAAGGATTGGGTTCGAACCCGGTTACTTCAGCACAGCAGCCAGATGCGTTTCCTATTGGACGCGGGCATTGTTACAGTTCATGAAGTCGACTGGCCTCAGTGACCGATTGTGAAGTGTTGGACAACCGCACGTGTTCATACTGCGAGTACTTTCTTTCCTCTCTCTCCTTTCTTTTCATCCCTTTAAACCCCTTCCCCCGTGTAGGGTAGCAAACCGGACGTACGTCTGGTTAACCTCCCCGCCTTTCTTTTCTTCTTTTTCCTCCTCTCCTCCTATTGGACCACGGACTACCCAGTGAACCAGGTAGGCGGGAAAACGGTTAGATACAAACATACATAGATACAAAGATAGCTGGCCCCCGGCACTGGCAAATCCAGAGGGGAGTCCTCGCTACCCAAAACCCCTTCTGAGAATGCCGGCACTTTAGTGCTCACAGTAGTAGGCATACAGGTTACATCACAGGCATGCGCTGTCAGCCGCACATGATATTGAGACAGCAAAACAGTTATACTGTTGTTAAACTGTTTAGATTTTACTGTCCTGCTGCCAGCTGTCATTTAATTTGCAATGCAAGTTTTTGCTTTTTCCTAATTCCGCGCAGTCAGCTTATCCCATACCATGAGTTTGAGGATTCTGCTTTATAGGCCGATAGGTTGGCAACAAATCATTTTCCGCAAACCTCTTAGCCGCAGCGCGGCGGGGATTCCCCCCTGGGTCTATTTACAAATTCGATCCCCGGAATGCTACATCTGTTCCCAACAAGGCTTTGAGAAGTTCCACAAGCGCGTTACACCGGCCGCATAGTAGGGTTGCCTTCTAAGAAGGGGTCAGTATACGTCAGACACGGAGTTATTAACGTTGCAGCCTTACGCGCAACGACAAAGGAAAGCGTTCTGCCCCCGCGTGAGGCAAGGGCTACGCGAGCCAACAAGTTCGTTCCCCCTGAACGACGCTTCCGTGATCATTCGCGGCAATTCGGACGAACGGCTTGACCGAGAAACGCTGGAATTTATGCCGTGCTAGGCGAAGCCCTACGGCTGACCCAGTACTGCAGGAAAAGCGACCGCGCGCAAAGCACACTAGCGTGCGCGAGCTCTGTTTGCAAACATAGGCGGGCTTCCACAATGATACGTGTCTGTGTCGGAGTACTGACGTCTACAACGTGTACTTTAAGAAAAATTCTTAGAATCATAGCGATCGCTACAAGCAGCCTGATGAGGTGGTCTCGGTGGTGAGGCCGACTGCGCTCGTGGGGTAGTAAGCGTAAGGCCCGGCCATCATGATCGAGCTAAGGCAGTAGGTTCACTCCTTTTCTCCTTAGGCGCATCAAAACCGTACATAAAAGGACAAGCACAAAATTTCCGTACAAGAGTAGCTATGCTGCAAGGAATTAAAGTACTAATTACAGCAATAAAAAGCACAATTTCAATCGCTACATAGCATAACGAACGGCAGAGTTTCGGCATTGTTGATACGACGTGTTAGTTATAGCGTTTGGCGCAAGAAACGCCGAGACAGAAACAGAAGCCAGGGCACACATAAACCCTAACATTATAAGAAGTGATTTCCTCTAAACGTTCTTGACAAGTCACCTCTGAAAGTTAGCGCTTGTTTGCGTCTAGCCTTGTATCTTTGTCACAATAATTTTTCGCGTTATAAGCACTAGCTAACAGGTGCTGAAAAAGTTATTATTGTTATGGAGGTTCGGCAGGTCAGCATAAGTTTACTGAACCATTGTAAAGGCCATTTCGTAGTATACCGTATAGAGGTGCGCTTTTAGCTAGGTACTGGCGTCAGAAAACGTTACAGCCGTGAAATGGGCATTTTGTACAGGAAGAAAATTATGAAGAACCAACGCAGGTTGCTTTGCAAGAATGCGTTTAGGATACTTTGGGAGGGTGGAAGGTGGCTTGGTTACGGTGCACTATGTGTTATAGGTGGCGCTTTATCATCATGGCTAACCCGTATGCGGGACCCACCGGTACTCCGAGCACTACTTCCTCAAGGACCAGGGGCGCTATCCAGGAAGGCTCGAGTTCGGCGAAGCTCGTGATCTTTGCGAGCTCTTAAGACGCCCTCTGATAAATGAAGTAGTCATAGGGAGAGAGAGAAATAAACTTTTATTTTCCGAAACGGTAATCCGAGTCAGGAGCCGGTTCACCCTAGGTGGGAGGATTATTTATCGCAGGAACCCTCTGACTTGGACTGCCTCCTTGGCCCGGGCTATGAGGCTGCGTTGGTCGTCCACGTCGTCAGAGGAAAACTTCGCCTCCCATGTTTCAGTGGTGGTATTGACATGCGCGGAGTTTGGGTGCTCTACTTCAGCATCTATAGGGCGTCCTTGTTTGGAGTCGTCTTGTGGAGCTTGTGAGGTGGAATTTGTGCATGCGTCATGCAGTGGGCAATGCTGGACCATGTGTTGCAGGTTGTCTGGGACGTAGCAGTGGGCTCATGTGTACAAGTACTGCGTAGAATACAGTCTGTGCATAATTATTCCGTGTATGTATGGAGGCATAGAATATAACGCATGGCACGCATCGAATTTTATTGGCGGACACGATTTCGACATCACGTCACGGGTGGTCGACGAAGACGGACTCAAGTGGTGAAACCGTGGGACGCCTTCTTTCGTGTGTTTATTGTTGCACCGAGTGCATTTGCTGTGCAAGAACCATCCACAGGAAATTTTTGTGCTGTTTATATTACAAGCTTTGTGAAAGATTTGTAAACATAGTTTAAATGGCTTGACATGTAAAATGAATGTGTTTACCAATGACTTGTGTAGGGTATCTTTGCTTTTGATAAGATGAAAGCGGACATCACAGAGTTTGTCTTGGGCTATAGCCACAGTGCACAGAGAGTGAATGGCCATGTTGGCTATTTCCTGCCGGACAATAGCTTGGCAGAAAGTAGCCGTAATCGAGTTTGAGTGAACAGTTTGAGTGGTGGGAGGGTTCATGGCATGAAGTTCTCGGCGTACAATCAGAGTAAGCTTGTTCCCCGAAACTGGTGGCTGTGTTTTCGGGTGGTCTCGGCAAGAGGAAGTTGCCGCGATGTTGGGCAACAGCGTAAACAACTCACTAATGTGCCGACTTTTCACCTGCTCTAAACGCCGGCACTCCTTTATAATGGCATCGACTGTTGAGTAATTCTTACGCAATAAAAGGTTCGAAGTGTCGTCTGTGATCCCTTCGAGGATGTGCGCAATCTTGCCAGCCTCTGGAATCTTCGCATCGGCCTTGCGGCACAGGGATAGCACGTCTTCAATGAACGGGACGCAGGTTTCTGTAGATGTCTGCCCACGCTAGCAGAGCATTTTCTCTGCTCCTATCTTCCTTCCAACGGGCTTCCCAAACAAGTATCGTAGTTTTTCTGTACAGACGTCCGAAACGGTGGCCACTGCGGAGTTCCGTGGTAAGGCGTGACGTATTCCCCCCTCTCCACCAAATTGTGACGGAGGCGAGGGATACGTGAAGACAATATTTACAAAATATTTCCACAGAGCAAGAGAAGATGGCTGAAGACGTGCAGACGTGCAAGCGTCCCACGTATCGCACCATAACAATATGTTTAAGTGCATGCTTGTGTTGTTTGGCAGCTTTGCTGTCAATCAATGAATCAGTTTATTTTCTACTTCAAAGAGCCATTAGCGTAATGGAAACAAAGTTCCTGGTTAACTTTTCCGAAATGAAAGGTCTGTGTTTAATGCTCAAGACTGTTACGTGTCTCTTCGGTGTAAATAAATTTTGCTGGTAGTAGCGCCGGCTTCTTCGCTTGTATAAGCGTAGTGTCTGAATGTGTAGCATGTTATTTGTGTGGATCAAGTCCATTGAAAGCATGCGTAAATGATTTTGGTAGTTTAACGGTTGTAAATGCTTTGAGGACTAACTTTATGTTGCTCTGTTCTGAAAATTAGAAATGCAATATAGTAGCCAAGACAGTGGCGTGTCACATAAAAGAAGGCTTTAGCTCAGGGTTAAATCCGGTTTCGATATAGATGAAAAACATAGGTATACGCTCTAATAAAAGTACCGTTGAAATGATTTGAATGAAATTGGCTGCATTTAGGAGAAAAAGCTGAATTGTGCCAACTCTAGGAAGAAAAATTTTGATTTAAGCCATAAAGTTAAACAAAATTTTACGAAAATTGGCAAGCTACAGAAAAAAAGTAGCAGCCGATACACAATGTTTAGAAATCCGTACTTCTGCACTAAATGCTGATGTCGGAGCTCTGTAAACTGTATGTTTTAGAGAATCTGCAGTTGACAAATGTGATGCATAACTTGACAAGTTAGTTAGTGAAAAGTCCTACTAAAAATTTTGTTGGATATTTCGGGGGCGTGCAAAATACATCGATTTCGTTCACTTTATATGGAGTTTACAAATTTGTGATAGTGTTATTTTTCGAGTTGCAGGGTCGTAATTATGAATTTTTAGATATTTACAAATTCCAAAAATGTTTGCGTAAACAGAATGACGGCCTAAATCACAAATATATTCCATACACTCAGGTGAGCTTAATGTTTACTTTTAAAATCAACAAACCTTTTCGTAATCCGTGCTATGCTAACCGAGAAAAACAATTTCTCCGTTCACACGTATTCAAATTGTAGCTTATGACTAACCCATTCTTAAATGCTTATTTTATTTTTATAATTCTCTTGCAAATACACTGCTAAACCAGCATTTCCTTTTACCAAGTTCCGAGTTCTGACTCATTCTTGCCGGGCAACTGTGGCCAATTCCGCGAAAATCGCAGCGGCTCTCGAAAACGCTCCAAGGTGGCGCTGTGGAGGTGTGAAGCAAAAAAAAAAAATGTCGCAGTTTCGCCCGAAAGGCGAAGCATCGATTGCGATAGCAAATTAGTCGAGAGCTATTCGGAGTAGGGATAGTAGTTTTATCGGCTGCATAAACTTGGACACATTGGCTTACTAACTGAAATAACAATCGTGGTGTCAGCGCGCACAAGCAAACATGAATAGATCACACTGAATGACCGCAGCCAACGACTGTCAAAACGCTGGCAGCAAGCGCTGGTTCGCGCGGTCTATCGCTTCAACGGCAACTTAGCGGCGAATGCACAGCGCATACAAAGGTCAGAGCCGTGTGGAGATAAGAGACAGTGCGGGCGACCGGCACCGCCGGGCAAAGTGCAGAGGAGAAGTTGGCAGAGGAGAAGCTGCCCCCCCTCCCCCCCCCCTTTCCCGTTTCTTGCTTTCGCGTGGGAGATTGAGTGGCAAGATACGCCTTTGGTGCCGGAGCACAGCGCCGCCCCGCCTCCCTCCCTGCCATAGCCCCTCGGCTTTTCGCGCGACGGTCGCGTTTGCTTTCCACCGTGCGTTCACTCTCCGTGATAGCGCGCGGGGGAATTCGCCCTCCGTGATAGCGTGCGTCCCCCGCGCGCTTTCGCTCGCGCGTACGGCGCGCGGCGACGATTTTATCGCCCTTGGAATCTATACGGAACCTCACGGCGACGACGAAGACAGCGACGCCGACGGCGGAAATCCGGTTGAAGTGTCCATATAATTGCTATCGCAATAATATGGCGCCGGTGCAGACAGTGTCCCTACCCTGAAAGCCCGGCAGCTCCTCTCGGTATCACCAGAACCACCTTTACCTCTGTGCGTTTTTTACCGCTGTGTTAGACTGCACAATCTTCTAAGTTGGCTTACAAAAATGGTTAGGTGTTGATAAGAAATGCCGGTTAGCTCGGAAGGAATGCTAAACGCTTAAGAAATTATGGAGATGCAACCCACATGTTGAAATCTGATAAAACTGTTGCATGCTGAAATCTGATACAAAATGAATGACATACAACAGATTATATTGTGTACAGCATTTTGCGCCATAGTGCTTTCTTACTTGCCAGCGAGAACGGCAAGAAACGGAGGCCCCCACCACGTGACCACGCATTTTACTGTCTCGGAGAATGGCCCCATTTCATATGACACTGTATCCAGGGTCGGCGCGCCCACTAGAGCAGGTAAATGGAGATAGTGCAGCTGCACTGTGCACCTTACTTGGCGAAAGACCGACGAGGTAGATGCGGCAAACACACGCGAAAACAAAGTTCGCTTTATTAAAGGAATTGGATTCTTGATGACGTATATTTGTTGCAATGAGAAGATTAAGGTATCGTTAGTTTTATCACCGCATAATTTCGTAAGAACCTAGGACAGCAGCCAGGGCATCTGTAAGGGTAGTAAAGATAGTATTGCTGCCCTGAATGTGCGCTATTCGGTAACAGAGCAGCAGCACCCAGCACCTACAGTCAGGAAAGTTAAGAAGTGTTCGCGCGAAAAGATTCGCTTTAACACACCTGCGCAGTTATCAGGGCTTCGTCGTATTTGCATCTTGCCCGCTGTGTTCCGTCCTCGTGCTCCTTCTTTTTTTTTCACAATAAAGATGCGTCACATTTGGTCAATTTTGACACCATTGCGCCACTTTTCCCTTGCACAATTGCTGTGAACAACACGGTCTGTGTAAATGGTGGGGGAGATAGAGAATCATGGAATGAACGGAAATCTATTTTGCCGGGGTGATTTATTACAAAAATGGCAGGCTAACCCTGAACCCTGTCCAATCTCCCATTTGGATATTGACTGTTATGAGGCGGATGCTGAACTCTTTGTTAGGAGAATCTTGGGTAAAAAAATCGGCCCTGCGTCTTCGAAGAACTGCGCACCTCGAAGAGGCAGGACGGTGGATCTTCGGGGAGAGTAGGGGGGAGGAGTCTTAATGCTAACGCCCTAACAATATTAAGAGGGCGCCTTATTACCACGGGCTAAGTGTGCTTTCGCTACTACAACGCACGCAGAAAATGTGTTTTGAGACAAGCGGTGAACAGACTTAAATGAAATTCGACGCATTTTAAAGAAAGGACTCGATTCTACCGACTGTAAGCAGAAGTATTTTGATTGGAGACTCCCGCACTGTTAGGACTGATTCACGCAGCTGTCAAACGCCCCGCCCCGTCACCTTTACGGCACCGGCGTCCTTTATGAGGCGGCGTTACCTCACCGGTTTCAGCTCAAAAATAGCCCGCCGGTTACGTTGGCCGATGCCCTTAACGTCGCCTGCATCCCATTCTTGAGGAGAAACCGGCGAAGAAACGTCGTCCCACGAAGTACGCCGGTGGGGTGGGACGCTTGACAGCTGCTTGAATTAGGCCTTACAATGATTGGCGATAATCAGCAACTTAAAGAAAGAGAAAATAATTTTAAAGTTAGGAATACTTAACTTAGTAAGGAAAGCAGATATCGCAGTTTTGTAAACTGCATCTGTTAAAGCATTTGAAGTGGACAAATGTGAGATATGAGTTTGAAGCTGCGTGAAATGGTAGAAATGTTTGCGAGGGTTTCGCAGAACTATTACTGGCACATGATCGGTATATCTGAGAGCGATGTATAATACACCGATTCTGTCCGCTTTAGAAGTGTCGATAAGCATAGCTTGTTGCAGTTATGGCATCGGTTGAGTGACATAGTTGTAAATGTGATTTAAAACTGTGCGACCATTACTTTTTGTAATTAATTGCCTAACGTAAGATCTACTAGCTACAATGGGCAGATTATAAGTATTCTTTTAAATGCAACAATCCTCATGAAATTCTGTGAAGTGATTGCCGAACTACGTGATCTAACCCTTCCCATGCATTCAGACAGATGATGCTGAGGCAAAGCTTAAGGGGAAGCTTAAAGTTGGGGGCTCCTATCTGGATAGGGTGACTGTACTAAGCAAACTTTTATTTATGCCAGCAGTATTTTAAGAAAAACTATTGAAAATTGCAGAAATAAAGATAAAAACCAAGTATGAAGTTTAACACTCTATAATTCAGCAATAAAAAAAAACGTATATCCGCATTCTGTAAATTGCGCGTAATAACATAATTACCGCGAAAAAAAGTGATGTGTTATACACCACTCTGAAATATGTCACTAATTTGCGAGTGGGTTTTGCAAAATCTTTACAAACCTCTTTTGCAAACCACTTTTGCAAAATCCTCGTAAACATTCTAACACTATTACGGCGGCTGTGAGAATTCTGCTTGCTAGATTCACTAGAATTTAAGGTTTTCTCTCAAATGTAAGAAATTTCAATCAGTTTGGACTAGCAGTTTTCTCATAAATGCATCTCTGCAATTTACGTATAATTGAATAGCCGGCATTGGAGTTGGCCCGAGCTAAGGTTTCCTTTTAACAGGAAGCTTTAGCTTGCCGAAAATCTATAAGCTTGAAAAGAAAAATTAAAAGCCGAAGTTTACAAATGTGTAACTCTCCACCAGAAACAGATATCGCCGTTCTGTAAACTGCGTCCCTTAAAACATCTAAAGCGGGTCAAGTTTTTGTAAATAGATTCACAGTTAGGATGAACTTATCGCAATATTCACAAGCATTTTGTAAAAGCTCTACTCATAAATTAAAAGTATTATTCACAAGAGTGTTCAATACATCATTTATGTGTGCTTTAGATATAATATTGGAGAGAGAGTTTACAGAATTGTGATATCGTTTTAGGGGCGAAGCTCCTTATAGCGGCACCCGTTCGTCCCCGTCGTCGTCGTCGTAGTAGTAGTGTGTAACCAGTCTGAGAAAAATGAGAAAAAAAATTCCGAAGTTGTGTCCGTAGCGCGGAATCGAACCAGGGACCCCTCGCTTCCGAGCGCGCGGCGTTAGCCCACTACGCCACGAAGCTGACATGGACACACGCACCACGATGGCAATAAATACCCAACATTAACGAAAGGCCGCGTTTCTAGCGCGTTTCTAACGCGTTTGTGCTAGAGCGTTACGGCCCGTGTAAGAAGCTGGTGTAAGACGCTGTGGCCTCTCCGCCTTACCTTCAACGCGTTTCGAACGCGCTGCCCAAAGCGGTGGCAAGTCAAGTTCAAGTCGAGGAGCGTTTATGAATACGGGGGGTATACTCTCTCGGCAGTCATGTGATGGCGTCGGCAAACGCGGTGCACGTTCCGGCATGTGTAAATGGCTGCGTAAGACGCTGTGGCCGCTCCCCCTTACTAGAGAGTACTGCACGTTTCTAACGCGTTTGTGCTAGCATCCCCTTAAGTGGGAGATCCGATGATTCCCTCCGGAGCTTCGCCCACTCATCATCATTCACCCCGTGGATATGCTGTGAATGTTTTTCCCTACCGAGTTACAGAGCGGCGGACTTGATAGTTTAATTTCTTGAATTTCTTGCGATCACATCAATTCTTATAAAAGCATCGATGGCCTAAATACAAAATCTGATTTCTAGTCACCAGATTTTAGCCTTTTATTTTATTTGCGATAAAAATATTCAAGTTAAGTGCCGAGAACAACGATTTCTCCGTTACCATGCATTTAGCTAGGAGCCCCCGAGCTTAAGCGCCGAGTGAATGAACACCTACCGTGCTCGCTCAGTAGATATGGCGTTCCATTGCTAAGCACGAGGTTGCGGATTGAAGAACTGGCCGCGCGGCAGCATTCTGACAGGTAAAAAGAAACCGAGGTGGTGAAAATTAGTTGGGAGACCCCCGGTTCCCCCCTACGATGCCTCTCATACCCTGTGTGAAGCTTTCAAGCCCGAAACCCTTAATTTGATTTGGCCTTGCGAAGGAGGGAAATGGTTCAAGATTTAGTAGAGGGTGAGATCGACTGAAGTCTATGAATGCGGTGCTATTGCCAGCGTCAGAGGAGGGCATATAGTGCACGCAGATCTCTAGAAGTCGGTACAGCATGCAAGAAGAATCAGTGAATTGTACGGATACTAACATATCGAGCCAGAACTATTAGAATAAAATGACATTCATGAAGTTGAGTACCGCTGCAGCGAGCAGCGGAACTTATAACGACAGTGATGGTGTTAATGATGATGTAACGTTAAGAAGCACGAAGTGAGCAGTGTGTGGACTACAGAGCGAACTGGCGCTGTCGATTTTTTATTTCATTTCTTTAGCAATATTGCGGACAGTGTTGCTGTCCAAGCAGGAGATGTTACATAAGATGTTCAGTAATGTAGTAAGTTGGGCGAGTTCTTGACTAATAGTATTATCATCATACGGTGTCGTGTATTGTTGTGTCTCTCCGTTTTGTCCTGGTCTGTACGCTGCTTCACCCATACGGTATGATGGTGCATAAGATTCAACAATCTTCAAATGCAGAAACGTTACGGCAGTTAACAGCAAATTCAGGCAGGCAATTGCATTGATCAATTTCAAATGGTAAGAAGATATGCTAGTTGAGATTAAAAGAAGAATAGGCGCTCGGCAGGTTGTTGATCGCGTAGAGCATTCATTGCGTAAATCCATTGATGCGATTTGCTTGCTTTCCGACATTTTCCGGAAGGAACGAATAGCAATACGAGCCGTGCACGGGAAACGAGTGCAAGTTTCTGCCGTTGTACGTTTTCATCGTTTAAAGAAAAGGAATGTAACAAGAGAGGAATCGCGCTTCTGAACTATGCTAGCTGTAGGTGAGCGCCTAAATATTTTATCCCCACTCTCTGCCACACCTCGCAGGCATTCTCCGAAGAAATCCTCCATACACGACTGGCTTCGTTAAAAAGGAAAGAAGAGGAAGTAAACGGTGGCCGCCCCAACATAAGGCAGGCCATGCATTGTCATCGTTACGAGCGACTGCGGTGTCCAGAAGCTGTATTCAGAGAGCAGAGATTAGGCGAGGGGCCCTCCGAGTGACGCAGGTCATCCACACTGCGCTGCCGCCGAGTATAGTTAGTCGCCGCACGTGTGCGTAATTTGCATGAGACGGTGGCACCGGCCATCTCGGCGCCCGCGTTGTCCACACTCTGGAACGCCGGCACGCGCCAAGGCCCACGCGCATGGGCGGGCCGACGGTTGCTAGACTGAGTTGGGTGGCGGACTCGCGTGGCGCTTCGAGCGCGACGCCAGGCTCGAGAGAGAGAGAGAGAGAGAGAGAGAGAGAGAGAGAGAAAGCACTTTATTGTAGGAAAGGCAGGCAGGTTGTCGGGGCCCTCAGTCCAGGGCTTCGCTTGCAGCATTCTCCAGCGCGTCGCCGGCCGATGAAGACCGCAAGGTGCTGTTGGTCTTGGTACGAAGTGGCTATGGTCAGCCACTCGGCAGTGGGTTTAGAGGTGAGGGATGTGAATGGGGGTATAGGGTCTAGTGTGGGGAAGCAGTGCCACAAAATGCGGAGAGTATTAGGGTAGCCTCCACCGTGGTGGCACTGCGGTGGGCCTTCTGTCCGGAGCTCATTTAGAAGGTGCACATGGGCGGGGGTCAGAAGGGTGCCGGTTTGTGCCTAGCGGATGAGCACGCCTTGTCGGGCTCGAGGTTCTCTAGTTCTCGAATCCACACAATCGGCCTGTCGGCGTCCGCAACGCGATGTCTGCGCGGATGGCCGTTGCGATGCCGTGTGTGATGTACACGTGCATGGTATCGAGACGCAAGGACACGCACGCGTATAGACCGAGACAGAACAAACCTCTCTAATGGTACGTTCAGCTGAGCCACCCTGGTACCGTGGCAGTGCAGCGGAAATTACGCCAAACACCACCCTAGTTTCACGTTCCGTACCTGCCAGACGAATGTGCGAGCCACCAAACGGGAGTTTGCGACTTTAGCGCCCTCTGCGAGATACATGCCGAATGCGAAGTTAAACAGACGACGCTCTATTACACAGGCCACTTATCCCTTCGTCTCGCCGCGATTTGCAGACGTGAACAAGGTCAAGCATTTTATTGATGCTTGAAATATGAAGTGACTAATGACTCTTGCCATTCGAATGATTTTTGGAGTACTGGGACGAGCCTGCAAACTGCGATGGCAGCCCCTTGTATGTACTCCGACTTAGCCTTAAGTGTTTTCGAAACTGAAAAGAAACAAAGGAAAGAAAGTTACAGCATCAAACGTAGAAACTGATGCTGCAGCTTCAGGTACCTCATTATCGTATGACGCCGCTACATCGGTGATGAAATAGTTCGCCTTCGACGGCTGCTCTTGTCAGAGTTCCTGATTAGAAGCGCAGATCGATTGCGTGGTCTTCGTTGACCGACGAGCTACTGTATTCTAGCAGCGTAAATAGTTTTGTGCGAGACACGCAGAGACACGGCTTACATCGTAACCGCCTGCTACAAAATGGCGCCTGAACTGAACGACTCGTTTTTCGTCGTCTGCTGCCGCGCGCTGCTCGACGGGATCGCACCGCGCTCAACGGTGGCGCGCACTCGTGTCGTGTTCGCCCCAGCCGAACGTGCACCACCACACGCGTGGCGCCCAGACGTGCGGCACCGCGCGAGTGCACTGAAAATGGCACGAGTGCCGCCACCAGAAGGTACCGTAAGTGTGCGAGGGTCTATGCAAGCCGGTGAGCATCGGAGCATTGGAGAGGAGCGTTTAGTATTTAAGACGAAACTCTATAATACAACCACTGCACTGAAATTCCATGAAGGAAGCAGAACTTGAGATCCTCAAGCGATTCGGCGGGCGCGATATCGGCAGCGAGAACGCCTGGCCCACCCCATTTATAGCGTTTCAATACCACGAAAATTTAGAAACTAGCCCAGATATCCGCCGTTCTTCACTTAACCATTCACTTGCGCTTTCATTCTACACAAACTTAAAGAAATCGCGTTTAAAGTTTCTTTGTTTTAGGTCAAATCTCATCAAGGCAGCACTTTATTTGGTCCAGAACGCTTAATAAAACACGTAATTGGCATCTTTAATTGCACAGTTCATGAAAAAAGTCGCTGTTTCGCCCGAAAGGAGAAGCATCAATTGCGATAGCAAATTAGTAGAGAGCAATTCGGAGTAGGGATGGTAGTTTTATCAGCTGCATAAACTTGGACACATTCGCTTACTAACTGAATTAACAAGCGTGGTGTCAGCGCGCACAAGCAAACATGAATAGATCACACTGAATGACCGCAGACAACGACTGTCAAAACGCTGGCAGCAAGCGCAATTTCGCGCGGTCTATCGCTTCAACGGAAACTGAGCGGCGAATGCACAGCGCATACATAGGTCAGAGCGGTGTGGATTTAAGAGATGGTGCGGGCGACCGCCACAAGCGGGCAAAGTACAAACGCAGTTGGCAGAGTAGAAGCTGCCGCCCCCCCTCCCTCCCGCGCTGCCTTCCCGCTTTCACTTCACGTGGGAGATTGAGTGGCCAGTTCCCCTTGCGGCCTGGTGCAAGATAAGCATTTGGTGTCGCAGCACAGCGTCGCCCCGCCTCCCTCCCTCCCATACCCCCACGGCCTTCGTGATAGCGCGCGTCCCCCGCGCGTTTTTTACTCGCGCATACGGCGCGCGGTGACGTTTTTATCGCCTTTGGACTTCATACGGAATCTCACGGCGACGACGGCGCCAACGGCAGAAATCTGGTTGAAGTATCCATATAATTGCTATCGCGATAAAAAAAGAAAAGAAAATAACGTAACCGCCTCACGCTGAATCCGCCATTGGAGAAGGGAACTTACTTATTTAAAACAGCGCCAAAAACACGGACAAGAAAGAACACAGGACGAGCGCTGTCCTGTGTTGCATTGCATTGCACAGCAGCGCTCGTCCTGTGTTCTTTCTCGTCCGTGTTTTTGGCGCTGTTTTAAATATGTGTGATCAGTACCAACTAGCTCGCACCCAAACCCTTCTGAGAAGGGAACTTAATTACGTAGTAGCGGGCACTGCTTTCGCAGCAACTCGACATGGAAACGTCGACACGAACGAATGACGCCGGACATGTTATTGAACAATGAGGGTCAGCAAATGCTATTTTGTGAAATTGCAATGAAAAAAAATGCAGCGGTTTAAGCATACAACCTACTTTTATCATTGCCATCATTACCATAGCCGTCATCATCACATCTTCATCGTCATTGAAGATGTGAATTTGATAAATTTCCGAAAAGATCGAACCTTCTGCCTATTAAATAGCGAAAATGTTTGTTGCACGACCACTTTGAGAACAATAGCCACAGATGCTTCTGTAATAGCCGCAGATGCTTCTGCCAGTAAAGAGAAGGCAGGAGGGGACATTTTTTCGCTATCATTAAATGGATCTTTCTCTCTTCGACTGCCCGAATTTACAGCAGCATTCCAGGCAAGAGTTATTGGCTATCATTATAGTTCTATGGAAAGTTCCCACATTTATTTCTTCTGTCGTGATTTATTTCTTTTGTTGGAACCAGAGCGATTTGTAAACCGCAGGCTCTAGCTGAAGTATAAAAAAAACCGGCAGCACCCAACTATGACTGTCAACGGCGATGTGTTTAGCATTGAATCAGTATAGTGACACATCGTATTGCCGGCGTCGAAGCGAGATATTTATGAGCCGTGTACTGCAGCGGGACTGCTCTTTCGCGCTTCCTTAAGAACACTCGGTGCCATCTAGCAGGGTCTCCACGATGCCTGCATGTGGCCTCTGAAATGCATGGCGTGCAGGCGAAATGCACGGAGAAACACGCAATGTGGCAAATGAGCTCTTCTTTCGCGCTTCTTTCTGAACACGGTACGCCACCTGGTGGCGCTGCCGAGAAGTCCGCGTGTGACCTCCGAGACAAGAAGAATGGCGCGCCGGTACCTGCGAACGCTGAGAATGGTTCCCTCGCTTGGCGCACTACTAGTGGCACGTACTCAGTGATCCAAGTTGGCGAGATGTTCACTGAAAAACGGCACATTTCCAGTATTCATGGCGCACCGTGCTAAAGCCTTGGCGTAAAAAAGACGTTCATTGAAAAGCGGCCCATACGCAGTGCATTTGTGGCGCAGCCTACTGAAGTGCCGGGTTGCTGTCGTTGAGCAATCGACGTGACGTCAGTTCGATTCCGACTTGCACTGGAAAACCTTAAACGATCTCTTTTGTCATCGTAGAGCGGCACACACCTACTGGCACATAACCAGCAACCCAAGTTGGCATCAAAGAGGTTCGCTGATGACGAGCACAGACCGAGTGACACACTGCTCCACTTCGGCGCTAAAGAGCTTCATTTAACAGCGCTGCCTAACGAGTCCTGCATCGACATAGACCCATGTCGGCGTGAAACGTTGTTTGAAGAGCGGCACAAGTGTACACATTGCCACATAGTGGCACATACTCAAGAAATCTAAGTTGGTCTGTTTCAAACCATGTTCCCTCAGCAGAGCAGCCGTATGCGCTACCCATTCGACCATGGACTACCCAGTGACTGAGGTAAGTGGGAACACGATTCGAGACGTAGGTACATACATACATATACTAAAGAAAGATAGGCAGTTAGCCCCCGAAAGCTGTGTGAAGTACCCTAAGAATGCGAACGCATTAAAATAAATTGTGGAAATATGTGTGAAAAAGCAAGAGTCACGAGGGAGCTATGGCCGAATACTGCACCAGGGAGGCCAATTCCTATTCTGGTGAGGCACTCTCTTTGTTGAAGCTTAGTGGGATTTCCTAATGTAAAGGCACTGAGAGCCCCACCAGCTCAGCATTCTTTTGCCGGTGTTAGGCCTCACTCCAAGAATGAAAAATGTTGTGGAGTGGACGAGGATTCGAACTTATGACCTTCATATTAGAAGCTAAGTGTTATACCTCTGTTCCACGCCACCACGCTCGAGAACTCAAGCTCGAGAACTCAAGCTCGAGAACCAAGAAGGTCTAGAACAAGTTAAGGACCGCGCAAAGAGCGATGGAACGAATTATGTTAGGCCTAACGTTAAGAGCAATTTGTTATTGTGAGGCATAAATGAATAAAAATAAAAGCCTCTGCCGGGAAAGAGCGGTGTGGATCAGAGAGCAAACGGGATAGCCGATATTCTAGTTGACATTAAGGCGGGAAAAAGATGGAGCTGGGCAGGCCATGCAATGCGTAGCGCAGATAATCGGCGGACCATTAGAGTTACCGAATGTGTGCCAAGCTAAGGGAAGCGCAGTCGAGGATGGCAGAAAATTAGATTGGGTGATGGAATTAGGAAGATTGTAGGCGCAATTTGCGAATCAGCTAGCTCGACAGAGGTAATTGGTGATGGCTGGCAGAGGCCGTCATCCTGCAGTAGACATAAGCATAGGCTAATGATTAACGCCAGATGAAAGTAATGTGGAGTCCCCCACAATGGCGTGCCTTTTAATTATATCGTGGTTTTGTCATGTAGAAACAGCTCAGAACATAATTTTTTATTTTTTTTAACATTGATTATTCGATTTACTGTATAATAGCCAGCAGCTTCTTTGTCTTAACACCACCTGCCCTAGAAAACCAGAGGGTTGATGCATTTCACAAACACTTCATCCCTTGCCCGGCACGTCCCATTTTCTGATGGCTTTCGTTTTCACCTGCGTCAGCTGTTTCAGCCATGTCGTGCGTTAAACTTACCTCTTCTTTCTTCCACCTTGTGCCAGTGTACACAGGTCGTGAGCTGACAAGAACACAGTCGCAGCTTCCTAGTTCATATATATTTTTTACGTACGTGAGATGTCCTTGATGGTCTGGAGTATAAAAGCTATGCCAACCTAGCAGAGGCAAACGTGTGAATCTAAACGAGCATAGCGCGTGCGTGCATGTCGGGGCAGGTAAGCACACTATTTAAAAGCAGCAACTACAACAAAAGCAAAAGAAACACGTTTTGAAGAAAGAAGGCTTGCGAGTAAGGTCCTTGTTTTTCTTAGTGTTGGCAGAGGAAGCGCCGAGACAAGTGGGCGTTCCCGGAGAAGGAAACGAAACACGCTCAGTGGCACACCGTGCTCTGCCTGACTTATTGGCCATGGCATGGTGTTTTTTATGAGGAGAGGAGCCTAGTCTTTGAACCAGGGTCGAGCGCGTGCTACAGAGCCATCTCTCGTTCAATGGAAATAACAGGAGTCTAATAAGCATGAAGTGCTCTTATTTCCCGCTGTCGGCGACCTTCAAGTGACCTTCAGCCAAAAACTAGAGCTGTTATCTGGGCACTCAAACGAGAACATCCGGGCCCCAACCCTTTGCACAGGACCGCATTATATAGGCTAGGATAGGATAGGAATAAACTTGATATGTCCAACGGTTATGGCTGTTGGTGCCCGGGGCTAGGCTGCCAGGGGTCCATCGCTGGAGAAAAATCTCTCGAGATCCTCGGCAATAGCCCTGGCCCGCTGGACGGACCACTCCTGGCCTTCGGGTGCCTCACTGAGGAGGGCGGCTTGCCATCTCTCTGTGAGGCGCCCGCCTTCAGAGGGTCCTGATGTTGTCTTCTGCCTTCCTCTTGGTGCTTCTTGCTCATGGCGTTGACATTCCCAAAGCATATGGACCATATCAGCCCGTTCGTGCTCGCACCAGGGGCAGCCGGGCGATGGGTTCCGCGCGGGCCACAGGTGGTGCAGGTGGTAGGGGTTGGTGAAAGTGCCTGTCTGCAACTATTACTGCCCAAATAAGTTACAAAAATATTGCTTTTTAGGTCTTCCTAATGTTTGTTCACAATGTCACCCAAGCTGGAACTTCTAGTACGCTGAAGCTTTATTTGTACTTTCCAATAGCGATGTTCAAAAGGCAGGTATGGGGAACCGTACACTTGATTGTCATCTTTTGGCGCTGGGACAGGGTTGCCTGTGCTCTTTTCAACGCCAACGGTTCGCGA
Organism: Dermacentor silvarum; assembly: GCF_013339745.2. Lineage (NCBI taxonomy): Eukaryota > Metazoa > Arthropoda > Arachnida > Ixodida > Ixodidae > Dermacentor > Dermacentor silvarum. The sequence goes on from NC_051159.1 coordinate 8,309,576, forward strand.
GTTCCGCGGCGCGGGTTTTTCGCCGCCTCCTTCGAGAGATGGCGCCAAGCTGCGTGACCAGGCCGGCAGCGTTCGGCGCGCCGAGGGTGGTTGTGTGATGTGGTGGGGTGTGGTCTTGCGAACATGCACTATGCCCATTTTTAGATTGCGGCTAGTATCATCTCCGACCAATCTGCTTTGCCAGTAGCCATTTCATGTCGACATCTAATCTCGATTACGGGAGAGCCAGCATTTTTATATTGTTTAACACAAGGTTTATTCGCTTCACCCTTTTGCGAATATTTGCTCCTCAGGCAACTTGCTTGGGCCTCAAAAAGCAAGTGACTGCCCTTTCTATTATCGTAACAATTTAACAAAATGACGTAACCTCGATTTTTTTCGCACACCCATTGCATGGAATTTACCCCCTCTGTTTCCCTCACTTTCTTCTTGATGTGTATATAAGCAGGGTATATTATATATATATATATATATATATATATATATATGTATATATGAGTAGTGGCCAGCCCTTTGTGGCTGGCCGGCAGAACGGCGCTAATAATTTAAATACACAACAAATGTCTACTGTGTCTTTTATATATCTTTCTCCGACAATTCTATTACATTACGCATAAATCAATTCGCCAAATGATAGCAAAAATTCAGGGGCCATATTCGCAAAGCATTTCTTTCGTAAGTGCTCTTTGCCATTGGCCGGCCGCCTTAGATCACTATACGTCTTGCATCTGATTTAACTGAAAGTCGTTCTTGCGAAGAATTCTAACATAAGACGTTTTTGTGAATTCGGGCCCAGAGCACTTCCACTACTGTGAAGATGGAAGCCAGCGAAGCTGTGAGTATGATGGGTCTGCTATAGTGAATATTGCTACAGTGAATTTATATATTATCATTATGGACTATATTGAGCGTCTTCGGCGTGTTCGTCAAGAAGCAAGGGCACCGGCGTCTTGTTTTCGCCCGACGCGATGGCCAAGTATTGCGTTTGCGGCGCCAAGTCCGCCCCATCGTCATAGACTAGCGCATGAGCCACAGCGTTCATAGCCGCGGCACAGTGCACGTCATTGTCAGAGTCCTGGCGTTAGGATCCTGGAAGATGCGGTTAAAAGAGCGTCCGTACCATGGCGAGTCCAACTGCTGATAATAGCACTAGTGCGATCTCTACCTCACGAGACAAAGGGGCACAATGATTGGTGCGATGTGCCGCCGCCGAGTATCGCGACACTTATGAAAGAGGCATCGGTGGTGGCGAGGGATATAACAATGGGCCATCCGTCATTCGTTTTGACACCTGTGCTGAACCACAACTGGCGGGAAACCACCACTCACATGGAGCCGAAATTGTTGTTCTACGCGTCGTTTTGTCCGCGGATGCGATCCGCCAGAACCTAGCCATATACAGCTTCGCTGTAACATCGCTGTAATATCGCGGTGGAGAGTGTGGGTTCTAAGGTATACAGCTGCTTGGAGCTTCCACTGTCTTCTGGAGGACCAGAGTAGTGGTAAGAGACTTGAATTTCACGATTGTTCGAGCGGCTTGGCATCTTCTAAAGAGATCAAGAATAAGAAGCAGGCGTCTCATCTTGCGTCTAGCTGTTCAGGGTACCGTAGAGAAGACCGTGTGTCATGATGTGGGTCGATCCCTTGTTGACATAGCACTCCGGTATATACGAATAGAGCATGCCTATCGAAGAGATTGCTAAAATATTTATTTATTCATATATTTATTTATTTATTTACAGAGCACTGTAGACCTCAAGATGCTCTAACAGGGGGCGAAATTCAACAAATATATAAAAAGACCTCCGAATATTAAAGGGCCCCTAAACCACGTCCGATATTTTTGAAACAGTTCAAGTAAACACGCGCATCGAATTAAGAATGCCGTCATGATCAACGATGCCAAATGCTGCAGCGCTACGCGCCGCGGGCGCGGCACACACACACACACACGCACACGCACACACACACACACAAAAGTTGTAGTGGCTTAGCTCGCCTATGCCAGGATATACGTAGCGTTAACAAAGGTTCAGCTGATTATTCTTAGCTTATTCTTAAGATTATTCTTAAGATAAGATTATTCTTATGAGTCAAGCTTCTCCGTTCTTCTGCTCTGTTGAGCAGCATTTGCGCTCTCCTTCTCCATGGCTATACCACACTGGCAAACGCCAGTCAGAAGCGCAGCGGCTCGAGCGCAGTCTCAGACGGCGACTGCACAGCGAGCGCGCGCCGGCGCCAGTGCGTCTACCACGGCTACGACGTTACTCCTCTGGAATGCGCAGACCGGCGGCGGTGAGTCGCGCGCGGCGGCGGCGGAGTGCGCGAGAGGTGCCGGCTCCGGTGGCTCCGGTGCGCAAGCCGTGTGACATCACTGATCCTTGCGCATGCGCAGCACGGCTCTTGATGTGCCGCGCGAAACGGGCTTGGCTAGGCCAGTGTAGCTAACGCTACAAAAAAAAAAAAAAAAAAAAAAAAAAAAACAAAAAAAAAAAAAAAAAACATGCCGTGCTCGTCCCCGAGTCTTTTCGGTATCTCCAGCGGTCTTCGTGATGTCACCAGAGTGCATCTGGTGATGTCGATGAGGACGACGATGTCGATTGGTCGAGCAAGAACCTACGACTTCCGGTTAGTCTGCTAGCAGATACGCGCATTCCCTGGTCTTCCTTGTCGTGTTGCTCGCTTGTACGCACTTGCGAATCGGTAATTACAGCCCGTAACGCAGGTGCAAAATTGGTGACGTTCCAACGCAGTCGTGCTTAGCGGGCTGACTGGCTGCGCGAACAGCGTGCGACAGTGTTGGCCAGGGGCGTAGCCAGAAATTTTTTCGGGGGGGGGGGGGGGGTTCACCGGCCCGGCCGGGGGGGGGGGGGGGGGGGGGGCAAGCTTCTGCTTTCCTCTACGTCACATGATCGACAATAAATATCGGTCGTGTAAGCAGACTCTGTATATATATATCAAAGACATGGGACCGCTCCCCCCCCCCCCCCTCGCCTGTGCGTGTGCTTGTGCAGCAATTACGTAAAAAGTAAAGTAAGCTCAGTAAATACAGTAAGTACGACAGGTACAGTGGGCGTTTGGAGCAACGGTCTCTCATCGCGCCACTGAATGGACCAGCCTTCGAAAACGCATCATTGAGACGACCCGTGCGATCGGAGAAGACATCATTAATTGCTAATTTCCGTTAAGCGTAGATGGCGTCGTCCTCGTCGGGGCGAAGTGCGTTTCACAAGTCAAGGACGGCTATACGCGTGAAAATGCACGTGTGACCAGGATATACCTACTCCCATAGCAATAGCTTGTTCGCTGCGTCTTTGCGCTAGAAAACTTTAATACGCGCAAAAACGCGTAAGGCTTTTTTATTTTATTTTTTTTTTTGAAGCTTTCGTCGCCCTGCTCCCTTCTACGAGAGGGTTGCATTTCCTGCGGCAAGTGCATGGGCCGCTGTGCCTTCCGCTCTGTGCGAGCGTGCAGCCGTCATTTGCCTAATATACGTCAATAGATTCAAAATTGTACAGAATATTTCACCGCACAGCATAGATATGGCATGTGTACGCATTTGAAATGTGCGTGCAACTCATTTCTGCTTCACTTACGCCGGTGCAAACAGGAAGTGGCCTTGTACCTAACAGAATCTCGACTGATTGGTGTACTAGTGATGCAGGAATGAACTGCGGTCCTGTTGAGTGCATAGTGCACATAATCAATTTCTCAGGAAGCGTGAACTCCGACGAGAACTGTCAGCGCCTGCAAGAAGAGTTTACTTACGCTGTACTGCGCACAGCAGTAATTCATGCTTGTCGGCTATCTGTTTCGTGCATTCTGTTGCGAGTCGGTAGAATTTCACTGCTTTCATCAACCCCTTCGTGTGTACATTGCTGGTTTGGGATTCCACAACAAAACAGCAACTACCAGCTTTCCGTAATTGCTGGTTTGGGATTCAACAACACAACAGTAATTACCAGCCTTCCGTAGGGGCGCAATCGCAAACAAGAGACGTTTCTCGCGCAGACTAAGCCTATCACACTTGGGAAGCGGCAAGCGGCCGGAAAATTTTTTCCGCGCCTGTCCAAGTTGTTCACATTTGTTTTGCTACCGCCGCGGCCGCCGCTGCCGTTTTCGTCCAGATCCATCTAGTCTGCGTACGTTTGTCGGCGTGGTGGCGCTCATTATCGCATTATTTTGAGCGGTATGTTCATTCATTAACCCACGTACCGTCATCAAAAGTGATCATTTTGCGCAACTTCGCGTGTCATCTGCGACCTTCGGTAAATTCCTCGTTGGCGTTCCGTAATTCTCCTCACACGGGCGCGGTAGCACTGAGTCACAGGTTGGTGCCTAGGCGTGATAATATTTCTTTAATAGCTTTTATTTACAAGTTGTAATAACATTTCATCATTTCGTATTGTCGGCGCCTCCAGGACACCAAAGGGGCAACGGGAACACCACAGCTAAAACCCGGGCTGGCCCTTGTGTTGGGGCTCGCCAAAGCCTGCGCGTCCTACGTGAGACCTATGCTCCCAATCTATCATCGCGACGAGAAAAGCACCCCGCGACTTCTGCAACATACCGTACACGCGCGAAGAGAATTATGGAGCGCCAACGAGGAATCTGCCTAACTAGTGTCTGCCATGGAAGTGGAAGAAGAAATGGCTTTTATACTTCTGCCTACTTGTTTTCTAGAAATGGACAATGAATAAACGGAAGACGCGGACACCTCGGAAACGGCGGTGGTGGGTTCGCCTGGCTTTGCAAAAGCGCGAGAAGTTGGGTCACGCCAAGGCTTCGTTGCCGCACCTCCGGTCGCGCGACATTGGATACTATCTTGAGTATTGCTGACAGTACGTTTTAGTGCCACTCTTGTCGTAAAGGAAGGGCTGGTTCTTGATCGCGTCGATCAGCATTACAGCCTACACTTTTTGTGCCATGTTCAATTTTACGACCGCTTGTTTACATGCTAGTGTAGCTTCCAGTGAAGCAGAACGACTTTCCGCCGCGTTTACGCTTCGCCATGGCGAAAAAATTGGCCCGAGACCGATTTGGCTCGCAGCCTGTTTTTCTGCCTGTTTTGCCGCCTAGGCGGGTGGATTTTTGCAAGATTTTGCCGCTTCCCGACAGCTTCGAAACCAAGTGTGAACGTAGCCTAAGATCCTGCGCGAGCGCGGCCTAACCACCACCTGAAGGGTAGCGGCGGAAATGTATACCGGATATTTCGACCACCTGGGGTCTTTAACGTGCACCTAAATCTAAGTAAACGGGCCTCGATCGAGCGTTTTCGCCATCATCTAAAATGCGGCTGCCGCATTTGTTGCTTCAGAATGCGGCCGCCACAGTCTCGCCCAAAACTTCACAGAGTGTCAAAGCCTTGACAAACACCGTGACAGTTTTTTCCATATGCAGACACGATTCGCTGTAAGTTACCAACCCATACGGAAGCGCCCAGGAATGAAATTGTGATAGTAGCACCGGTTTCTTGAATCGTCATCAGCGCGAAGCGACGAGAACAAAGGGTGGGTAAGTGTGTGTGGGGGGGGGGGGGGGGGGGGGTTGCGGAAAAAATTTCGGCCTTTCTAGACGTTGTTGTTTCTAGAAATGTTGGCCTTTCTAGGCGTGCGCGCTATACAGGGTCCATAGCGGCACGCTTCGCATGAGCATGGGCCGGCACGGCAGCAACAGCGAGCAGCCGAGAAGCACGGAGTCGCGGCTAAGACCCGTCCACGTTACCGGCACGGTAACTCGCCGCACGCCGTTTGCCATTCGCGGGCAGCCGTTGGACGGCAGTTTTGCTCGCGAACGGCGAGATTTCCTTGCCGTAGAGAGGATGAGACCAGGACCCATTTGTGCGGCAGCCTCACCGCCGCTGATCGCTCGTCGGCGCCGATATTGTATAGGCCTTCTCCGGTTCACTTCTAAGCTAAAGCGGACGGCTGTTCGGAATGAATCACCGACGCTCCCAAGCCGCAATATTTTGTTGCCGTTGTTGTCGCTCTTCGCAGTAATTGTACACAAAGAAGAAAATACGCTGATATTAGTGGCGCCGTCGGCTGCGATGCGAGCACAGCCGACCCGGTCGTCTGCCGTCGGTATCCGTGCACTGCAGGTGAGCTCGACAAGTATCGGGGCTCTCGTTCATGTTTAACGTTTAACAGTGGATATCCTTTTTCATAACATGTACAGTTTAAGCACCACTTTATCTAGCGGAAATATTTTTCTGGGAACAGAAGCTGCAGTTGATGTTTGCGTCGCCGGTGGCGGAGGCGCGCATCTTCGCGGTCGTCGATGGGCCCGTCGGCCGAACTGCCGTCTACTTTCGACACCTCTCGCGCGGCACATGTCTTACGGCACTGGAGGCCGGTTCGTCGTCGGTACGTTTGCCATCGTGGACGTGCCTTAACCGGAAGTGGGCAGTGCTTTGAGAAACGCGTTGGAGATGATGTATGTCACGTGACATTTGGAGGAGCAATCGGTGAGGAGGGGAGAGCAGCCGACGAACGGATAGTAGCGAAGGAAAGAGCGAAACGAGCGAGGGCCGTTTTTAGGTCATCAAACGCGTGTAACTCCGCTATTACGGCACCATTTCGAAACATTCTCGCGGCTACGTGTTCGTTGTACACTCGTGCACAACTGCAACACCACAACTAAATTTCGACCTGTGGTTGGTCTAGGGGCCCTTCAAAATTGGCAACGGGGATATATGGGAAGAAATAAATAGTTCAGTAGTAGATAAAATAGGCAGAAAGCAAACATAGATCTACAATAAACACAAATACTGGCCCTTAAAGACAAAGATACACCATTGACACACGCCAACACCGTCACTAATCGAATATGGCGTTTTACGTGCCAAAACCACCATCTGATTATGAGGCACGCCTTAGTGAGGGACTCCGGAATAATTTCGAGCACCTGGGGTTCTTTACCGTGCACCTAAATCTAAGTACGCGTGTGTCAACGCATTTCGCCACCATCGAAATGCGGCCGCCGTGGCCGGGATTCGATCCCGCGACCTCGTGCTCAGCAGCGCAACACCATAGCTATTGAACAACCACTGCGGGTTAACATCGTAACTAAACAGACAACAAGTAGCCACACAGGTCTATTATAACTCAGCAATATAAATAGTTTCAATGCTCTCTTTTAAGGCTTGTGGTAGTTTGTTATAGTCATTTATTGTAAAAAAAGAGTACTTAAGTGTATTAGCTCCGGTGTTGTATAGACTCAGGGATTGCTCGAAGATATGGGGGGAAATGTTATGTAATAACAAGTGCGGCAAGGCAGACAAAGCATTTGCTGTGTAAATATTTTTTTCGCTTTCAGCAAGAGCTTTACCTTGGCGCTTTCAGAAACACCGAAGAAAAGAAAGGAAATGGTCGATGCGATTGTCGGCATTATAATAAGCCCCATTTCATTTTGCTACCTTTGAACGATGGTTCGAAGCTGCCGGAAAGTACTTGGAAGAGCTCAAAGTGTGACGCATTCCGACGGATGCTCGAGGGAAGAGGCGGAAGAGCAGTGAGTGGCGGTAAAGTTGTCTACGTGGAAAGCAATAATAGCGAAAGACGCTTTTGGCATAGCTCATCCAACGGCATCTACTGAACTCCGCTGAGAACACTTACTTCAAGTGCGTCGTCGAATGAGAACTAAAGAAAAACGCTGACGCCACCAGAAGGAGCCGAGGCAGGATTCAAAAGAAGTCATTTACAGGTTTGGGAGAGTTCGCTGGCAGACGGAAGGCGCGAGGGGGCGTTCCTGTAAACGAGCTTTGCCCTCCTCACGACGAGTCAGCCCGCCGCGCCGAGGGTCGCCGCTCGGCCTTTCCTGTTGGCCCTTAACCTGCCGCACTTCGCGCGACCCGGTCATCTGTCCGGGCCGCCTAAGTCTATTCGAGCAGCAGTCGTTCTTTTTCACGGTGGTCATGTCCGCGCGCGGCAGAGGCCACTCATTCGCTGGCGGAACCCATTACGGATCAAGAAGCAGAAGGGGGTGAAGTCTCCTGACCCAAATCCACCTCCGAGTCGTCGCTGCCACCTCGCAGGAAAACCCTTCTGTCATATCAGTTAGTGGTTGCCGCCTTTCGACGGCCGTCTGTAGACGCTGGGAAGACAAGCCCGGCCAAAAAAGCCTCGTCGTGTGCCTGACACTGCAGCGTTCGGGTTAATACGCCCGGCGTGTTCGTATAACGACAAACGTCACTCAACTGTTGTGCGAGTATGCGCGCGACCCAAGTTTCTCGAGTGTGTTTGTGCGCCGGCGTGGTGTGTGCCTTCGGTTCCGGCATTGCCGATGCCGGCCTTATAAGAGCGGTTACTAAATCGAGCGGGCGGCTCGAGTAGACGTGTCGGCGCACTTGACGACGCAAGCCGGGTGGGTCGCTCTTTGTCGCGGCCCACTTCCTGAAGACGCGTGCCCCCCTCTCACCGCTGCGGTCGAGAGGGACCCGACTGGTGGAACAGGAAGGGGTTCGGAAACTCGCCCACGGACCTCCTCTCCCACCTCGTCCTCTCAGTGAATGTATAATTGTCGGTAGGCGTGTCTCTGATTGCTTCCTTTCGCATTCTCGTTCACAACCTTTCTTTCTTATCGCCCGTTCTCGCTTTCTTCGTTGTGTGCTTCTGTCGTCTCGCTTGTCCTTCCACTATTTTGGCGATCGTCCTACGTGATTGGGATACGCCGCCGGGTATGTGGCCGCAGCCGCGTGCGATCTGGAACAACTACGGTCGACGCTCCGCAGTCTCCGAACAGGCCGGCTATAGCTGCTGCATCAATTTTAGTTTCGATTTCTAAACACGTACCGTCTGCGAATTAGCTAAAAAAGAAAGAAACCTGTAAATAGAGATCGCATAAGTGCCGGAGCACGTTCGTGGGATCTGTATTGCGCGCATGCGGCCGGAAAGTCTAATGAGCGGATGGTTACCTACCTACCGGTCTTTCGCGCGTTGTTGCTGTAGTGAGAGGAATTCCTGAAGGCCTCAGTGAAAGGGAATTTACGAGGAAAGCTAACACATTCCTTACCCTGTCGCTTTGGTGTGACGTACGCTACGCGCTTCGCCCTGCGGGCAAGCCGAGTACACTATGTGAAGAACGTTCTGTCGAATCTGTGCTTTTACAGTGAAGCAGGCAGTACTATACAGAAGCGCTCGAAAACATCATAGTATGCGTGTTGACCTGGTGTCTTCGGGGAACTGAATAATGCAACGTGTTTATGCTTAGAAAACATTGGGTGATTGTAAGTGGTCTTTTGGGGACAAAGAGTCAATGTGTCGGTTATTTGTTCCTAAGTGAAAATTGCTAAATACTGGTTTTCTGCGCGTTTAGAGGATTATGTGAAAGGCGTTGGAAGTTTCTCCGGTGTTCTGACAGAACCAAATGTGTTAGCCGACTTTATATACATATTTGCCTTTAGAGGCGTTATGCAAAGCGCCCACATTGTTTTCACGGTATAATAAGACAACTGGAAGTGGCGGATTCTACAATAAATATTAATTAAAATGCTCGAAAGCTTTACACCACCTTGCGGGGCGCGGTCAGGCACTTAACGGGCCACTAGGAGGGCGAGAAGCGGAGGGGGGTGGGTGCTGGCCAGGGCCGCGTGCTAACACGAACGTTTCGGGGAGAGGGGGAGGACACGTGCGCAGTGTCCCATACTCCTTGCTACTCTACTCGTGCCACGATGTTGATATTTCATCGATGTAGCGGCTTGAGCAAGATAACTCTCAGATAATGACATCATTTCCACAAGAAAGTCAAACTGAATATTTGAGTCATTAACTAATTTTCGGCAAATAATAGATACATTAATTAGATTACATTGCAATAGACGAATTTTAGCCGGGAACTTCGTCAGTCATATCCACTTGGAGCGAATTCCGAGGATGACACCAGCTTCGAGGTATGGGTTCTCATAGTTTGAGACAATATGAATCATTGTTCCAGAAACTTTTGAGTTTCATTGTATGAAAATACGTGTTTATAAAAAAGGTAAGCGGAACAACAGTTCCTTTTTCAAATAGTTTCAAATTCGCTATTTCAGAACTGAGGCTAGTTTCAAAATTATTTCCAAATAGATGTGCCTTGTGAAATGACTGGCTTCAGTTTTTGCATTGATGCATGTGCTAGAGCACTGCACGGGCTCGGGCTTACCCGAAAGCCCGGGCCCGGCCCGGCCCGTGCGCCGGGCCGGGCCGGGTATAACTGTTTTTTCATGGGCTCGGGCCGGGCTCGGGCACGGCGTGTGCTTTTTGACCCGGGCCCGGGCCGGGCTCGGGCTTTCTGGTGGTGTGCATGTAACGTGCAGCGAGTTATTCTCGGGCGTCTCAACTCTGAAAAACATTGATTTTCGGTCTCGGGCCGGGCTCGGGCCTAAGGTAAAGGTTTGGCGGGCCGAGACGGGCGGGTAACGTAGATTACTTCCGGGCCCGGGCCGGGCCCGGGTCTCGCCATAAAAGTTTTGATCGGGCTCGGGCGGGCCGCCCAACGTAAAAACGGGCCCGGGCCGGGCTCGTGCTGAAAAAGTCGGTCCGTGCAATGCTCTAGTATGCGCGCTAAAGTAAATACTTAAAAAGTTGATTAGGTAATTTTGTTAATTAGTCAATTATGCATTATGATTTCCTGTGTTAGTAATGTCTGCCTATTCGGGTAATCCAGCTCAAAATGTAGAGTAGAACTACATATGTCATTGACGATATTGAAAAACACCCGCCATAGTTGTTTTGGTAGTGCAAGTTAATGTAAAATTCCCATTTATTGTCCATTGAAAAAGTGTCAAGGAAAACTGACAAGATATGTGAAGTGCATAGTAGTTGGCGCCCACGTGTGCCACTGCTGCCCATTATAACTACTGCTTTGACTATATTCTGATTCACAGATAGTTTAGTTATAACCTGAATGTCAGTGATCGATTCTTTCGACATATATTTTATTAGCGATAGCACTGTTCGCAATTTTTACGTTCACTGAAAGCGATGTTAAGTATGGTTGTCGAGTTAAGCTACATTAGCAAATTACACTTCGTCGTGGTGTCATGATATTTCCACAGCATGTCCTCGGGACTAACTCATAATTTATCGATGCTAAACGATAACATTGCGGTTTAACGGAACTAAATACTCCACCTAGGCAGTTTTGAGAACATTTTCTTTAGAAAATTGGCTAAAAGGTGCAGAAACACTTTCATGTCCGTGACGCCATACTGGCACATAATTTGGTTTGGGTTCAGGATTAAAAAAGGAAATCTTGCTTTTTAGTCCGCCATTGGAAACGCGCTTTCCTGGAAAATACATACAGAGCAAGTTTTGAAAAAGCACTTTAATACACTAAACTGTTTGCTGCGTTTTTGGTACATTCGAATGGTCCCTACGGTGCTCTGACTACAATTGCAACGATGCGGAGCCCGTTCTTCATGGAAGCATGAGTAATCGAAGGCCGGAACAGGAAACAGGTGAGCGCTTCTTTTGTTTTAAGCAAAGAAGACGAGCATGCGCCGATGCACCACCGTGGTTGACGCGACGCCAACGGAAGCTGCAGAAACCACGTGACCGGAACTCCACCAGAACTTGGTCACGTTGCCAAGTGGAAAGTGAGAGCGTCTTCTGAAAGAACCAGCAGATCGTGTTCCGGGCGCTGCATTTTGACCAGTTGAACGTGCCGTTAGTGTAAGTCTGGTATACAGCCTACCCGCACAGAGTTTGGTAACTTATTGCCTTAGCAACGCACATATTCACTGCCCCCTTTCAGTTTTCAGCAGTGAGTTCATGATCAAAACTTCGAGCATATCACATGGCCGATCTTATTCCGCCATCGGAGTGATTTTCATCACGCAGTTATTGCTGATTAAAGCAACGAGTGCTTCCAGTGGCTGTCATATCATCTTTGTGATCAGTTTGTTCCGCCATAAGCTTGGTTTGAAGAGCTCAGTAGTCGGGAGGCTGCTTGTTATCTTCAACTGGATCAGATTTTGCAGGCTTCTTTCCCTTGAATTTAATGACTGTGCAGGCCGACAGTCCGAAACATAAGGACATCATCAGGAATATTAGAGCCACTCCTGCAGCAAAGCCCGTCGCCTTGAGGCAGACCAAGCTACCGCTCGAATCTGTAGTGGCAAGAACGGGAAAGAAAGAACAGGACACATGTTTTTAATTATGCATGAACGACTCTTTGCCACTCATCTCCAGTGAAATTCTGTCCCCTTCACACGGAAATAATGCCTCAAATTAGGTACTATTGAAAATAATGTCATGTAAAGCATACCACAGACACTTCTGATTAGCCTATATTGTACTTATATACCGATGTACCTATACTTACATTATACCTATATACCTAGGTACACATAGGTACCTAGTATACCACACCTACCATACCATATACCTTATACCTAGTATTCCATGGGTATACCTTTATTATAGCTATAGAGGAAAGTAGGCATAAGAAGTGCATTGAAAAAAGCACGTTTATGTATATGTTCACAACGCCAGTATGAAGCCATGAGTCATTTTTACAAGAAAGTTCACATTGCGAACGACAATGCACAGTGAATGAAAGCAAGACAAGTGCTTTCCTTGTCTTATTCCAGTGTGCCTCGTTGTTTGCAACGTTCACTTTATTGTAGAGGTGAACGAAAATAATTTTTTTTCGAATAAGACTTGAATACGATTATGAGGTATCGAATATCGAATCGAATGGCAAATAGGCAAACGCAGACGAATATATTTATAGCAGGTATATTTATTTCTGTGTAATTGAGTAAGATGCCTGTACTGACTGCTGAAAAAAAGGTGCCCAACTGACACGGACATTTAGGATTGGTGTTAAACACACTATGACTAATTCGAAATAATAATAATAATAATAATAATAATAATAATAATAATAATAATAATAATAATAATAATAATAATAATAATAATAATAATAATAATAATAATAAAACATTCGTCGGCCATTCCATCTCTGAAGTAGCTGTATAAAATCACCGTAGGTTATATTTAGAGAAACACTTTTAAAAGGACACATTATATATACAGGGTGTCCCAGCTATCACGCAGCACGATTTAAAAAAAGAGGAACCGCGCTACGCGAAGCAAACCTAGTGCGTATTGTTTCCAGTACAGTGGAGTAGCCGCCAGTAATTTTTTCGTTACTGAGATTTAATTACCTAATTGTAAATAATTATCAAACTCGAGAAGCACTGTTCTAACTATCAAAGTGTCAATAAAAAAATGTCACAGTTTCGCCCTAAGGGCGAAGCAATGAATGCGATAGCAACACAGCAATGTCATACGAAGTAAGGTGAGCGGCTTTGGTAGCAACAACACGCAGAACTGTTGTCGACGCCATCGGCGTTTTGCCTGCGTTCGCTCAAAATGCGGGAGGTGTTTATTAAACATAAGGAAGAGACGCTTAATTCTGCAGCCCATAAGGGAGCACGGCGCAGCGTCGTAGGGGGGAGTAGGAGGTAAAGAAAAAGAGACATAAAAATGCGTGCGGCGTTGGTGACTGTTGCCGGAGCCTCTGATATAAATAGGCACTGCGTGCCGCAGCTAAACGTCGCCTCCCTTCCCTCCCCTTCCCCCACGGCCTCTCGCTCGTTGGAAGAAGGCGCGTTTGCTCTACATACATGGTGATTGTGAAGGAGAACAGAGACGCCTACTTCTGCAGCCCTTAAGCGAGCACGGCGCAGAACGCGCGTTTGTTCTCCGCTGTGCGTTCACTCCCCGTGAAAGACGCGCCCCTCGCGCCCTTTCACTCGCACATAGAGCGTTCGGCGCGCGGCGACGATTTCTTCTCCAAATGACGTCATACGGAACCTCACGGCGACGGCGACGGCGACGGCGACGGCGACGCCGACGGCAGAAATCTGCTTTTGAGTGTCCATATAATTGCTATCGCAATAAAAGTTGTCGCAGTTTCACCTGAAAGGCGAAGCATCAATTGCGATAGAAAATTTGTAGAGAGCTATACGGAGTAATGATAGTAACTTTATAAGCTGTATAAACTTGGACATGCAGCAGCACCGGAAGCACGCAGATCTGTTGTCGACGCCGTCGCCGTTTTGCCCGCGTTCGCACAAAATGCGTGCGGCGTTGGTGACTGTTGCCGGAGCCTCTGATATAAATAGGCACTTGGTGCTGCAGCTAAACGTCGCCTCCCTTCTCCCCCCCCCCCCCCCCCCCCCCTACGGCCTCTCGCGCGTCGGAAGAAGGCGCGTTTGCTCTACATATAGGTGATTGTAAAGGAGGAAAGAGACGCCTACTTCTGCAGCCCTTAAGGGAGCACGGCGCAGAACGCGCGTTTGTTCTCCGCCGTGCGTTCAGTCCCCGTGAAAGCGCGCGTCCCTTGCGCCCTTTCACTCGCACATACAGCGTTCGGCGGCGCTCGGCGACGATTTCATCTCTATTGACGTCATACGGAACCTCACGGCGGCGGCGACGGCGAGGGCGACGGCAGAAATCTGCTTTGGAGTGTCCATATAATTGCTATCGCAATAAAATTGTAGACCAACATGAAAAACTCCCTATACAGCTTTCTGTTGCTCAGTACGTGCTACAAAAAGTGTTTTTCCGAGCGTGAAAGAAGCCCGCGAATACACGCAAAGTGCCTCGAGCGACCAGTCGCGCGGGAATTCTGCGTGTATATATGACATGGTTTTCTCTTTTGACGTCTCATTTAGTTCCTAACGCACGTGACGATGGCTTTATGGTCACTGTGATAGACGGCCATGGGCTCTGCGACGACACTAGAAAGGCGGCCGCATTTCGATGGAGGCGAAATGCAAAAACGCCCGTGTGCTTGCGTTCTAGTGCACGTTAAAGAACCCCAGGTGGTCAAAATTAATCCGGAGCCCTCCACTATCGCGTGCCTGATACACAGAACTGGTTTTAGCACGTAACACCCCAGAACGAAGAAAGATGACACTATAGACTAGATACTAAACACTAGAAACGACACTGGTGTGGTCGTTATCGAGCCACAATCTGTCACACACGTTACAGCTCGAGCCGAACTGACAATCGAGAAAATCTTTTCGGAACCTGGCGTACGGGCCCTTGAAATCGGGTTCCCAAGTTTGCACCTTGACGCCGAAGGCGCTTTGCAGCATTCTCTGACTCACGATATGCGTCGTCGGTTCTCGCTAGTCGCTTACGTGCCGCTTCCGCGAGCAGTGGCACGAGCGCGTTCGCGTGGTTGCGCCGAGAGGCGCCAACCTTATCAGGTGCACACTACGTCACGCACTACGTCATACGTTCACAGAGAGACATTGCTTCAGACACAGGTGGCCGTTAAACCGAGATCCGACGCGAGCGGCGATATGTGTTTGCTTTTGTTGTTGGCTCTTTCCCTTTCACCTTTTAGGGGAGAGTTTCAGGGGAGAGTCTTTCCGCACGGACGGTTGCTTTTTCTGCGTGGACGCCATAAAATCCCGGACCCTAGCCATAGACAGCGTTGCTGTAAAAAACTGCATGAACAGCCTCTATACATCTTGTAGCTTGGTTGCAAACAAGCTTTCCAAGAATAGTTGGCTGCTGTATGACTTGCTTTCCACAAACGCTGAATAAATTGCTTTTAAAAAAGATCACAGGCTGTGGAAAAAGAAGATAAGGAACTGCTGAGGGACCTGTGTGCCAAAGACACATGCAAGACAGCCCGTTCCAAGATGAACATCACTAGTTGTAGCGTAAAATATAAAACTGCTACATGACTAGACTGCATGAAACACCAAGCTACACTACGAGCAAAAGTTTTCATATAGGCTTCTGCAGCGAAACCGGAACCAAATCTGGTATTACCCATTTCGCTTCTCCGTCGCTTCGAAAAACTTTGTCCTTGTTTCACATCTGATAATTTGCGCTACTCTGTTTAGCATCGACGGAGAGCAGTAACCCGACTTTGACAGACGGTTGTCGCGAAATGTTTGGTTAGTTTCGATATTCAAAAATATCAAATAGGTTATATTCGAATACAAAAAATTCATGTGTAATATTTTATTTGTATTCGAAACTAGAATATTCGCCCACCACTTCTTTCTTGTAGAAACGTACCAACTTGCCCAGACAGTAATTCTGCTGTAGTCATGAGTCATTGTTGAGTGTTTAGTCAAGAGGCACAAGTCTTTCTTTCTGGGAGTAATTTTTTACGTCGCAGAACTTTCAAGTTTCTGAAGAGGCTGGACGGTTAACCAAGTAGAATTAAGCTATCGTGCATATAGTTCATTTGGCAATTATTATACCGGGTGTTCAAAATTAAGCTTTACGGAATTTTTAAAAATCGCATGTGGCAGATAGCCTAACTCTTATCGTTGAGCTGGATTATTCGAAGAGGCGGACATTACTAGCACGACAAATCGAAACACATATTCAACTAATTAATAAAAATAGTGTAATGCACTTTTTAGTTAATTACTTTACGACACATATTTCAATTTACGAATTATAGCCGGTGAGTTTGCAAGACGCATCCACTTGAAATGATTTTCCAGGATGACACCAGTTTCGAGATATTATTTCCCAAAATGTGGTACGAACTACATGGGTGTTAAAGTTACTTTTGTGCTTCAATGTATAAAACAGCGTTTTGGTAAACAAGTAAGTGGAACAACAGTGAATTTTTACGGCGTGTTTGATGGCACATATCTCCAAACTGGTGTCATTCTGAAAACTCATTACAAGTGCATACGCCTGAAAAGATCACCGGCTACAATTCGTAAATTGCAATAGGTGTCATAAAGTAATTCACTAAAGTTAATTAGTGAATTTTTGTTAGTTGATTATGTGGTTCGATTTCTCGTGCTACTAATGTCCGCCTCATCGAATAACCCAGCTCAATGATAAGAATTATGCTGCCTGCCACAGGGGATTTCCAAACATTCCGTGAAACTTAAACATGAACGCCCTGTATATGTAATATTTTCGAATGCTACACAACTTGCTGAAAATTGGTGTACTTAGTCTCAGATGTTGCTGCATGTGCTTAATGATTTTGAAAACGCAAATAAAATGTAAAGTTTGAAGAGTTGCATGACCAAGCTGCAATTATTGTGGGAACATCTGGTGTGAGAAGATTGTGGGAAACCCATGTCTTGGATAATTCATTTGCTCGAAAGTAACCATAATACCGCATCGTAGATGTGGACAACGCAAGGACACGCCACGTCTGCTGATGCTCATAATGTCGTGTGTGTGCGGTTAAACCGTGACTTGGCGTTACGTTAACTTATCGTATACCTTGTGCAACATACCTGATTGACAAGTACACATGAAATTACCAGCGCAAGGACATTGGAGTTGTACAAGCTATTCTTACTCCTCTGTTACATGGCGCTTATTCACGCAAAATTAGTGCTTCGTCAGCTTGGAGTGTTCTGATCACGACCCAAAGTCGGACTCCACAGTTTATATCATCTTGGGGCAGGGAGTGTGTGACACATTATCAAAATGTGATATGATTTATCGCACAGAAAGAAACTTATTTTCGGATAAGTTGTTATAGTGCGTCTGGTGGGACGAGTCCTGTCAGAGTCGAGTTCACACATAGCATCCTTCGAGTTCGTTTGCGAAGCGAGGTTATCTAAGTCATTCACGGGGCAGTTTGCGGCACCATTAATAACAGACTCAGTATGTGGTGACAGGTTAACAATCTTTTTCATGTCAGTGAGCATTTTTGGAGCCAGAGAGGAGACGGAAGGCGTAGTCCGGAAGAGTGGCCGGCGTGACGATGAATGCAAAGCCCCACACCCAACTTTGCACGAAAGGGTTGACGGTGGGTGTGGCATTAGGCGCGGAAGGGGGTTAGGGGTGAGCAGAACACAATGGGCTAAATAGCTCTAGCTACGAAGCAATTATTTCGCCGCCTTTTCTCCCTGCCTCTAGGCCCTCTCAGAACCATAGGCAACGGAGTAACAAGAGGAGTGGGAGGGTGGTGGGCACAAACCGGAGTAGGGCAGGCTTTGCTGGGCATCCGCGTCAGTGTGGAGAACTTCCAGGGCCTGGAACAAGTTCAGTGTCTCGAACGGCGTCGCTGAGTCGTTTCCCTCCAGCGTGGGCGCAGCTGATCTCTTCCGGCGTTGGCGCCACGAGCACTGCTGCGTCTGCCACGAAACAAATGCGCGAGGGTAAGAACACGGTCGATAAGCACATGCCTTATTACAACGCTTGCAGCGCACTCGCGAGCACATTACGCTTGGTGGTCGGGCGTAAACGTGACAAGCTAGATGTAGACCCTGATATAGTTCGCAACTCGAGAGCGTACGCCAAACAGGATCATTTGCTGATTTCAGATAAACATATGGATGTGTTTGTGAGAGAGAGATTAGAGGACGTTTTCTTCAGCTTCATGAGCCAACAAATAGACTAGGCAGAGAGATGCGATGAACGAAACACTGTCGAGGAAACGGAAAATGTATGACTACGTTACTCGTTTTTATTTTTTGTCTGCTTTCGTCTAGAGCGCTGTGTTGCGAAGTTTATGTTAAATTCCACTAGATTATCGTACACTCTTTGCGCCGGATGGCTGCAACTTTTTCCAGCGTTATCAGAATAAGAAGCTGACCTTGACAAACTACGTGCTGACGAATGTAAATACCGGCCCGTTTTCGGCAACAACACTTGGCCCGATGACTACTTACCGTATTTGTGGCTGATAACAACACAGTGGTGTCACTTCGTAAGCATAAATGTTTACCCAGCGGTCACTTCACAAAGCTCCTCATGGTCCTTTGCTTATTTTCGTGCAGCCGCCACCGCGCGGGAAGTTTTTCTCTTGAATATGACAAATTCTGCGGAAGCCCGCAAGGATCATGAAAGATGAAATTTTCATCCTCCCGATCATCCATCCGATCGAGCACGGCTAAATTAATCGACAAGTCGAAGTAGAGGGACACTGAATCTGGCAAATCAGTTACGCGGGAACTCGTAAGGTGGAGGAGGAATAGTGAAAGGGAAATATTCATCCACCCGACCGTAGCACGAATCTACAAAGGAAACAAAATACGGGTTTCTTGTCAAGAAATATTCGCAGTTGAAGAAAAATGCATCCTGGGTATCGAACCCGGGACCAGCTCCACTGCTGGCGGTCGCTCTACCACTCGAGCACACTAGGAAGCTAGCAGGTCGCAAACCTGCTAGGTTAGGAAGCTAACCGGTCGCAAACATTACCTGTCAACTGACAGTACAGGGACATGGAATATGGCGACTCAGTTCTGCAAACACCCACAAAGTCAGTTCTGTGGATTTCCGCAAAATTTTCAGAAGAACCTCAATGGCGTTTCTTTTGTAGCCTCCTGCTGCAGTCGGATAGATGAGAATTTTGCCTCTCACATTTCCTCGCGTTAAAAAGCTTCACCAGATGTTCTTGGCCGGTTCGCGAATACAAACAGAAAAAAAGAAGCCCACGAGGGAAGTGTGTGTGCGCATACCGGGCACGAACTGTGGCACATGTGGACGTCGCACTCGATGTACAGCGCCCGGCTGCCTGTGAAACGGAAGGCCTTGAGGAAGGCAAACAGCGCCACCTCTTGACCCCCTTCCGCACGAGTGGAATGCGAGCCTCGGAAGGCGCTCAGGAGGCGCTCCTGCAGGGTGCACCTGTGCGTACGAGTAGCCACGAGAGGAATTATATATATATATATATATATATATATATATATATATATATAATCAGTGAAGCAAAGAATCACAGGAGTCGGCACAGACAGAGTTAAAAAAATAGAAGCACGTAGGAAAAGCATATAACAGGACTGTACAGACGTTTCGGCCCCGGGGTGCGGCCTGCATCAAGAGTGCGTATATACTATATTCTTCACTACAATATATATATATATATATATATATATATATATATATATATATATATATACAGGGTGTTTCAGCGAACACTTTCAAAATTTATTTAAGGTTGCATGTGGCAGATAGCCCAATTCTAGTTAATGATCTGGTCTACTCGAAGAGGCGGACATTACTTGCACAAAAATTTGAAATGCATAATCGAATAATTAACAAAAATTAACTAATTAAGTTTTTAACTAATTACCCGATGGCCCATATTGCAATTTACAGATTGAAGCCGTGGAATTCGCAAGGCGGATCCACTTGGAATTAATTCTCGGGATGAGACTAGTTTCGAGGTAATATTTCCCGAACTTTGCGGAGAAATGCATTGACGTTCCAGTTAATTTTGTGCTTCAATGCATAAAGCGACGTTTTGTTAAGGAACTAACTGGAACGCCAATGCATTTCTCCGCAAAGTTCGGGAATTAATATCTCGAAACTGGTGTCATCCTGAGAATTAATTCCAAGTGGATCAGCCTTGCGAACTTCACGGCTACAATTTGTAAATTGCAATATGGGCCATCTGGTAATTAGTTAAAAACTTAATTAGTGAAGTTTCCCTAATTAGCCGATTATGCATTTCAATTTCTTGTGCAAGTAATGTCCGCCTCTTCGAGTAGACCAGATCATTAACTAGAATTGTGCTATCTGCCACAAGCAACCTTTAAGAATTTTTGAAAGTGTTCGCTGAAACACCCTGTATATATATATATATATATATATATATATATATATATATATATATGCATCTCGTGCATCCCTTGAAAAAGGTCGGTCCACCGACCGAAACGGTTGGGTAAATTAACTTAAGATAACCGCGAAGTTGTGCTACTCATTTTATTGCGATAGAAATTATATGAACACTTCAACCGGATTTCTGCCGTCGCCCTCGCCGTCGCCGTGAGGTTCCGTATAAAGTTCAAGGGCGATAAAATCGTCGCCGCGCGCCGTATGCGCGAGTGAAAGCGCGCGGGGGACGCGCGCTATCACGGAGAGCGAACGCACAGCGGAAAGCAAACGCGACCGTCGCGCGAAAGGCCGTGGGGGTATGGGAGGGAGGGAGGCGGGGCGACACTGTGCTGAGGCACCAAACGCGTATCTTGCATCCGGGCGCAAGGGGAACTGGCCATTCAATCTCCAACGCGAAAGCAAGAAAGCGGGAAGGCAGCGCGGAGGGAGGGGGGGGGCAGCTTCTACTCTGCCAACAACTGGGCTTGTACTTTGCCCGCTTGTGGCGGTCGCCCGCACCGTCTTTTATCTCCACACGGCCCTGACCTTTGTATGCGCTGTGCTTTCGCCGCGCAGTTTCCGTTGAAGAGATAGACCGTACGAACTTTCGCCCGCTGCGGCGGCTGCGCTTGCGGCCAGCGTTTTGACAGTCGTTGTCTGTGGCCATTCAGTGTGATCTATTCATGTTTGCTTGTGTGCGGTCTGACACCACGCTTGTTAATTCAGTTAGCCCAAATGTGTCCAAGTTTATGCAGCCGATAAAACTGCTAGCCCTACTCCGAATTGCTTTCTACTAATTTGCTATCGCAATTGATGCTTCGCCTTTCGGGCGAAACAGCGACATTTTTTTCTTTATATATACTTTAATATTTACGTAATAGCTTCACACGTGATCGGGATGGATAAGTTGTGGCTAAATAATAGATGACAGGTGAAACACAAAGGTTTTCGCAAGGCAGTATGCGTTTCTTATGATTGGCGTTCCGCGTTTTCGCTTTGACTTTCAAATGAAATTGAGCGTTCGGTCCAGGTGTTAGTAAAAAGAGAGGAGCCTCAATATTCTTTAACTAGAATATAGACAGTTCCCGGCGACATTTTTTTAAGTGCATACTGGTGAAAATTTTTTCCACTTATGTGCACGAAAGCCTACGCTTCCTTTAACAATTTAAGGGCTAGCCTAGTTATATTTATCTGCAGTGACCGCACTTATATTTATGTATTGGAGTAAACTTGCCTTATACTTAATAAAAAAAAGAAGAAACTATGCGTGCTGCATTTGACGTGGACGTGGGTCCATCGTGAAGCTTATGCAATCGTCCGCCATGCAATTACGTTTATATTTTAAAGATTTCACTACAGTGTTACCATTTAGTGGTGTACAACTGCATTGAAGAATTTGTATAAACGTTCATTAAGCTCAACAACAAGTTAACTCTGTTGTGCTTTCAGGGTCCGTACTTTTTACTTATCAGGACCCCTGCTTTTCTTTATTTACATTATCGACCTGCCTTCGTCGTTGACGGCTCACTTTACAAGTCGTTACTGCGTCCTAAGTTACAATACGCTGTAGCTGTGTGGAATTACACCATAATAGTTAAAATTTTCGCTCCCAAGCTTGTTGAGAACATTTAAGTTCGATTCATATTTTCAAACTATAACCGTACCAATAGCATAAGATCAATAAAAGACAATCTATTATTCAGTTGCTTGCATATCGCACAACAAAAGCACGTTTATTACCATCCTTCTCTTCGCAGTGACTTCATTTTTGAACTTCATTACCTGTCGAGCGGCATCGATTATGGCCATAAAGTCGGAATTCAAGCAGGCAACCCTGACACTCACAGGCAGCTATTTTTTCCCAGTTCATCACAGGAATGGAACCGCCTTCCCAGTGACATTGCCACCATTGCCGATAACAAACTCTTTCGCAAGGCATCAGCTAACGTTGTACAATTAGGAAATCTATATTACCATTTTATTTCGTTTATTTTATTTGCCGTACTTAAAAACTATTAGGAAAGTTTTAGATAACATTGTGTAAGTAGAATATGTTGCATTGTTCACATTATTTTTCGTATTTCTTTCTTATGCTTCCCGCTTTACCACTCCCCTCTGTAATGCCTTCGGGCCCTTGAGGGTATAAATGAAATAAAATAAATAAATCTACGCTGCTACACTCAGTCATCAACGAATGAAACCGAGAACTCCACCATTTTTTTTCTTAGCAACCACTTAGCAGATGTAGTTGTAAGATGGCTGATATAGTTTCTATAAATTACTCATCTCAGCGAGTGTAAATTAGGTGTCATGTCGTTAAGCCTTAATGCTATCGCACTTATGACGGTGACAAGAACTTTTACTGGTCCTGAGAAACTGGCCAGGCGTGTGCTTGTGTATGTTGAGAGCGTTTGTATACTACGTGCGAATGCGTTATTTTATGAATCCCCTTGGTCGTCTGCGGACTAACATATTATGAGCGTATGGCAAGGCGAACATCTCTATAGCATCCACACACACGCCGAGATAGCACAGTGAAAGTAGATAACCGCATGCGGAGGGTGGTGCCGGCCACTGTGACTGGCCCACTGCTCCTAGCTTTTTTTTTTGCGGTGGCTGGTCGAAATTCGCGGCGCCGTGCAACGGAAAGTTAAGAATGCCACTAAAACATATCCTCAGCAAACAAGAGTTAGCGGAGCGATGTCATATACGTGAAGAAATGGCTCTACAACGTGGTGCTGCCACGTCAAAATTTAATATACGCAAATAAATTTCTTTTCCCCGGCAGCTCCAAAAGGCCAGTGCCAGAGAAATCGGTAGGCAGATGCCTTCTATCCCTTTCGGAATAGGGCAATTTCAGGCTATACCGAAAAAAATACGTTCAGTTTTCTTCGGCATCTTCAATGTGTACACGTCACCTTCACCTGGTGAGTTTTCTTGGTTTTGTGACGTTGCATGACAGGCAGGCGAAGTGGGCGCCGTCCGAAAACGTTTTGACCAATCATCAGCAACAGTTAAAGATAGCTTCACGTCATGCGCCCCTGCGGGGAATGTAAGATATGTCGCGATTTTCAACTGTGCTTGCAAATGCCTCTTGTAACCACCTGTGTATAACATCACAAGGAAGGTTACACATTCTCCCCCCACCTATAGAAACGAAAATGCTAGACGGGAAAGCATGATGCTCTTCACTTTCGTTATGGCCTTACTTCATGGCGCCGTCGCCAGTGTCCGGGGTAAATTTACGCCGCGCACGTGCACTTCGGCACTCACCCATGGACATCGACAAGTTGCAGTTTCTGGTCGGCTCCGTTGTGGGCCACGCAATTGCTCACGAGGATGTCAACGTCACCTGCGAGTGTACACAAGGTAAAGAATGTACAGCTGCTCACAGAAGATTTTTGAACATGAAGCCAGGAAAAAAAATCACAGCATATCCACGGGGTGAATGATGATGATTGGGCGAAGCTCCGGAGGGAATCATCGGATCTCCCGCTTAAGGGGACGCTAGCACAAACGCGTTAGAAACGTGCAGTACTCTCTAGTAAGGGGGAGCGGCCACAGCGTCTTACGCAGCCATTTACACATGCCGGAACGTGCACCGCGTTTGCTGAGAGAGTATACCCCCCGTATTCATAAACGCTCCTCGACTTGAACTTGACTTGCCACCGCCTTGGGCAGCGCGTTCGAAACGCGTTGAAGGTAAGGCGGAGAGGCCACAGCGTCTTACACCAGCTTCTTACACGGGCCGTAACGCGCTAGCACAAACGCGTTAGAAACGCGCTAGAAACGCGGCCTTTCGTTAATGTTGGGTATTTATTGCCATCGTGGTGCGGGTGTCCATGTGCGCTTCGTGGCGTAGTGGTTAGCGCCGAGCGTTCGGAAGCGAAGGGTCCCTGGTTCGATTCCGCGCTACGGACAGAACTTTCGGAATTTTTTTTCATAAAACGCCGGAAGCGTTCTCCGGAAGCCGGAAGCTGGCTTCCAGAACCAGAAGCCGGCTTCCGGTTATACTATACGTATACATATATATGTATATATGGGTATACATACATATACGGACACACAACGCCATCTATTGAGCAATTCATAAAACTAGACGTGGCTACCTACTACGACGGGGACGAACGGGTGCCGCTATAAGGAGCTTCGCCCCTAAATAATTCAACTTACTCGCAGCGGGGCATGCAGCTAGGAACGGCGCGTCGCACTCAATAATCAGTTGATGATGTGGCCTACTCAGAGCAGAGCATAAAAAACAAAGCCGCATCACGCAGCCTCACGCAGCATGGAAAACAGCTTTTAATCGATTTCCTCTTCCAGAAACATTCGTGCACGTTGACAAAAGTGCATTATTTGGATAACTGCGAATATTTGTGTCATATTACGCAATGGATGGTGTAATGTTTTGGAGGTAAAAACACAGCTGGCACATACTTGCAGTGCCATACACGTGTGTTTTACATTTGTCCTTGTTCTGTACCTGTGCATTTTTTTATGTTTCACAGTACACCAAACTCATTCACTACATTAATCTTCTAAAAATACTGAGAAAGAATCTCAGGTGGAACACTGAAGAAGAGCGTTAGGCTGGACCCGTAATATACCTTTTCGAAAAAAAAAAAGCTGAAACATCGTTTTTACCGCGAGCATGTGGTTGGTAAACCAAGAAACATGCGAGAATACAAGGGAGTGTTTAAGATACCGCGCTAGCTCGTCCTGACGTAAAAATGTTTGCACAGCGTATCCTCGGGACTAGTTATTAGTGTATCGATAAATGAAGAATACCTGGAATTCCGAAAGAAGCTAATGGCCCAGTCAAATGTGTCCCCAGTGCTTTCAAAAAGGAAGGAATACACCAACTATGAAAATATTTTGAAATCCGTTACGGTCTTAACCGGCCATACTGATGCGCCGACCGCGTGCTTCGAGCGCGAAACTTAGGACGGGACACCTTGCTCTTCATTTTACCCATTAATAACTATAGCTATAGCTATAGTAAATGCCAATGGAACACCGAAAAATAATTCACGACGCTAAACTGGGTGGGGAATTTAGAGTTCCTATAAAAACGCCCTGACAAGCCTGACAGTATTTGGATCTATAGAACTATTTCCCTGCAAACCTAATGGAATTTTATCAGTCGTCACGCCGGTGATAACAATTTAGCGGCGGTGTGCGAGCTAATGAAAGATGGAGGAATGGTACAAAGAAAGAGAGGCATCGGAAATCTGGTCCCTTGCGATCATCCTGAATGCAGTCATACTATAAGAACGTTAAAGGCGTAACGACGTAGCACATATTTTCGACACTTTTTCGACGGAAAACGGATAATATTTGTTCTGTTTGCCCTTAAGATCATCCGGGGTTGGGAGAGACCACACTCGTTCTACACTACACTACAATTTGGCTAATTTGCGTCGTTGACTGTAGCTTTTTCACATTCCTCAAGCTGAGCATTTCCATGAGCAGCTGAGTACTTTTGGAGCAAACGGGCTCCAAAATTAAAGACTCTGCACAGACTTTAACAACAATTTTACGGTAATTATTTGTTACACCTTTGCTCAGGTTAGGGCCTTGCCATACGGGCAAGCTTGTTGAACCCCACTGTTTCTAGTTCTAAAAAAAATCACAGCATATCCACGAAGTGAATGATGATGAGTGGGCGAAGCACCGGGGGATCATTCGGGTAAACCACAGCTACGGACGAGAGATAAAGAGAGCGCGCGTCGGGAACGAGAGAGAAAATTACACCATCTTCCCGTAGGGGAACCCTGAGTAGTATGCGAAGCAGCCATGGGGTCGATTCAAGGTAGTTTTATCAGCTGTATAAACTTGGACATGCAGCAGCACCAGCAACGCGCAGAACTGTTGTCGACGCCGTCGGCATTTTGCCCGTGTTCGCACCGAACGCGCGCAAAGTGGAACCGGAAGTGGAACCGGAAGTGAAAGCGGAAACGGAACGCCATCTAGTGAACACTTCATAAAACTACAGGTGGCTACATACTACTACTACTACTACAGAGGAGGGAACGACCCACACCCTAAGGAGCTTCGCCCCTAAAAATATGATTTTCAACTATTGTCCCCAAACCCTAAGTGGTTTTGCAGTCTCCTTAGAAAACTGCCGTTCTTGAAACAAATGGGAAATGAGAGAGTCTGCCACTCCCATCGTTACCCAGGTTCAGGTCTTCCTTTTATCGGTATTTCTCTTTTTGTACTTTGTACGTGGAATCGTTAATCCTACTGACTTGTCTCACAATGCCCTTGGCTCACTTAGACAGTATGGACAGTGCAGAAAATTACCGCCCCTCCCCCTCCGTGAAGATGGTCGAACAGTGAAGCGGCCTCCCGGCGCTGCCGTTTAAACTCGGCATCTCTGGTGCGCAGCTCGCGGTCTACCCTACGACAACGAGCCCGTTCACGAGCCAACTCTCGCTGACGTTCGCAGTAGGCAGCTTCTTCCTCAGTAGTACGCATTACTCGTGGTCTACGCATAGTTGTAGCTGGGATGGAATGTGCGGAACCACTAATCTAAAACTCCGTATATACAAACAACAACAACGCGAACTCCTCTCACGCCTCACTCCTCCGTTTACCTACTTTTTTCGTACAGCGCCATTTGTTGTCGCGCCTCACGCTCTCCTCTCCAACGCAAGTATCGTACTTACGTCAACTCCCCTTGCCGTTCTCCTTTTCATCTGCATCCTCTCACAGCATTTTCAAAGGGGGAAAGGGATCACTGCAATCCCTTTCCCCCTGTTGAGCTCTTCTTTACCGCTCCTCTCCCGCTAAGTAACGTGACCCCTTCTAAGCGAAGTCCGACAACGACGGTACCGGGTCCGCATAAACGGCTTAGCTGTAAAAACAAGGACATGAACGTATTACGCGTGCTCGAGTATTTAGATAGTCGTTCTCAATTGAGTGTGAAGACGATTACATAATACCTGCTTCAATACGCACTGTTTGTGCTGTCACAGGATGCATGTTCATGAATGCAGATACGAGTTATTCTCGCAGTACTGTAATTCTAGAGCTGTACGCTTATCTGTGCACTTGCAGTGCTAGTCATTATTTATTTCATGCGCAAGCAATCTTAGGCGACTCACCCAGGAAATCTGTCGGTCCGTTCGTAGCGTGTAACGCAATGCATTTCATAAAGAAAGAAAATTTGAAGAAAACCTTTGACGGTGGTAAGTTTCGAATTTCCAACCCCATGCTCAGAAGCCGATCGTTTTACCCACTGGGCTAAACACCCACGCTTCCGGAAGGCGAATATATCTGAACCAGATGAATGTTTTGCACCGCGTTGTCTATGATGTCGTCCAACAGGGACAGATAAGCAGGCAATGAGCTGATAAGGATGATAAGGTCTGATCAGGGGTTATATAGGTCTGATCGCGGTTGATAATGGTTTGACGCGGACAGATAAGGTGCTAAAGAGCCAGAAGTGTTGATAAATGTGTATACTGGTTGGAACAAAAGTAAAAACATATTACAAGGCTAACAAAGCATAGATTTCATGCTCCATCTACTGCTCCATCAATCCCGGTAAACAACATACGTCGCGTCATATGCGTGCAGATGAGCAAGTGGCATAATGCTTGCGCATTCTTGGGCAACTTAAGTGGAGCTGCCGCATAATTTTTTCTACCCTAATTTATTTTTGCATCGTACATCATGGAGGGGGAGGGGGTAGCAGGCTTGGTCAAGCCATTTACTTTTGACTTAACGCCTGCACTCCTAACATTTGCTTTTGTTAAATAAATGAATATCCTTATTCAGTTGGCCTCTTGTCAGGCGGTCTTTGCAGCGTACACCATACAGAACGAGCTTTGAAGTAGCCGGCACTTCGTTGCCGTAGACAGTGTGCAACGTTACACTCACGCAACACGCTGGTCATGGTGATGACGAGAGTGAGTGGGTCGCCCACCGTGACTGGTCCCTGTGCCCGGGGACCGGAGAGGCCGTAGCCCAGGCGCACCTCCATGCTGCACTGCGGGGGTGGCAGGGTGAACACCACCGCCGTGCCCGTGTTCACCCTGCACGTGGGGGAGATAAAGAGGTTATTGCGCTACACCCAGTCATTGATCGTGCTTGCCCAGCAAGTCTTCCTACGCTGTATCTCGGTTATTCCGTAACTCGTGTAAAGTTCATAGAAAATTCAGAACTTTGAATTCTGTGGTACTACCTTTTTTGCGTGCTTTATTTCTAGGAGGGCAGCTTAAGGCAGAGGAAAAAAAATTAAGGTTAATTATACTTATTGTTAAGCTTACTATTTACTGTTGCCAAGAACGTCTATCTAAAGCGCAAATAAACCCACAACAAACATTTAGACGTAATTTACGTGCGTGTAGGTGCTTGGTTTTCTTTTTTCTAGAATAAAAAAGCCGCATGGCCTTTGAGACCAAAGCCGGGCGAGTCACGTGGAGCTTTTGTTAGAAGTTCCGGAGCCACTCCACGAGGGTTGAAGTCTGTAGATGTGGCCTGCTACGAAGCTCTTGAAGCATGGCTAGTGTTTCGAAGGTGAGAAGAGTAAAGAGAACTTTTCTCCACCATCCGCACCGTATGAACTGCTCAGTGGCAGTGGCTGGGGGGTCTTATGAGAAATATTATTCTAAGCCCTGCATCGAAAGATACTGTGAAGTACTCAATCTTGATGAGGCTGCCGATGATTTCTTTCGAAAATGGAACAAACACAACGGGGTGGATAGTGGCGTAGCCAGAAATTTTGTTCGGGGGGGGGGGGGGGGGGTTCACGGTTGCAGCGCGGCCTCCTCCTTATAGAATTTGTCCAGGGATCAAATACATGAATAATCACTGCATTGCCAATGTCATTGTATATTAGATGCTGCAAGCGAATTATTGAACGCTACGCACTGTCAAGTAAACTATGTATTTTTTCATAAAAAATATATATTCGCATGTCCCAAAAATAGTGGCGGAAATAATTGATATCAATGCTTCCGCGCGTTTTGTCTATTTAATACATAAAGAAAATATCACACGAACTTTAGAACTATATCAGTTCGAAACCACCAAAACAATGCGTGCAGCTCATATTAAAAACGTAAAGGCCATGAAAAGAACAAGTTGAGGACAAATATTTTGATGAATCTTTGTTATTCAAGAACCTTGTTTACATTTTTGTACAAGCCTTTTGCGCTACACAACGGCCACATATACAACGGCCAGGGAAAAACCTCAATGATGCTGTTCTTCGTTGCAATAGATTGCGCAGGAGCAGCTGTTGCCGGTCGTGTATTGTAATTACACCGAGATTATAGTCGCAACAGTGAGTACATATAAAAAGCAGGAGTTCCGCAAAATATACATTATAAATGCGAAGATAGAATGGAATATACAAAGGCGAAGATGCAACTTGCTAAAGTGTAAAAAAAGTTGCAGTGGCTTAGCTCGGCTATGCCACGATATACGTAGCGTTAGCAAAGGTTCAGCTGATTATTCTTAGCTTTACTGGTTGTCTCCTACGCTCAACCGCTAATTGCCAGGCAACTACTTCGGGATCCGATGAGTCAAGCTTCTCCGTTCTTCTGCGCTGTTGAGCAGCATTTGCGCTCTCCTTCTCCATGGCTATACCACACTGGCAAACGCCAGTCAGAAGCGCAGCGGCTCTAGCGCAGTGTCAGACGGCGACTGCACAGCGAGCGCGCGCCGGCGCCAGTGCGTCTACCACGGCTACGACGTCACTCCTCTGGAATGCGCAGACCGGCGGCGGTGAGTCGCGCGCGGCGGCGGCGGAGTGCGCGAGAGGTACCGGCTCCGGTGGCTCCGGTGCGCAAGCCGTGTGACATCACTGATCCTTGCGCACGCGCGAGACGGGCTTGGGTAGGCCAGTGTAGCTAACGCTACAAAAGTGCCACTGGAAACAGTTCACTGCTTGTATATACAACACCTCACAACAAGATATTTAAATATGCGTAAAAGTCTCCAATAAATCCACGTACTTAAGCAAACGTCACTGTATATAATGCGTCAAACAAGACAAATAAACATGTTGCGCAGTCACAGATACTAAACTTTACGCATGAAAAGACAGGTGATCCAGGCACGAACAAAACTATGATCGCAGAAATCGTGATATGTACTTGGGCCATGCGGCGGTCGCGACCGCACCATATGGGTAGAATAATAGGGAAATAATGCCGAAATAAGTACAAAAATGTGTAATTTTACTGCCTGCAGAGCGGCAACAAATATTCTGTATCCAAAATTAAAGAAGGGTATATTGTTTCGGTTCAAAAAAGAAGTAAAAGCAGGTAGCTAAAAAGGGAAGAAAAGGCCAAACGAAAGCCATAGATGATGCGGCGAGTTGAACTACCCAATATCCGAGTGTGTATGTAGGGAAACGCCGCGTGGGCCGGGCTTTGAATGAGCAAGGTAGGTCAAAATAGGTTATTGATGCCCTCGTAATTTTCGTATTCGCGTCATAATTTTGATCATAATGCTAACTGTTAGAATAAATAGCGAACATTGCTGCTGTTCTAAAAGCTAATGAACAGTCATACGTTTTTATAATTACGAGTTTATGGACCTGATGGAACAGAGCTTTTTACTTGCATTGATTTTTGCTGCTTCGCTATCTAAAGGACAAACTTCACTCGGCGGGGAAGTTTAGCGAAGCGGTCAATGGCTTCGGACACGTTGATGCCGACGTCTCTGTGGCCGTATAGAAGCGCCAGCCTAACCATGCGTTCCTCAGACATTGTAGAGCGCAAGTATCTTTTTTTCAGTAATCTCATGTTAAAAATATTCTCTCTGCGTTGGCAGTGGTCACTGGAAGGGTGACTAGAATCTGCAGCAGTTTGTACACATTCACATAGAACCTGCAGTAGCAATGAGAGAGCGAATCTATTCCGGTGCTACAACCTAAAAACACTCCTTCGATGTCGTTGGCATACTTGTTTAGGTACCTTGCAGAAACAGTAAGCTGTTCGATTCCAGCAATATCCGCCGTTTCGTCAGCAAGTATAGAGAAGCAACCTGCAGCGTTTACTTTTGAATCTAGGCTTTCTTTGACAATTTCACCACAAATTTCTATAATTTGGTATTGTAGATCTTACCTTAAATACGAGGCATTACTGGGGAAACTTTCCAAACGGTTCTTCAGATATGTATCTCCACAATCAGCTCGCATGCGAAGAAGCGCTCTGAAAATACCAGTATTTTCAGTGGGGGCTTTGCTTAAATCTATAGGACCACCGTCGCTATGGCCACGGAGAGCCAGACTTTGTCGCCCGCAAAAAGAACTACCTCAAAATAGGCCGCGAACTTTCTTCTGCTTTCTCTTATTTTACTTTGCCTGCCATGGTCCAGCTTATCGATCACATTGGGTGCGCTTCCTGAAAATGGTAGGAGAAAATTATAAGCTGCCAGCTGACAGTCACGGTGATACTTAGTATTTTCGTGTGTGTGGAAGATTGCGCGCCCGTGGCTACATTTGTGCAAGGGCTTGGACACGAGGGCTCCAGGGCACGTATGTTGGCCCAAGTTTATAAGACCATTAAACCCATAAAGCTCCAGAATTGAAAATCTAAAGCACGCCTTTGGAAATGTCAGTGCACTAGTCGCGTCAAAAGTTTATGACAACTTTATACCCATAAAGTCTCGGAATTAAAATCCATGCGCTCCGTCGGTTCCGCGGTCGCTGCGAGATGCCGCAACGCGCCCGATTACTATCGAAAAGCCCTTGAAAGTTTGTGCTCAGATGGGGTTCCCTGAGTTATGTGACTCTAGGTGCAAGGATGTTGACTCTAGGTGCAAATGCAGCCCGAGTTCGCTATGTTCGTGCCGAAATGTCTTTGAGAGCGTGAACAATACATTGTAGACAAAATACAGAATGATTCCAGGCGCCGGTGGTTGTTTTGGTCGGCGGTGCATGCCAGCACGAAAAAATGTCGGGGAGGGGGGGGGGGGGAGGGGAGGCATTAATTTACCTTATGGTTGCTGCTGCTGCTGGCTTTAAAATTTGGCACGCACCCGCAATAATTTTTGATCAAAGTTCGCTGTGCAAACAACACAAAGTGACTTTGTCTTCTCGCTAAATTGATGGTAAATATTACGAACATTGAAGCTATGGGGATCCGAGACGCTGTAAGAGAGTGTCTAGCAAAGCTTCGAATCATGATTGCGAAGTATGCTATTTGGCTCAGTTACAGTTTGCTAGCATAGGGCAGACTAGCAAGTTGGGCACATTTTCACCGAGATGCGCGCTTCGCTCAAACTGAAATAGTGACGCTCGAACATACGGTACCCTCGCATTACGTATGACGGAATGACAGCGAAGAAGCAATGGCAGTGATGGCGTGAGGACAATGACACGATCACACTGAAATGAGGACAATGGAACGACCATGACAACATGAGAATGTCTGTATCACGATGACAGAATGACATGATGCACTAATGACCATAGAACGACGACGATCGCGTGAACAGGACAGCGAGACGACGACAGCATGAAGAAAATTGGATGGCGTCGATGGAGCGACTCAGACAACATGACGACAACTGTATGGCATTGAGGCAACGATGCCTATGGCATCTTCGGCTTTGTCTTCGGCTGGTTGAAAGAGGGTGCGCGCTTTGCGTTTGGCTGGTTGTTTTCGACCACTTTCCTCCATCTTCGAGCGCTCTGAGGCACTCCGAGCCCTGTCGTCGGAGCAGTCATCGAGATTGAGAGCGTTTCCGGCAACGTGATCACAACACAGCGTCGCCGCTGTTGGCGACGGTCCGCCGTAACTTAGGCAACCTAGCCACTGCATGCTGGCGTTTCAACGAACGCTCGTCCCACCGGCGTGTCCGCCAGTTTTCCCGGCAGGGTCGGGAGGAGGAGGAGGAAAAAAGAAGGAAAGGCAGGGAGGTTAACCAGAAGCACGTCCGGTTTGCTACCCTACACGGGGGAAGGGGTTTAAAGGGATGAAAAAAAAAGGAGAGAGAGGGAAGAAAGTACTCGCAGTATAAACACGTGCGGTTGTCCACCACTTCACAATCGGTCACTGAGGCCAGTCGACTTCATGAACTGTAACAATGCCCGCGTCGCTTTGTAAGCCTGCGACGCGTGGGGCCACGGTCCAAGAATCTTTGTCTCTGAAAACCGTCTGCTGTCTAATCGGTCTAACACACTCCGGAGAAGGTCACGTTCGGTCTCATAAAGATGACAAAAACACAGCACGTGTTCCACCGTCTCCTCACAGTTGCACAAGTCACAGATTGGTGTGTCGGACATGCCCAGAAGGGCATGTCCGACACACCAATGGCGACACACCAATGACACACCAAGGGCTTTCGTAAAAGCCACTCCTAACAAGAGGCGGCAAAGTAAAGTTGCATCACGGCGGGGGAAGTTCGATGGAATTTGTAGCCTCAGTGTAGGATCGAGCCGTTGGAGATGACAGTTCGTAAAAATCGGGCTGCTCCATGACGTTTCTGTCTCGGTTTGAGCGAGTAAACGAAGACCCCTCGCAGCGTCTGTCCTTGATAAGGGTATAGGAACAGTCAGGGTTTTCTTATGGGCTGACCGGGCGGCATCATCGGCAAGGTCATTACCGACGATGCCACAGTGCCCCGGCAGCCATTGAAAGATGATGTCATGTCCGTTCATGAGGGCTTGATGGAGAACCTCTCTGGTCTCAAGCACCAGTTGTTCATGTGTCTTGCGTCGTAATGCTGACTGCAGACTCTGAAGGGCTGCCTTGGAGTCACAAAAAAATGACCCACTTTCGAGGTGGTGTTTCTACGATGTAATTAACTGCAGCACGTAGAGCGGCAAGTTCTGTTGCCGTAGAAGTCGTTATGTGGGACACTTTGAACTTCCTTGTGACTTGTAAGGTCGGAATGATAAAAGCGCCTGTGGAGCTGGTGGCTGAGACAGATCCATCGGTGTAAACCTGCGTTCTTAACTCATATGCATCGTTCAGCAATGACAATGTCAACTGTCGTAGAGCTACCGTGGAATGACTGAGCTTGTTCGTAATTCCCGGAATCGTGAGGTGTACTTGTGGCTGCCGTAGACACCACGGGGGTGACAGTGGTCTTGCTGCTGGTGTAAATCCCGATGGAAGGCAGCCTTGATGTGTCGCAACAAGTTTCGAAAACGTGGCCTGAGGTCTTTGTGCCGGCAAAGGAAGGGCCGGGAGCTTTCGACTAAAGTCCCTAGATATTTTTTTTGCTTTCTAGAGCAGAATATTTAGGGACTTTACTTTGGACAGGCGAAACAGCAGACGTTGGCAGTGGTGAGATGGTTTCGCATCTGCCATTTCCTCCTCCGAGAGCGAGTCACACGTTCGGCTTGT
Source organism: Dermacentor silvarum (assembly GCF_013339745.2). Taxonomy (NCBI): domain Eukaryota; kingdom Metazoa; phylum Arthropoda; class Arachnida; order Ixodida; family Ixodidae; genus Dermacentor; species Dermacentor silvarum. Next base: position 8,344,440 of record NC_051159.1, read on the forward strand.
GCGCTTGTCCTCTACCTCTGAGTTCTGGAAATGCCGGATGGGGATGGAGGCGACCAGTCGAAGATACCATTAATTAATTGTAAACAGTTGTGTTGGTCATGTGTGGAGTAGTAATTGCTTTTCGTCACAGCCGACTGTGATTACACAAGATGGACAGTATTTTAAGGCCGCAACCCATGTATTGAATGCGTTGAAGGCAAACTGCAACTAAATTTTGGACTACGTTTAGCCTTGTTTCAGATCTTCAAGATATAGAGCAGGGCCTGTGCGCAAAATTTTACATTAATAATACGAGTGGATGCGTCACGAGGAGCTCGTAATGAAAGACATTTTGATACAGAAACTGAAGAAAGCGCCGCCTTTACCGCTTTCCGGAAGTCATCCATGACCCAGAACGTTGAGAAACAGCGCAGCGCTTGGGCATGTCCTCCTGAAAAATCGCGGAAGTCATGTGCTAGGAACCACGTCACATCCTCTATCCACCAGGTGCACGAGTGGTCTGCATAGATGATATTCAGAGGCTGCTGATCAGTAATTATCAGTCTCCAGCGGCTGCGTAGCACCTGACCAAGGTCGGACTTGCGACGCGGCAGAGGGTGCAAAGAATCTCTGGATCAGGACAGGCCCCTGCCTCTGGGGAAGGAATTATCAGGCATTGCGGAATTGAGGAATTACTGGGCATTGCCTGTTTAGTGCGAATAGAAGAACTGGGGAGGCTTGTACAGTTTTGACTAACGGTGATTTCCACTGCTACAGAGGTCTTCCAGATAAGAGAGAATACGGGGTAGGACTTCTAATCCACAAGTACATAGCGGGCAACATTGACGAATGCTAGAGCATCATTGGGAGCGTAACAGTCGTCGTAATGAAGCTAAATAGGACCTATCGATTAAAGGTCGCCCAAGCCTACGCTCCAAGCGTCCAGTCATGATGATGAAGAAATAGAACAGTTTTATGAAGATGTGGAATGAGCGATGAGAAAGGTGCAAACTCATTATAATGTATTCATGGACGACTTCAATGCAAATATAGGGAAAAAGCAGGCTGGGGAACAGGAAAGTGACAACCACGGGATCGATTCTAGAAATTGTGAAGGAGAGATGTTGGTACAATTCGCGGAAAGGAATTGAATCGAATAAGGGTTCTTCAGACAACTCAGGAACAGGAAGTGGACCTGGAAAATGCCTAATGGGGAGACGAGAAATGAAATAAACTTCATACTCTTTCCTGATCTCAGCATATTGCAGGATATAGAAATGTTAGGTAGGGTGATGGGCAGTTATCATAGGTTAATGTGGTCTAGGAATTCTCTCAATTTGAAGAGAGAAAGAGTAATATTAGACTAGAAGAAACAGGCCAATTTAGGCGCAGTAAAGGTAAAAGTAGACGAATTCAGGCTGGAGCTCACAAACGAATATGCAGCTTTAGAACAGGAAGCTGAAGATAACATAGAGGTAATGAATGAACCCGTAACTAGGCTCATTTGAGAAGCAGCACTTGAAGTGGGAGGTAAGGCACCAAGGCAACCAGTAGGTAAGCTCTTCGAAGTAACAAAGGAGCTAATAAAGGAACGACACAGCACCAAAGTGTCTAACTCAAGAAATCGGACAGGATTCGCTGAACTGTCGAAGCTCATTAACAAGAAGAAAAAAAAATCGACATTACAACGTCGGAAAGATTGAGGAAGCAGTAGAAAAGGACCGCAGCATGAAATCATTGAGAAAACTTGGCCTAAGACAAGACAAGATGTATGCAGTGAAAGAGAAGCAGGGTGATATCATCAGCAATTTGGATGACATAGTAAGAAGAGCAGAAGAATTCTATACTGACCTGTACAGTACCCAAAGCAGCCAAGCTACTTTCATTCGATGTAGTGATGAACAGGATATAGAGGCTCATTCTATAACTAGCGATTAAGTTAGGCGGGAATTGTAAGACATGACCAGGGGAAAAGCTGCTGGAGAAGATGGAATAACAGTCCATTTGATCAAAGATGGAGGAGATATCAGGCTGGAAAAGCTTGCGGGCCTTTATACGCAATGCCTCACGACTTCAAGTGTACTAGAAAGCTGGAAGAATGCCAACATTATACTCATCCATAAGAAGGGAGACGTTAAAGAATTGAAAAATTATAGAACCATTAGCTTGCTTTCAGTATTGTAGCAAATAATCACCAATATAATTTCGAATAGAATCAGGGCAACACTTGACTTCAGCCAACCAAGAGAACAGGCTGGCTACAGGAAGGGATATTCTACGATGGATCGTATCCATGTCATCAATCAGGTAATAGAGAAATTTGCAGAGTACAATCAACCTCTCTATATGTCTTTCATGGATTATGAAAAAGCATTTGATTCAGTAGAGATACCAGCAGTCATAGAGACACTGCGAAATCAAGAAGTATAGGTGGCATATGTGAATATCTTGGCAAATATCTACAAAGATTGCACAGTAACCTTAGTTCTCCACAAGAAAAGTAGAAAGATACCTATCGAGAAAGGGGTCAGGCAAGGAGACAGAATCTCTCCAATGCTATTCACTGCATGCTTAGCAGAAGTATTCAAGCTCTTAGACTGGGAAGGCTTAGTAGGGAGGATCAACGGCGAATATCTCATCAACCTTCAGATTGCAGATGACATTGTCCTATTCAGCAACAATAGGGACGGATTACAACAAATGATTGAGGACCTTAACCGAGAAAGTGTAAGAGTGGGGTTGAAGATTAATATGCAGAAGACAACAATGTTCAATAGCCTGGCAAAAGAACAAGAATTAAGGATCGCCGGTCAGCCTCTAGAGTCTGTAAAGAGTACGTTTATCTAGGTCAATTACTCACAGGGGACCCTGATCATCCGAAAGAAATTTACAGAAGAATAAAATTGGGTTGGAGTGCATACAGCAGGCATTGCCAAATCCTGACTGGGAGCTTACAACTGTCGTTGAAAGGAAAAGTGTACAATTATTGCATTCTACCGGTGCTAACATATGGAACAGAAACTTGGAGGTTAACAAAGAAGCTCGAGAAGAAGTCAAGGACCGCACAAAGAGCGATGGAACGAAAAATCTTAGGAGTAACGTTAAGGGACAGGAAGAGAGCGGTGTGGATCAGCGAGCAAGCGGGGATAGCCGATATTCTAGTTGACATTAAGCGGAAAAAATGGAGCTGGGTAGGCCATGTAATGCGTAGGATGGATAACCGGTGGACCATTAGAGTTATAGAAGGGACACCAAGAGAGGAGACCCGCAGTCGAGGACGCCAGAAAACTAGGGGGCGTAATGAAATTAGGAAATTTGCAGGCACAAGTTGAAATCAGCTAGCGCAAGACAGGGGTAATTGGAGATCACAGAGAGAGGCCTTCGTCCTGCAGTGGACATAAGTGTAGGCTGATGATGATGATAATGTCGATGATGATAATAGATAAGAAAGTTTACAATTATCATACCTGCAGCTCCACTGAGATTTGCTACGCATTTATAGCCAATTCAACTAAAGTGAAATTTCATAGCAGTTGGTCTATTAGTGAAAACACCCGGCTGTGCTAGGCCAACAGGACGCCGATGCCAACAAGACATGGACATGACGCTGACGCCAAAGAAATAACGGGTAGTCGGCAGACCGTGTCACTTCAGACACTTTGTAATACTATAGGACGACGACGTCTCTTCTCGAATCCGTGAAAGTCAAGAACTGAGTAAAGCTGCCGTTGTAAAACCTCCGCTCTCAGTGTAAGTGTGAAACGAAACGTTCATGATATAACAGAGAGAAAACACACACACACACAAAACATGCAACGAACAAGCATATTTCAGCTCACGAAGTTCTTTTCCCTACCATAAAAAGTAGCTAAAGACGTCGCGCGAAGCACGTTGCTCGGATTTAAATTCAAGTCGCGCGTGTCTGCACGCCTGGAGTATTTTTGAGCATTCGTTACAAAAAGGCGATAGCGCAGCGAATACGGCGCTTTCCTTTTCCCGCGATGTTACCCACAAAGACGAAACTGTCTATGGAGGAAGCGAGCGCCCGTCGACGTGTCATGTAATGATTTCCGGAAGAAGAAGACAACACGAGGAAGAGATCTAGGCGCGAAAGAAAGAAGGGTAGAAAAAAAGCACAAAATAAACAGATAAACCTCGCCGTTACGAAGTCAGTTTCCCGGAGTCGGCGCCGTGAAGGACGGGAAAGGAAAGAAAAAAGCGGTGAAGCAAACAGTGCATTCGTAAATGCTCTGTGCACGAATTCACAAGAAGCACGAATAGCGCACGCGTTCAGTGCATCGCTATTACGTAAGGACGCGTGCGTGGGGACAGTCGTTGAGTAAGAGTTCCGTTAACCTCTGCTCGGTCTGTCGGAGCGCTTCGCACGACGGGGAAACCCGCCTGAAACGAGGACGCCGGCAAAGTAAGCGATTCCTTCTTGTATCACACACGCGAATTGTGTCGCCGAGGAGAGACACCCGAGAATGATGCTTCAGTGGGGAACGGTGGTTTCCGGATGCAAAGAGAACTCGCGTAAATTTAGCTTCTTGTGAGAGGCTCTTGCTAGCAACACGTGGTGGGCGAAGCGGGCAGAAAGCGATGCACTTGCTACAACTGCTGGGAGGAGAGAGAGAGAAAAAATATCGCAGTTTCGCACGAAAGGCGAAGCATCAATTGAGATAGTAAATTAGTAGAGAGCTATACGGAGTATGAATAGTAGTTGTATCGGCTGTATAAACTTGTACACATTCGCTTACTAACTGAATGAACAAGCATGGTGTCAGCGCGCTCAAGCTAACATATATAGATCCCACTCGACGACCGCAGAATATTAACCGCTGTCAAAAAGCAACCGCAGCAGCAAGCAAACGTGAGCAAGCGCAGCAGCAGCAGCGACCTTCCTGCGGTCTATCACTTCAACGGAAACTGAGCGGCGAAAGAACAGCGCATACAAAGGTAAGACACGTGTGGAGATCGCTTTCAAGATATGGTGCGCGTGACAGCCCAAAGTACGCAGTTGGTGGCAGAGTAGAAGCCGCGCCCCTTTCCTCCCGCGCTGCCTTCCGGCTTTCCTCCTTTCGCGTGGGAGATTGCGTGGCCAGTCCCCTTGCGCCCTGTCGCAAGATACGCATTTGGTGCCGCAACTACGGTGGCTAGATGGGTAGGTGTGCCGACCGAGCGTAGTTCACCACTTCTCCGCATCATGACGCAAAATTGGCGCTGCGGACAGTAGAACGGTTCAGCGGCGCGCAACGGCGACTGCGCTGTGTAGACGCGTGTCTGATAGTATCGCTTGCCTCTGATTGTATCTTTGAAGTGCGCGTTATAATACCGTTCTGAGCAGTGTAGGCCAAGCCAGAATGAGGAACTTGTTGTTGTCGTCTAGTCAGAAAAAACGAAATGCTGAAGTAAATTTTCTAGCTTGGCAATCGGTCACATTTATTGATATAAACGCGGCGCTCCAGCCCATTGCACTAAAGACGTAAATGCATTTTTTCCATGCATAAAACAATACTGCAATGGCTTCATACGGTATGTGGAACCGTGTTTACATGATATTTAGCGAGTTCTAATGTTTCAATTTCGAGAAATCCAGCTATTGGTTTTATTGCTGCGTCAGTTACGGTATCTAAATTGGTGCGAGAAGAATTGTGTTGGTAAGTGCATATGGTTCACTGTTTCATTGTAATAAAATAGAGTAATAAGTCTTGGGCTAAATTCGTGAATATATTTAAAATACAAATAACGCTCTCGTAACTTCAGTCAGCAAACGCACCAGCATAAATAGCCTAGCGCCAGCAAGGCCGCAACGTTGGTCCACCACATCATAACATTATTCACAGCACACGCCTCCACTTCAGGTGATTCTTCTTCTCCCTGTTGCTTTCGCGCGCCATGTTATGGCCCTTGACAAGAAAGTAAACGCGTATAATTGAATAGAACTTCACAACATCGTTTGTGAGCTCTTTCTTGTGCCGCTTAGAGCCGATCAAATTCGGGGGATTCAGCTGCAGAATAAATGCAAAGTCGGCGATACACTGTTCCTTCCTAACTCATTTAAACTGAAGCACAGCTTGAAGGCGTCTTCGAGCGATGCTACCAGTTTTTTTAGTGCTTCAGAAGGGAGCAACAGCCCTGACCTACTCATTCTGTTGCATTTAGCAATGTCCCTGAGCAATCGGAGCACTTGGTTCTTTGCAGGAACTTCCTTGCTACATAGCCTGCTATAGAATATCAGCCTAGAATCACTTTTCTTTTCCCTGTAGCAGCGCAGCGGTGCTCGATGTCGCAGGCGCTGAGCACCTCATGTGCGGCTTGAAAATTTCCAACGTCGAGGAGCTCATGGACGTACGCTTTTCGGTGTACCGCTTGATCATTAACGTCGCCGATACAATCTAGCCACCGTACCGACTCTGAGCAAGCTACTGAGCAGCTCGGGGTGAACATTTCCGCTGTCAGACAGTGGAACAATTCCGCTGTCTTTGTCACAAATTTAGAGCCCGACTTGCAGTTCGGAGCGAAGCAGTAAGTCTCCTTGGTGGTCTTGATTGGTGGAGCAACGCCGCCGCTAATCTCGCCGGTCATTTTTCCGACCTGGAACATTCCACATTGCTTAGGAACTTACAAACAGTACGAGAGATGCGGAGCTCTTCATCTTTGAAACTGACACTAACAGACGACATACAACTATTCCAATATGGGCTTTATTTTTTTTTTTGCTCGCCGCCAGTCCGCCAGCCCCCTGTAGCAGACGACGCGTGCTGCGGAACCGTTCTACTGACCGCAGCGCCAATTTTGCGTCATGACGCGGAGAAACAATGAACTACGCTCCAGAGGCGCCGGTCGGCACACCTACTCATCTAGCCACCGTACCGCAACTAAACATCGCCTCTCCTCCCTCGCTTCTCATCCCCCCACGGCCTTTCACACGAGGGAAAGCGCGCGTCCCTCGCGCGCTTTCACTCGCACATACGGCGCGCGGCGGCTATTTTATCACCGTTGGACTTCATACTGAACCTCACGGCGACTCCAACGGCGACCGCAGAAATGAGTTTAGAGTGTCCATGTAATTGCTATCAATATAATAAACATAAATGGAATTATTTAAAGTTAAACAAATTGCGAAGCCTGCGCCAGCCACAGGTGGTCGGAGAGCGGCGATGACGAGAGAGGGAGAGTGTGCGCCGAGCGACAGGTGGGCGGGGCGAAGGAGAGAGAGAGACGGCGGCGTACACGGAGGAAGGAAAAAAAAACGAGGGAGCGTCACGTGACAATCTTGAAGCCTAGTCATGAAAACTTAGAGGAATTGGATGATGGGAAATAGGCCCTCAGGTGATAGGCAAGCCGTAGATTTTACTCGGCTCGCTTCGGTGGCTTCGGTTTCGGAATATGCGCACATACTCGGCGTGGCAAACGCGCGCCGAGGTTAGTGAATGAATTCGAGTGTGTGAAGCAGTTGAGTCTCGCCGCTTAATTAGCAGACAGGCACCACGGTTGTTGCGAACGAAGGCGATGGTTAACCGGCAATAACAACCCGGGAGGACCACCTCAAGGACGACTGGTTGCGTTTCGGTGTGGTTTCAGGGAAACGAGGTAACCTTTCGCCCTGCAAACGTGTGAAGGTAACCAAGCCGCCCTTCCGACGACGATTCGTTGCGTTTGACGACGTCTTCTGGGAAACAATGATGCCTTTCGCCCCCCCAAAATGTGCAGGCGATTAAGCGAGCTTACAGGGTCCGAAGCGACTGTTTCCCTACGGAAAAAAAATTCGTCCCGTCTTGTGCCCAAGGATGGACTGGCGAGCCTGATACTCCGAAGATATTTAGGGCCGTACCGGCCCGTAGTTAAAGTAGCGCAGTCGACACTGTTGCTCGAGATCTGCTGAAAGTCTTCGGCCTCTTAGCAGATCGGCGAGAACTCCCGTCAGCAGTAGGCGCACCTGCGTGATGCGAAGCCTGCGAAGCCTGCGAAGCCTGTTTTGTGCCAGGATGCCCTAATCGAACAGAAAATCGGCGCGATGGCCTGTCCTTCTATAGGTAATCGGTAAGCACAATGAACGTTTCTTTTATTTGTGAAAATGGAACTGCAATATTCGCGATCGTTACTGACTACGTGCTCGTGTGAATTATAACTGACGAAATAGTGGTGCAATACTATTCAAGCCATTTTTTTCCCAGCTTTGTCATAATTCCCACTAAGTGTTAAACATTTATTTCTCTTTAAAGTACTTTTATCAGCTAGCGTACACTCCTAAAAAGGTACGATGTGAAACTATTTATTGTCGAAGAATTACATTTCCTGCTATAAAAATTATTATTGACTGAATTTTGTATGTATTTCTTGTGGCTGAAAACAATCAAAATTGCAATAAAACTAATTAATTGAAGAAACCATGAAAGATTAGTCTTCACATAACATACCAAGTTTTGCAATAGTCGCCAAGAACAATAATTTTGTAGAGAATATTCTGCTCGTAGTAACTCGGCTTGTGAGTGCAAAGTTCAAACATCATGTTGCAAAGTTGAATCACTCCCCATGTTGAGGCTAAATATCATTTTATTTTTTTTTCAGAAGATATGATGTTGGTTGACATATTTCACACAACAGGTAAATGACATTTGAGATGAAATAATGCAGTTTTACTTTAAATTAACGGAGTGAACATCATTTTCATTCATTTATTAGTGGTACCCTGAAGGCCTGGAGGCATTACAGAGGGGGCATTACATTTCATTATGTATGTGTTACAGCTATATCTTTGATATTTTTGTGTAAAACTTGCACTGCAAAGTTACTACAGCTCCATTTTCCCCGAGGTTCAATGAGCTGTATGTGTATTTTACAAGCACACTTTGATCGAACATAGTTTTCTACACAAGGGGATGTGGTGTGTAGGGAAATCATGCACAGATCATACGAGGCCTTTTGCATGACTCTGCAAAGGTTGTGTAAATGCATTCCACAGCACATGTTATTGTTAGACCTTAAAAATATCTGGTGGGTTATTCTTTAACTGCAGACGCTTACAAAGGACGATGTCACAGCAATGAGTCAACCTTAAAGTGAAGCAGCTACACCACGGGAACATAACACATGAAGTTGAGCCAGTAAGTTGATGCACCGCTGTATGCAGCCATAATGCATGTTTCGATCCAGTTTGATCATACCTTTTTCAATGACTGTGGTAGATGTCCCCCACCATTCCTGAAGTGAAATATGCTTTTCTTATATTCAGGCAGGTCTCTCTCAAGCCAGAATGAATATGGACATCTCTTAGGGCTTGTCTTATTGATGTGGTAGCATAGGGTACTGCTACATCTGCTAGCGCGTCCTTGACTGATTCAGACATCGCTGATGAGCCTTCCGAAATCCAACATGTCCTGGCATGTTTGATTGTCGTAATGATCACAGAGCTTTCTTAAGACATTTTCTCACGTGTGTGCCTTGGTTCATTCATGTTCTGATCTGCTTTGCAAAAATCTGGTGCTTCCCTGTAATATATATTTTGCATTTCACCTTTAAAGTAATTATTTAAGTTCCAAAAATGCATATGAGACTGTCATACAGCTTTTTGTAAGAATGTTTCGAAGGATTTAAAAGATCTATTAGTAATGCTCAGAATGAAGAGAAAGATAGAACTGTTCAACCTATCATTGGCCACATTACATCCCTTTTTTGACATAGGTGACAAGCATACTGCGTTCAAATTTCATTGTTAACACTGGCAAAAGCAAGTGCTAATGAATTTCAGTAGGACGTTCTGGCGGGTTAGTTGGTTCATAGCTTTTAGACATTTATAAACTGCGCAAAAGAACGAAGACAGAAGAAAGAAAACACACCCGACACCACGAGCGCAGACTGTCAACTATTTATTTCTGGGATAGCAAACCGCATATATTTCACTCATGATCCTGAACACGTGCCCGCATTGTCATGGCGGGCACGTGTTCAGGATCATGAGTGAAATATATGCGGTTTGCTATCCCAGAAATAAATAGTTGACAGTCTGCGCTCGTGGTGTCGGGTGTGTTTTCTTTCTTGTGTCTTCGTTCTTTTGCGCAGTTTATAAACGTCTAAAATGCTAATGAATGAAAGCCATATATGCTACATCATAATCTCATTTTCGTCAATCTAGTATAAGTAGAAGATAAGGAAAACAAAACAAACTGCCGCAAAGCAGTGTTCTGTAAGATGAAAAACCACTTTTTTTCCAGTAAAGTTTGAATAAAGAAAACACACTCCTTCTCTGAATTATACTTCAGTCATGTCCTCTCATTACACACATAATTAACACCCTTGCTAGGCTCCAAATTTACATCAGTAATAAAATTTATACCATGCCAACTGTGCTGGTAAGCTTTATCAAAATTTTTTTGGGACAGCAGATAAAAAATACAGTATATAGCCACAGCCACTGATCTCCCTAACAATGTCCTGCTTGCTGGTCATTATTGTGCTTAAATTTTAAATGAAGCCAATGGTGTCTGTATTAGTCCTGGGTTTTAGCTTCAACTGTGCATCTGGTGTTTCGTTTGCACGGTCAGCAATTTCAAGTTACGTTGCAATAAGCAGTCCCTCCTCGTTGCACTTGGTGTATTTTGTCCAGTCTCCCAGTCCAAGGCCCTCCAGGACGCTCAAGGGTGAAGCTTCTGCAGCACTGCCTACACACAACCCAGCCACACCTCGAACAGCAAGGCATACTAGGGTGAGGATAATACTCGACCATTACAATTTTTACATACTTGTTTCGTTAGGTAACTGCAAGTGAAGTAGCATATATTTTCTCGGCAACTGTTAAATAGCTGAAGCATAATAAATGTCTCTCAGTGAACTGCACTTGGACACTAACATTTATGATCATGGCAACCACCTAATTAAATACTGAAACATTCATATTCGTTCGCAGCGGTATGAGTTTCCTCAGGGCTTGCATTAAACACCAATTAGCGGCCAATAACCCTTTTTTTACGGGAAGCTGCTCGAGCCGAACGACGACGTGCTGGAAGGAGTAGAAATGGTCAGCACCCATTGTCTGGGTGCTGACCCAGAGTTCTGAGCAAGGGAAGCCGAGGCAAAGCGACGGCGAAGACCCCGAGCTTCGAGTGAGGGAGGCGGCGTCGCGGCAACGGCACCAAGAGACTCATCGGGAAGTCAAAGCCAAGTTGAAGCCACCAGCTCCGTTGTTTCATTAGTCTTCGCGTCGATAAGTCAGTGAAGCTGCGCTGTTTCTTTTTTTCGTTCTTTCTTTTTTTTCAGTGTGAATCAAAACAAAAATTTTGTGATCGTCGGGCTGTCTTCTCAGAAGCTTTGTTAATTTTTTCCTTGTCCGGACAATATTTAGTGCAAAATGTGTGCTGCCTAGAACCCATGAGGTGTTTTTCATTCCTTTTGTGAAATTATGTTTTAGCCACTAAATTCCTTCAAAAGTTTCTTAAAATAAATCACTTAAAATATCTAATTGTGTTGCATGTAAAGTGACAGTGGCCTTCACATAAAAAATCTGACAAAAATGTTTGCATTCATATAACATGGCGTTACAGCAGGGGGGTTACAATATGGAATAAAATACATCTTCATTCACACAATTCACATGCTTTTCACTCAACCTATTCCACTGTTTAATTGTTCGAACAAAAAATGAGTTAGCATACATGTTCGTCTTGGCAGGGTACTCGAGCAGGCGTTCGCGTTCTGCAGCAATTATTCATACGGGAGCAAGATTTGCCAATGAGTGCTGATTTAAACGAAGTTGATGTGGGGAAGAAAAATTAAGTGGTGGGTGAAAACGTTTCAGTAAAAAGACACGGGGGAACAAGGTGGAAAACGTCGTCTGCGTCGGCCGCTGTTGTAGATACGTATTTTAGTTCATTCGCAGATTTTTTTTTGTCTATCGCCGAAGGCAACACGCCCAGCTTGTAAGCGGTGTTGCCATTAACTCCTTACTTTGGACGTGCTCCCAAGATCGCAGAACTTCGCAGAACTTGGGTGAAAGCAGCATCTTTGTGTGTAGCTATGCTGTCGACCGAGCACTTTGGTTTTGCCGTGCCCTAGACAAGATGGCGGATGACGCTTTGCTGCAATTTGATAAATGATGGAGCTTGGCATTTACAATATCCCCCCCCCCCCCCCCCCGCCCCCCTTTATGCTGTGATAGGTTACGCTCAACAAAGCCAGACCTACCAAAGTATCTGCGCTTTCTCGCACACTTTCGGTTAGGTGCAGGGAACGTGCTTACTCGACATTGAGCAGCGGGAAGGAGACCGTCTTCCAGTAGTCGAAGGCGTACTCGCACGTCACGCGGAACCTCTCGTCGGCCGAGTCCTCGATCTGCCGGTCGTACTGCACCGTCAGCGAGTTCCACAGCTGGTGGCCACGAACCTGCACGCGAAGGACAGCCGAGAACACGGTGAATGCGTGGTTCGCTCGAGGCCTTATGTTGGTTTCTTTCATGGAACAGGGAGACTCAACACCCGTTGAGATCTACGTAAAGTGAGACATTCTTGGTGTAAGTGGCTCATGAACCATGTGTGTATATGAAGTGTGGTTTTTGAAGCAGATATTAGTAGTAAGCAACCCTTCCCGTGTCGGGAAAAATCATCCGGAGTAGGTTACCCTGTTGCGTTGAATGCAGCCGATTTGAGTCTTTATTCTTCATTCATCAATTACCCCGCAGCGCCCAAGGGCGTTACAGCAGGGGGGTTACAATATGGAATAAAATACATCTTCATTCACACAATTCACATGCTTTTCACTCAACCTATTCCACTGTTTAATTGTTCGAACAAAAAATGAGTTAGCATACATGTTCGTCTTGGCAGGGTACTCGAGGATTTTGCAACTGTGATCAGTTCATTTTGAAATGTAATGAGGTTTTGGTAGATAAATTTCCCTATTAATTCCAGTTTTATTATAGTAAATAGAATATAAAAATTTTAATCTCAGTTTATTGTGGCGAACAGAAAGAGATTATCACCCTCGCTCAGCCTTCATTTTGAAATCTCTTTTAATTCTTTTAATCTATTTTAAGTTCTTTTAAATTCAAATTCAGTGCTAATGCAGCTCCACTAACGGGAAACCTGGGGAAGTGCGAAGCAGTGATGCGCCGGTGCTGGAGTAGCGCTGCGCTAATGCAATGGTTAAGTCGGCGGTAATGCAGTTCCACTCAACGTGAAAGCTGGAGAAGTACGAAGCAGTGATTCGCCGGTTTTGCCCTTGTGTTTATCGTGATTTATCCAGTGTTTATCTTGTGTTTATCAAACCATCATCCGTTTTGACACCTGTGCACAACTGGTGGGAAACCACCACGCACATGGAGCCAAACTACCATGCTTATGAAACTAAAGCTTTTGCTGATGATAGAAGCCATTTTACCGCATTTCTGTTAATATGCGCTTAATGGCTGATTATGCCTCTCTTTTAAATTATTCAGAACCATGTTCGTATTTTGAACCAGTTTTGATCAATTCTGCACTTGTTTTGACCCTGTTTTGAGCGCTTGTTCTAACAGCTAAACGGTTTATGCCAGCCGTAACTTGTGCTTCGTATAAAAAACTATCATGATCAGGAATGACGAAAGAGTTAAAAGGAAATAAACTTCCTTGCCGAGTCGGGATTCGAACCCGCGTACGCACGGGCAAGGCGAGCGTCGTAACCACTAAGCTATACAGCCACTTTTTTTTTTGGAACATGTTATTTATTACAATGAATGAAATGTTTTATGTACAGCAATTATTTACAATAATATGAGCACCAGATGGACATAAGTAATCACACGTCTACGAGCAGTCCATATAAAGAAAACGTCAAACACAGCAACACCTTCCATCACAACAAAAACTTGAAAGGTGAAGTTAAACACCTAATCTATAGTGGATACCAATCCGGCTGACATTCTTCTTGGTCATAAATGTCCTTTAAGTGCATGATCATCTGAGCGAAATGCAATCTTGAGGAAATTGTTGTTTCTGCATTTCGGTCTTGCATACTGCATAGCCTATGGAAATCTCGTAGGCAATAGAGCCGCGCTTCCAGAGCATGCATTTATGCGAACAATATGATTGCGTTCGAGCGTCGTCGTCTTCGTCCACAGCTGGTGCAGTTGCACGCGCTCGTGCCAACGCTCTGCGAGGTGAAGAAGAGGTTTTGCGCGCTCTGCTCTGGAGAGAGATAAAGGAACTGAGAGCGAGAGAGAGCGAGAGAGAGACGCATTCACGGAGCGGATCTGTTGGAACGCGTTGTCGGCATTGCAACGCGGCGGAACGCGGTGTCGGCATTGGAAGGCGGTGTCGGTGCTGGAAGCTGCGCTAAGCAACGCGCAGTGATGGCCGTTAGTCAGAGACGCGCGAAAATCCATTATAAGCATCATGAGTAATAAGATGAAAAGTACACGCACACTTCCGGAAAATGCTGGGCTACGATCGCCCCGTTTCAAGCCTTGCGCGGCCGAGTGCAAGGTTAAGCGTTTTTTTGAGCGTGATCACGCGTCAGACGCCGACAGCCCGTGCCCCTAAAGTGCTTTTCACTTAATAGCGGCATGTTATACGAAGAAATGATTTGGTTTGCTATAACTTATAGACAGACTGCATATTATACACACATAATTACATGCAACATATCATTTATATAGTATTTGTTTAAATTTTCAGTGGGGATCCATGGTGACGTGTGGCAATCGTAGTGTTTCTGATGCGTCGGTTTCTTTTAGCGCAACTACGGATCGAAACGTGCCAAGCGTCTGAACGCGCTGCCTTGCCCGCGAGCAAGGTTCACTGATCTCCACTAGGGTTGCCTAGTGGAGATCAGTGGCAAGGTTGTTCTATGCCACTTGTCGACGCATGCGTCCGTGGTTTAATGGTGTCAGCATCAGGCATGAGTGCTAGACCTTCTTTGTTCGAACTCTGCCATTGAAAAATTTTAATAATGTTTATTTAGTCATTTATAACGGCGTAGTTTGGTGAAACAGATTGCGTTGAAAGTCATCAAGCCGTTTTGAAGCCAAAAGGACGAAGTTTAGGCAAATCCATGCGCACTAACCATCCTTCCCATGTTGGCTGAAACCGCGCTGCTTGCGGCTCCACTAGCGCCACAATAATATTTGTTGTATAAAATTCTATGCTTGAAAGGGCAAACAGCTCCTTCGCTCCACCGTTTCTAGATGGCGACACCGTCCGGTTAAACGCTTTCGGCGTCAGAGGTACGTACGAAAAAATGCCTCGAACTCGTCCAGAAATCTTCGCTTTAAAAAGTACTCGGAAGCAACCAAAAATGAAGATTTTTCAGGGAAGGCTGCATATGATGCTTTCGTACGGTGGGAAAATGCATACAATGACCACTTACAAGGCGCCGACGAAGAAAGGGGAACACCATTGCCACGTTTCAGATGCCATGGTGCGTATTCTTTGTGAGTCTACTTCGCATTCTATGTCTTGATTGATTAATTGATTGATCGATCGGTTGATTGGGTTTTACATTGCAAAGAAACACAAAGCCCATCACAAATACCAAAGCGCAGGGCATCTGAACAATCCAGACCACCATAGGCGGAAAGTTGTCATTTGTCCGGGGAGGGGGGGGGGGGAGGCTGGCGCCCGACCAGCTTTCCGAAACCTACCCATGTACATATATATATATATATATATATATATATATATATATATATATATATATATATATATATATATACCCTTTTCCAACAGATTTTTAATTCTCGCTTTATGGCGACAGCAATTATAGCGACATTCAAGGCAAACTTTCGCCGTTGTAGTTGCCGTGATGTTCCCTATTGAATCCAAAAGCCACATAAATGAACGACCCATACACTGTGGGTACGGGAAAAAGCACGTAACAGTGAGCCGAAAAGGATGGCGGCTTGATGGGCATTACCTTCCCACGCGCTCAATATTCGGGTTAGTTGTGGGTCACGTAATCAAACGTGAATGGGAAGGAGCTAGAGCACGCGTATTCTCCTCTAGCCCTGCCGTAGCTGTGAATGACTGTGCGCGTCTTCTCCTCTAGCCCTGCCTGAGCTGTGAATGAGTGTGCGCGGCTGACGCTTATGCGGCTCGCGTGCCATATCTAATTGTCGGTAATCATTGGTGGGTACAATGATGAAGGGCGAGCAGGGATGGCTGCTAACTTCATGCGCGCTGTCTTCCTTGCCGGGCTGTCTTTCCGCGTCCATAGTGTTGCAGAGTTAAGAGACAGAGGTCATTGCAGATCACTGACAGAGGCCGCCTATGGTGGACATAAAATAGCCAGATAATGATGATGAATATAATTTTCGGAGTTGCCGTGAATCGCGCGGCTGCACGAGCCGTTCACCTCCGCTGCCGGCGTTCTTCATAATGCTTTTGTTGTGAAAGCGAGCGCTCGAGGTCATCCAGTGAGGTTTTTACAGGTATACGTTCAGTGCTTTACGTTCAGTGGTATTCAGTGCTTTACGCAGCACTGAACGCCAGTTTCTGCACTATATGATTGGGTAATGAGGCAAACTTTGAGTTATGTGCGCAAATGTGCGTGCGCATAATGCCACCTTCTCCTATATATTTGACCCTTGTATGCTTTCTATAAACTAGTTGCAAGTGACGCTCTTTCCTGTCCTGATCCTTTTTTATTGCGATAGCAATTATATGGACACTTCCACCGGATTTCTGCCGTCGGCGTCGCCGTCGCCGTCGTCGTCGCCGTGAGGTTCCGTATAGATAAAATCTTCGCCGCGCGCCGTATGCCCGAGCGGAAGCGTGCCCGGACGCACGCTGTCACGGAGAGCGAACGCACTCAATCTGCCACGCGCAAGCAAGGAAGCGGGAAGCCCGCGCCGGAGGGAGCGGTGGGGGGGGGGGGGGGGGGGGCGCACTTCTACTCTGCCAAAAACCGCGCTCGTCGCTCGCTCGCACCGTCGCTTATCTCCACACGGCTCTGACCTTTATGCGCCGTGCATTCGCCGCTCAGTTTCCGTTGAAGCGATAGACCGCACGTACCTTCGCCCGCTGCGGCGTATATGCGCTTGACGCCAGCGTTTTGACAGTCGTTGTCTGCAGTCATTCAGTGTGATCTATTCAAGTTTGTTTGTGCGCGCTCACACCACAGTTAGTAATAGTCGGGCCACATTTTCCAACGCGCGCTACACATGCAATGCTGCCCGGATCGGCAGTGCAGCGCTACAGGTGTGTCCCTTCGCACGCGCTGCCCACGGGCAGCGCTTCTCATCAACACCACCGTTTCACACGCGCCTTCTCGTGGTCATCGAGTCTCTCTTCATGTCGGTCTACTTACGCCACAGCACACCTGCTTACTTAATCAGCTCATGTTTACTACAATTCATATTGCTACCAAAGCCACTCACCTTACTTCGTATGACATTGCTGTGTTGCTATCGCATTCATTGCTTCACCCTTAGGGCGAAACTGTGACATTTTCTTTTCCATCCTTGGTTGCGTCTAAACACTACGGAATAAGATGAACCAACTAGCCCTGCAACAAGTCCTGATTGCTATTTTAATTTTAGGGGAATATTGACTACAATTTATATGGCCACTATAACTCACGTATAGACTCGTGTAAGGACCGCACTTTCCTGTCGCGATTTTGACTGGCCTTTCATGGGACCGGGCCATTTGACCTCATTTTTCCAACTAAGAGTATGAAATCCTCCGTAAACCCCCACTATCGCCTTATCTCGACATCCAGTAGCGACGCGCTGAAGTACGCTGCGCGCGACAATTCGCTGTTGAGCCCGATCCGAACCAGCGCAAGGAACGCGATTGCTTCTTGGTTGTATGTCTTCTTTTAAAAATTGGCTGTCAAGTGATGGGTGCGGCGCTTACATAGGTGCGATCCTTACACGGTTTTACACGGTAAGAATCTTCCTTCGTGTAATTGTCTTCTACTTCGCTATCACTAATACTGCTTCCCTTTCCCGGCCAAACTGCACTCTTTTTTTTAGTACTTTGAGTCCGAGTATAAACGCTGCGGCGCAGGACTTCTAGACTTCTAGTTATTCTGATTTCGAGTGAATCCGGCTTAGAATCATTTCGTTTACTAAGTGAATTCTATATACAAGGGGTTTCAGCGAACACATTAAAATTTTTTAAAGGTTGCCTGTGGCAGATAGCACAATTCTAGTTAATGAGCTCGTCTATTCGAAGAGGCGGGCATTACTTGCACAAAAATTGCATTGCACATCGACTAATTAACAAAGTTAACCAATCATGTTTTTAGATAATTACGATATGGCCCATGTTGCAATTAACAGATTCTAGCCGTGGAGTTTGGATCCACTTGTAACTAATTCTCAGGCTGACACCAGTGTCGAGATATTAATTCTCTGACTTTGCAGAGAAATGCCTTGGCATGCCAGTCACATTCTTAAAAAAAAACGTCGTTTTATGCACAAAAGTATGAATAGATATATAAATTATGTGGTTTTACGCGCCAAAACCATGACCTGATTATGAGGCGCGCCATAGTGCAGGACTCTGGAATAATTTAGACTACCTGGGGTTCTTTAAAATCCACCTAAATCTAAGTATACCGATGTTCTTGCATTTCGCCCCCGTCGAAATGCAGCCGCCGTGGCCACGATTTGATCCCGCGACCTCATGCTCAGCAGTTCAACACCATAGCCACTAAGCAACCACGGCGGTTAAGCACAAAAGTAACTAGAACGCCAATGCATTTCTCCGCAATGTTCGGGAATTAATATATCTGAAAACTGGTGCCATCCTGAGAATTAGTTCTTAATGCATCGCCTTGCGAACTCCACGGCTAGAATTTGTAAATTGCAACATGGGCCATAAGTTAATATGTTAAAAAGCTAATTGGTGATTTTTTCCTAATTATTCGATTGTGCATTTCAATTTTTGTGCAAGTAGTGTCCGCCTCTTCGAGCAGACCAGCTCATGAACTAGAATTGTGCTTTAACCTTTAAATATTTGTTGAAAGGTTTTGCTGAAACACTCCGTATTTAAGGCCTCTGCATGCAAGCGGCGATGTTTCCATCCCTAATCCGTAAATGTTGTAAATAATTAGAAGAACTTCTTTCTTCTTTTTTTTGTCGCCAGTCGTTAGCATCGCCTACTGCAAAGAGAATAAATATTCAGACACATAGCGATCAGAAACGTGCGACGCCAGTGTCTAAACAAGCTACAGAATGACGAGCGCCATGTAATCACACTAACCATCAATCCACTGGACCGATATCGAGGAAGAATAATGCCCAAGGCCAGATTACTTTTCTTTACACGAACATAAGAAGTGTGCTTTCTAAAACGGTACCGCTATCATCCATCATTGACTCATGTTCAGCATCGATAGTGATACTAACTGAAACATGACTTACCGTTACTGTCCCCGATACCTGCATTCTGGAAAGCTGGACTTCATTTAACTACTTTCGATGTGACAGGAAAAATTGAAAAGGTGGTGGCATATTGGTAGCAGTGCAAAAAAAAAAAAATCTTTTCGCCGCACGTATTCACCTTGACACTTCTTTAGAGTGTGTGTGGGTTTCAATAAAACATAAAGCAGGCCGTATAATCATTGGTGCTTTTTATCGACCTCCTGACATGGACAATACGTTTTCTCGTGAATTCCGACGACTTCTTGAAATCATTACTGTTCGTTTTCCTAAATCTGTATTACTAATTTTCTGTGATTTTTTCCCCCCGAAGTTGATTGGGCTAACCTTTCAGCAGCAACCTACCTATCTGAGGCTCATAGTTTCCTGCATTCATGTCTCGATTTTTATTGCGATAGCAATTATATGGACACTTCAACCGGATTTCTGCCGTCGGCGTCGCCGTCGCCATTGCCGTTGCCTGTCGCAGTCGCCGTGAGGTTCCCTATAGATAAAATCTTCGCCGCGCGCCGTATGCCCGAGCGGAAGCGTGCGGGGACGCGCGCTATCACGGAGAGCGAACGCACTCAATCTGCCACGCGCAAGCAAGGAAGCGGGAAGCCCGCGCCGGAGGGAGCGGTGGGGGGGGGGGGGGGGGGCGCACTTCTACTCTGCCAAAAACCGCGCTCGTCGCTCGCTCGCACCGTCGCTTATCTCCACACGGCTCTGACCTTTATGCGCCGTGCATTCGCCGCTCAGTTTCCGTTGAAGCGATAGACCGCACGTACCTTCGCCCGCTGCTGCGGCGTATGCGCTTGCTGCCAGCGTTTTGACAGTCGTTGTCTGCAGTCATTCAGTGTGATCTATTCATGTTTGTTTGTGCGCGCTCACACCACGCTTGTTCAATCAGTTAGTAATAGTCGGGCCACATTTTCCAACGCACGCTACATATGCAATGCTGCCCGGGTCGGCAGTGCAGCGCTACAGGTGTGTCCCTTCGCACGCGCTGCCCACGGGAAGCGCTTCTCATCAACACAACCACACGCGCCTTCTCGTGGTCATCGAGTCTCTCTTCAGGTCGGTCTACTTACGCCGCAGGACACCTGCTTAATTAATCAGCTCATGTTTACTACAATTCATATTGCTACCAAAGCCGCTCACCTTACTTCGTATGACATTGCTGTGTTGCTATCGCATTCATTGGTTCGCCCTTCGGGCGAAATTGTGACATTTTTTTAACACAGCTTATCACCCGTCCCACGCGATCTTCGGCTACATCCGCTAATATTTTAGATCTAGTATTAACCAGTAGTAATAGTGTTAGGTAAGGTGTTAGGTAAGGTAAAGTGTAACACCAAAGTGTTAGGTAAGGTAAAGTGCAGTGACCATAGGCTAGTGAGGTCTAGGATTTCTCTCAATTTGAAGAGCGAAAGAGTGAAATTTGTCCATAAGAAACAAGCCAACCTAGAGGCAGTAAGGGTAAAAGCAGACCAATTCCGGCTGGGGCTCGCAAACAAATATGTAGCTTTAGAAAATGAAGATAAAGACAACATAGAGGTAATGAATCAAACCGTAACTAGGTTGATCTCAGAAGCAGCAATTGAAGTGGGAGGTAAGGCACCAAGGCAACCAGTAGGTAAGCTCTCCCAAGAAACAAAGGACCTAATAAAGAAACGACAAAACATGAAAGTGTCAAACTAAAGAGATCATATAGAATTCGCTGAACTGTCAAAACTGGTGAACAAGAAGAAAGTAAGAGATATTCGAAATTATAACGTGGGAAAGATTGAGGAAGTAGTAAAATATGGAAGCAGTATTAAATCAGTAAAAAGAAAGCTTGGCATAGGACAAGGCAAGATGTATGCACTGAAAGATAAGCATGGTAATATCATCAGCAATTCCGATGACATAGTAAAAGCCGCGGAAGAATTCTATACTGACCTGTTCAGCAACCAAAACAGCCAAGCTACTTTCATTCGAAATAGTGATGAACCGGATACAGAGGCTCCTTCCACAACTAACGATGAAGTTAGAAGGGCCTTAAAAGACATGACCAGGAGAAAAGCTGCTGGAGAAGATGGAATAACAGTAGATTTAATCAAAGATGGAGGAGATATCATGCTTGAAAAGCTTGCGGCCCTTCATACGCAATGCCTCACAACTTCAAGTGTACCAGAGAGCTGGAAGAACGCCAACATTATACTAATCCATACGAAGGGAGACGTTAAAGAATTGAAGAATTATAGAGCCATTAGCTTGCTTTCAGTATTGTATAAAATATTCACTAAGATAATTTCCAATAGAATCAGGGCAACACTTGACTTCAGCCAACCAAGAGAACAGGCTGGCTTCAGGAAGGGATATTCTACGATGGATTATATTCATGTCATCAATCAGGTAATCGAGTAATCTGCGGAGTACAATCAACCTGCGAATATCTCAGCAACCTTCGGTTTGCAGATGACAATGTCCTATTCAGCAACAATGGAGACGAATTACAGCAAATGATTGAGGACCTTAATCGAGAAAGTGTAAGAATTGGGTTGAAGATGAATATACAGAAGACAAAGATAATGATCAATAGCCTGGCAAGGGAACAAGAATTCAGGATCGCCAGTCAGCCTCTAGAGTCTGTAAAAGAGTACGTTTATCTAGATCAATAATTCACAGCGGACCCTGATCACGAGAAAGAAATTTACAGGAGAATAAAATTGGGTTGGAGTGCATACGGCAGGCATTACCAAATCCTGACTGGGAGCTTACCACTGTCGTTGAAAAGAAAAGTGTGCAACCATTGCATTCTACCGGTGCTAACATATGGGGCAGAAACTTGGAGGTTAACAAAGAAGCTCGAGAACAAGTTAAGGACCTCACAAAGAGCAATGGAACGAAAAATCTTAGGACTAACGTTAAGAGACAGGAAGAGAGCGGTGTGGATCAGAAAACAAACGGGGACAGCCGATATTCTAGTCGACATTAAGCGGAAGAAATGGAGCTGGGCAGGCCATGTAATGCGTAGGATGGATAACCGGTGAACCATTATGGTTACAGAATGGATACCAAGAGAAGGGAAGCGCAGTCAAGGTTGGCAGAAAACCAGATGGGATGATGAAGTTAGCAAATTTGCAGGCGCAAGTTGGAATACGCTAGCGCAAGACAGGGGTAATTGGAGATCGTAGGGAGAGGCCTTCGTCCTGCAGTGGACATAAAATATAGGCTGATGATGATGATGATGATGATGATGATGATGACTGATACACTGGTGCCCTTTCAAGGGAGCTTGGCATGAATTCGCGTCACTGTGTGGCATAGAAATCTTCGCTCACTGCATGCGCCAGCAGTAGAATGCCTGCTATGGCACAATCCCGCATAAGTTAAGTGTGCTGCCAGCGCTCGACATGCCTTCCCACAACACAGCTTTGCCCTGGTTTTCGGGTCTCGTCATATTGCTACACGCGTGTGGTATTTTAATGTTTGAACGAGGCGCGCGGGCGCCATCACCCGAGAAAAGAGGAAGAACAAACGGGGCTCGCGCTGTGAATCTAACCGGTTAGCGCTGCAACCGCTGTTGTAAATACAACCTGTAAATAGTTGCTAGTCTTACTGACTCATCCTTCGCGTAACATTGTGGTGGAGGTGGAACGTTCCCCGTCCTCGCCACGGAGCTCCGAAGCGGCCGCACCATCGTCTCCTCAACCATGGCTTCCGATGAAAACACTCCGTCGCCACCTATACCTGTGGCGCCAACGACAACGTACGTTACGGTTCCTAGTCTCCATGATCTTGGGACATTCTCCGCCAAAATTGGCGCTGACGTCGACGACTGGCTCAGCATGTATGAGCGTGTTAGCCGAAGCCACCACTGGGACCCTACCATCATGCTTGCCAATGTGATATGTTATCTGGACGGGACACCACGTGTCTGGTTTCGCACCCATTAGGTTGAGCTATCCAGCGGGGACACTTTCAAAGAGAGGCTTCGCGACCTATTTGGCAACCCGTCAGGTCGCCAACAAGCTGCGTAAAAAAATGTTGTCGCAGTTTCACCTGAAAGGCGAAGCATCAATTGCGATAGCAAATTTGTAGAGAGCTATACGGAGTAATGATATTAGCTTTATCAGCTGTATAAACTTGGACATGCAGCAGCACCGGCAACACGCAGAACTGTTATCGACGCCGTCGGCGTTTTGCCCGCGTTTGCTCAAAATGCGTGCGGCGTTGGTGACTGTTGCCGGAGCCTCTCATATAAATAGGCACTTGGAGAACGCCGCCAGCGCTCGCTCTGATCGGACGTATTTTCCGTAGCTCCCGATTTTCGCCCTGTTTGTTGGTGTTTTCCCTGCCACTGGAACGCTGTTCTTGTGGACCGCTTTGGCGGTCATATTCACTACTGGTGCCTATTTACAAAGCTCGTCGGCATCTACACCCTCCTGCTGCGGCGTCCAGCCCGAGTTCTAGTGCGGCCTTGCGCATGCGAGTGCCCCCGCGGCACTCGCCGCCTTGGCACCGAGCATCGAAGCTGTCGTCCGCTGTGTCAAAGGTCCGGAACGTTACCGATGTCACTGCCATACTTGCCAGGAGCGTCTCCATCTTGGGGACGAGTGAAAAGTGCGAAGAAATTAACCTGAGGATGGATACCACCAGCACGGAGCACAGCAGCCCTGCAGTCACGGCGCACACTTCGGCCAAAAGGATGACGGAACCTAGTAGCCTTCCAGCGGATGGAAATGCAGCTCCAGCGGCGCCAAAAAGACTTCGCTCATCGCAAGGCCTACCCCCTCCATCGACACATACGCCTCCGGTGTCACCAACGACCTCGTGGTACAAAGTGGTTATCAAGCCTCGTGCGAGATACGACATGTCCACTCTGCCCAACCATACCATTCAAGCGGCTCTGGATGCATGCCTCGAGAAGCCCAGATTTCAAGGTTTCGCCCTACACAAACCTACCAATACGGTCTCAGTATGGGTGCCTGCTATGGCACTAGTTTATAAGCTTCAAGAACTGCAACAGATCCAAGTCTCAGAAGAATGTGTCCTTCCAGTCCAGGCGTACCTCGCCAGTGGTACTGATTTAAGGCGCTATGTGGTTAATGGTGTTGACCATGACGAAGCACCTGAAAAGCTCCTGCAGGAACTATCATGTCCTACGCACAGGGTCGTCGCTGCTCGCTACCTAGGTAGCGGTCGTACGTGCCTAATCACGCTTCAGGGTCCTAATTCCCCACCTGAACGTATCCTGTACTACGGCTGCGTATTGCGCCCGCACCCATTCAAACCCTCCGTTGTGTACTGCTACTCCTGCTTTAAACAGGGACACATGAAGTCATCGTGCCCCTTTCCACCTAAGGACGACAACATGGAGCCTGACCCATCAGCATCCTTTCGTTGCGGCCTATGCCAAACAAATGATCATGACATCACTTCCCCGACATGCCCTACGAAGTTGAAAGCTACTAAGAAAGCTCGACAACGCCGCTCTCGGCAGCAACCAAGCACCTCTCAAGGTCCATCGATGAAACAAGTCCCTGTGTACCACCGTTACGCCGTTCTAGCATCGCTGGAAGAAGACGCTAGCCAGGTGACAACAGCAAGTACAGCGACCAGTGATGCGGCCAAACCTGCATATAGCACAGCCGTTAGGGCGTCCATTTCGCGACCACAACGGGAACGGGCGTCACAATCGATAGAAGAGACGCCGCCTCCCTTGGAGAATGAAGAATTCCAGATCGACGCTCGCCTCGCCACTCTCGAAATGGAAATCCAGCGTCTCAAGGAACGCCGTACACTGCTCCAGCTTCGTCATGACGGAGCGCGGGCATCACATTCGACGTCGATGCCCATTCCTGCTAACGTGGTTAACCCAGCATCTATGTCACAGTCTCTTTCACCCCAAGAACTCTTGCGCTTCGTTGCGCAGCAGCTCCAGCATCTCACCTCGGTTCTAGTGGCCAACCTCAACCTGTGATGGCTGCTACGTCTTCAAGTGCGCCAGAAGGCATTTTACAGTGGAACTGCCGCGGCATCGCCGGGAAGGTCGGAGAGCTGCGCCAGTGTCTCAGATATGGGAAACTGCGTGTTTGGGCTCTACTGCTTCAGGAAACTAACGCCCTGCCACCCATTTCAGGATATGTGGCATACTCATCGCCTTCAATGCTGGACCGTAGGAGTGCTACGCCTGATGTCCCTCCACGAAAGGCTGCCTTTTATGTACGATCCACCCTTTATCAGACCCGTGTTGATCTTTCACGGTGGTGCACTTTATGGCAAGAAGTCGTGGCCGTATTGGTTCGTCTCCAACGCACAGACGTTATCATCGTTTCATACTATGCACGCCCCTACAGTGGTCGTGCGACTCGGTTGTGCCTCGGCTGGTTGGCGCACCTACGACAGAAACATCCTGGTTGCCCCATTATGGTAGCAGGGGATTTTAACGCGCCCCATACCACATGGGGTTACGCCATTTCCAGTGCGCGTGGTACGTGTGTGCTGGACACATTTGAGGACGCCCAATTCACGCTGCTTAACAATGTGTCAGTGCCTACTCGTCGGCGGGACCACCCTCGCGCGCCGCCACACTCACCGGACCTGTCTTGGTGGCTAGGAAGGACGACCGTCTCGTGGTCATGTGAACCCGACTGCTGGGGAAGTGACCATCATCCGATTCACCTTGGTTTACCTTCGGGCGGAACAGGCCGCCTTCGCCGGCTGTGCCGCGTGGTGGACTGGGATAGATATAGGGCGGTATCGGAAAGCACTGTATCCAGCTTCATGCAGGACCCGTCCCATTGTCTTAGTGCGGTACTAGTTCAAGCAACCCGTACTTCGTGGGTGGATGAATAGCGAACCACTCCAGATTTGCAACTTCTGCGTCTCTGGGCGTCGCCCCGCCAAGCAGAACTTGCATCAGAACGTGACCCTTCATGAAATTCCCTCCGGTTGGAGGCCCAACGTCTTACTGCAGTAGCTCGGCGCGATGAACACCGCTTAGAACGTGGCCGCTGGATAGACTGGTGCTCTTCCCTCGGCCCTTCGTCGTCCAATGCCTCTATTTGGCGCACCTTCCGTGTAATGGAACGCGGCCGGCGGCCTCCAGAACCTGCAGCCTGCGCGCTGTTAGCATCTGGCCAGACACCAGCAGTATTCGCCGAAACGGTCGCCCACACCTTTTTTCCTGCTTTGGACACAGCACCGCCTCCTTTCGTTGTTCAAAACAGCCTTCCCACGGACGCAGGCACGCCCCCTACGCTCGCCGACATCGAGGGTCTACAAGCTGACTTCACTATGGCGGAATTTTTAGCGGCAATAGACCTTCGAAGCCAGGCAAGGCACCAGGGCCGGATGGCATACCATATGAACTGTATAAAAACACGGAAGGCAAGGTTCTCGATGTGCTGTTGGGTGCCATAAACGAAGCTTGGGCTACAGGAGCCATTCCTGATTCTTGGCGTCATGCAGAAATGGTCCCTATTCCCAAACCCGGAAAGCCCCCGGACAATATCGCGTATATGCGCCCAATAGCGCTAACCTCAACGTTAGGCAAGCTGATGGAGCGTATGCTTGCGACACGTATTACATGGTGGCTCGAGCGATACTCTTGGTACCATCCTGGCCAAATTGGGTTCCGTCCTCATCTGGGCACCGAGGATGGCCTTGAGTACCTTTCTTCTATGGTTCTCATCGGAGGTCGCTCCCGAAGAATTCGCACTATTTTGGCAATGGACATCCGCAAAGCGTATGACCATGTGAGTCACGAAGCAATTGTTCGAATTCTCCATTGGCTTCATTTCCCCAGCCGTGTCTGCTCATTCGTCCAAGCCTTCCTGCATGCTCGCACTTTCTCCATTCGCCTGGCTGGCCACGCAGCAGGTCATTTTGTCGCTCATCGGGGTGTCCCACAGGGATCTGTGCTCGCACCAGTCCTTTTCAACATCTCCCTCCTTCCTCTAGCTTGGAAGCTAGCGACGATACGTAACGCACAATACGTAATGTATGCAGATGACATCACCGTTTGGTCAGTTCATCCTGAAATCTGCCGCCAAGAACAAGCGCTTCAAGAGGCCCTGAACGTAACACACAACTGGTGTGCTCAGATAGGGCTTGAAATTTCCAAGGACAAGACAACGTACATGTCAGTAGCGAACAAGTATGGGCGCCGTCTACTGGCACTCCGGCCTCTTCTGTTAAATCTGGATCAGCAGCCGCTACACGAGGCTTCAACTCTCCGTGTACTCGGCCTTGAAATGGATGCCTCCGGATCTGCGGGACCATGGGTCAAGAAGGCAAAGCAACAAACCGCAGAAACGATACAGTTGATACGTCGGATTGCGAAGAAATCTGGCGGAGCGCGCACTGACATGGCCCGCCTTCTTGTCCGTTCCGTACTGCAACCACGACTCGTCTACGGAGCCCAGTTTCAACACTTCACGAAAACAGAATAGGCTCGCCTTGAGGCCGTTAATCATGAAGCAATGCGTGCCATAACGGGACTGTCATGTCTAACTCCGCTGCCAACCTTACAGGCCGAGTCCCAACTCAACACTCTTGACGAACTGGTGCACCAGCGTCGATGTGCGCGTGCCCTTAAGCCATCGAAGCTATGCTCGGCTGCTGCACTTGCCCGGTACATGGGACATGAAATAGACAACCCAGCTTCTACGACACCCGATGTAGCTCCTTGGAACAGGGTACAATTAAGTGACAATAAGCCTCTTGGTCGTCTGCATAGCCCGGTTCCTCGCCAGGCGAACGCTCAAGTTTCCCGACTTCGTCGCACCGATGATAATCAAGACGATTCGGCTCTCGTAGCATACACTGACGCCAGTGTTAATGGTACCACGATTCACACAGCTCTCGTGTGCCCATTGATACCAGAGGCAGGCCAGACGTGCTCGTATGTTGCCGATCCTGCACCGCCGGCTTATCTTGCCGAGCTTGCCGCCATACGGGATGCCTTGGCCGCGTTGCTCCCCTTTGTTCAAGCTGCTCGATATTCTCAGCTCATCATTCGCACGGACTCGACTCAAGCCATCCACGACATACGTAGGGTATCTCGGTCCTCTCTTCTCTCGGATAGCATTCAACGTATTGCTGCCACTACGAATTTAGTGATACGCGTTCAGTGGGTGCCTCGAGCAGCCCTGCCGGGTCTACTTGAAGCAGATTTGGCAACCCACCCTGAGAACATAACGTACCCACTTCCGCATTTTCCTGAAGACGCTTGCGGACAACTGCTCCGGGAAAAAGAAAACCTCCGACGTACCACACGAGCTCTTATACCTCCGTGTGGGTCAGACCTCCCTGGTGGGTTAACCCGCCGAGAGGAGGTTACGTTACGGAGGCTGCGTGTCGGGGTCGCACTCACCCCGTCTGTGACCGCTCTCTGGGCACAACAGTACCACGGTCCCTATGATACATCGTGCCCATTTTGTGACACTACAATTCAAAATGTGACAGTGACACACCTATTATGGACGTGCTCAGGACTTCACCTAAGCCGTCTCCGCCACCTACGGGCAACAGGCCTTCGGCCTGGCCGCCCACCCGACCTTGAACGTTGGATTCATGGACCGTATCATCGTTCACTTCTGGATTTTTTACATGAATCAAGTCTGTTCGTGTATTTTTGATATGCTTTGTATTATGCCTAAGGGCAAGCTTTCGAAATAAAAAAAAAAAATAGGCACTTGGTGCCGCAGCTAAACGTCGCCTCCCTTCCCTCCCCTCCCCTCCCCCCCCCCTCCCCCATGGCCTCTCGCGCGTCGGAAGAAGGTGCGTTTGCTCTACATATATGGTGATTGTAAAGGTGGAAAGAGACGCCTACTTCTGCAGCCCTTAAGGGAGCACGGCGCAGAACGCGCGTTTGTTCTCCGCCGTGCGTTCATTCCCCGTGAAAGCGCGCGCCCCTCGCGCCCTTTCACTCGCACATACAGCGTTCGGCGCGCGGCGACGATTTCATCTCCATTGACGTCATACGGAACCTCACGGAGACGGCGACGGCGACGGCGACACCGACGGCAGAAATCTGCGTTTGAGTGTCCATATAATTGCTATCGAAATAAAAGAGCTTGCTACCCGCGTCCAATCGTCGACAGAATCGTATGTCTCCTACATACAGGAAGCGCTCGCGCTTTGTCGGAAAGTCGACGAGCACATGACCAAGGTTGACAAGGTGTGCCATATCCTAGAAAGCATCGCGGACGACGCCTTCAATTTGCTCGTCTATAACGACGCCATCGTCAAAGAATGCCGCCGCTTCGAGGTAGCCAAAAGTCGCCGCGTCGTCCCACAGTTTTCCCGGCTCCCAAACACCCGTGCCACGTCCTCTTGCTCCGCTCTTCCATTTCACGACCATTTCAAGAGAACGTCAGGCGTATCGCTCGCCGTGAAATTAAAGCGGCGAGTCCAGCCCCCCTTCATCCACGACCCCTCGACGGTACCTTTGACACAGCGACCCCGACTATTTCCGTTATACAAGCAGTTGTGCGGCAAGAAATTGCAAACCTTGGCATCCCTACCGCCTGCTCTGTCTCCCGATCTGATTCGGCACCCATTCCTATATCCACAACCTTTAATGACCAGTATTTCGCTCCCAGACCACGCAACCCAGCTGAATGGCGAACCCCAGACGACAAACCGATCTGCTTCCGCTGCCACCGAGTTGGTAACGTATCCCGCCACTGCCGCACCACCTGGATGCCGCCGTACTGTAGCTCATTCTCTGCTCCTCGCCCATACGCCGACGCTCGCCGTTACTCACATCGCCGTCCGTACCCTACTTCTGATGCCCCTGACAGCCGCTCCTCCGGGCGATCGCCGTCGCCTCAACGCCGTCGCTCCCCGTCTCCCCAACCTCGCCGCTTTTCCTCGCCAAACCGCCGGACGGAAAACTAGGCCATGCAGCTCTTGGAGGTAGTGCTGCATCACGTTCGTCCTGTCCAAATCCTCCGTTGACGCTCCTCATCAACGCGAACCTAATTGAAGTAGACGTAGATGGTGTTCTGTTCAAGGCATTGATTGATGCTGGAGCCCAAGCGTCCATAATGAGCGCTAACCTATGTCGTGGCCTCAAAAAAGTTCTTACGCCTACCATCACTCGATCCGTACGCGTCGCCAATGGCGCCACTGTTGCCGCCAGTGGTATGTGCACTGCTCGCGTTGGAATTGGTGGCCACCAAGTTCCAGTCCTGTTCTCCGTGCTGACCAGTTGCCCTCATGACCTAATCTTCGGGCTCGACTTTGTGACGACGCATTCGGCCCTCATCGATTGTTCCACCGGTACGCTGTGCCTCGAGCTTCCTCTTCTTTCCGACGTTCGCCCCGAACAACCGAACACCCTCAGCACTACAGCGTTTGTTCGGTTACCTCGAAAAGCCCTAACCTTCGTCGAATTGGCCTCAACGGCAACCGTCCCTGATGGCGACTATGTCGTCGCACCTATTCGTGATGTCCTCATGGCGCGCGACATCTCTGTACAACACTCCATCGTTACCCTTGCCGCTAATCGGATGTGTCTCCCCGTTGTAAATTTTGGCTTGACGAAGCAAGTGTTACCTGAAGGCATAGCGGTGGCCACGCTCCGGTCAGTGACAGACGACCACGTCACTACTTTTGCAGCCGATGCGTCTCCAGATCCTCCTGATTACTCGTAGGATGCCTTGAACCTCGACGGCCCATTACGTCCCATGGTCGCTGCGGACCTCGGCCCTGACCAAGCAGCCGCCCTATATCGCCTTTTGCTTCCTTACCGCGACATATTTGACACTGACAATCGTCCATTTGGTCAGACGTCCCTTGTTAAGCATCGGATAAACACTGGTGATGCCGTTCCCATTCACTGCCGACCGTATCGCGTGTCCACGGCAGAGCGGCAAGTTATTCAACAGGAAGTAAACAAGATGCTCGCCAAAGGCATTGTTGAGGCTTCGTCGAGTCCTTGGGCATCGCAGGTCGTGCTCATCAAAAAGAAAGATGGCACGTGGCGCTTCTGCGTTGATTACCGCCACCTAAACCGAATCACTAAAAAGGACGTTTACCCTTTACCACGAATTGACGACGCTCTTGATTGTCTTCACGGTGCCTTATACTTTTCGTCCATTGACCTTCGATCTATTTATTCGCAGATTTCCGTCAATGAGCAAGACCAAGAACAGACCGCTTTCGTCACTCCAGATGGCCTCTACCAATTTAAGGTTATGCCGTTCGGTTTATGCAATGCCCCCGCCACGTTGGAACAGATGATGGACTCTCTGCTTCAATGTTTCAAATGGTAAACTTGCCTTTGTTACCTCGACGACGTCCTTGTGTTTTCTCCTACATTTGAGACGCACCTTGAGCGCGTCGCAGCTATCCTTGACGTCTTCTGCAAGGCTGGGCTCCAATTAAACTCATCGAAGTGCCACTTCGGCGCCGACAGATTACAGTGCTCGGCCATCTCGTCGATGCTTCCGGAGTACAACCCGACCCGGAGAAGGTTCGAGCAGTAACGGCTTTTCCTGTACCTCAGTCTGTCAAAGACGTCCGGAGTTTTGTGGGGCTCTGTTCTTATTTCAGACGGTTCGTGAAAGATTTCGCAGTAGTCGCTCGACCACTCACTGAACTTATGAAGAAAGACGTGCCTTTTACGTGGGGTTCCCCTTAGGCTGCCGCATTTTGACGCCTTATCACGATTCTGACCAATCCACCGATCTTGCCCCACTTTGACCCGTCCGTGCCTACAGAGGTCCGAACCGATACCAGTGGTTATGGGATCGGCGCCGTCTTAACGCAATGCCAACCGACCGCGTTATAGCCTACGCTAGCCGGCTCCTGACAACTGCAGAGCGCAACTATTCGATTACCGAGCACGAATGTCTTGCTCTCGTCTGGGCTGTTTCAAAGTTCCGCCCATATTTATATGGCAAGCCCTCCTCAGTAAGCACAGACCATCATGAGCTGTGATGGCTTTCGTCGCTCAAGGATCCTAATGGCCGGCTCGGTCGTTGGGCCCTCCGACTACAAGAATATCCCTACACAGTGACGTACAAGTCGGGACGCCAACACCAGGACGCAGATTGCCTCTCTCGCTACCCAGTCGAAGACCCGACCTCTACGTCTGATCTTGACACCGACGCCTGCGTTCTCTGTTTTTCCACTGCTCCATGTCGCCGACGACCAGTGCCGTGACCCGTCCTTGCGTATCATCATTGACCGCCTGAAATCGTCACTTGCCGACAGCTCCCTTCGCTTATTCCCAGTTCAAGATGGCGTACTCTACCGCCACAACGTTCACCCCGACGGCCCAGCATTACTCCTTGTGATCCCTAAACACATTCGCTCGGCTATTCTCCACGAACTTCACTACCTCCCCACTGCCGGTCACCTCGGTGTGTCACGTACCTACGACCGGATCCGCCGACGCTTCTTTTGGCCAGGGCTTGCTCGCTCCGTTCGAAGATACGTAGCTTCGTGTGAGAAATGCCAGCGACGCAAGACACCATCGACGCCCCCTCCTGGGTACCTTCAGCCAATAAACATTCCCGCGGAGCCATTCTTTCGGGTTGGTTTAGATTTACTTGGCCCTTTTGCTCTTTCTACCTCTGGGAACAGGTGGATCGCTGTGGCCACAGATTACGCAACGCGCTACGCCATCACCCGAGCGCTCCCTACAAGCTGCGCCACAGATGTTGCCGATTTTCTTCTACGTGACGTGACTTTATTACATGGAGCTCCGCGACAACTTCTCAGAGACCGTGGTCGGCCATTCCTGTCAAAAGTTATCGCGGACATCCTGCAGTCCTGTGCCACGAGGAACAAGCTATCCACGTCATACCATCCGCAAACAAATGACCTCACGGAGCGTCTTAATCGCACTCTCACAGACATGCTCGCGAAGTATGTCTCTTCAGACCACACTGACTGGAACCTCGCTCTACCGTTTGTCACCTTTGCGTATAATTCCTCGCGCCACGACACAGCCGGTTATTCCATATTTTCCCTTCTGTTCGGCCGAGAACCAGCACTGCCCCTCGACACAACCCCCCCTGTTCACGCGGCACCCACCAGTGAATGTGCTCTTGATGCCGTCACCTGCACTGCCCACACATGGGAAATTGCCCGTGACCGCTTTCTGAACTCCCAAGAGAGTCAAAGGCGTTTGTACGACCGGCGACACCGAGATGTGCACTTCCCGCCTGGTTCTTTGGTGCTTCTATGGTCTCCGTCACGTCAGGTCGGCCTATCAGAAAAACTGCTGTCTCGTTACACAGGCCCCTACCGAGTGCTTCGTGCCGTGACTCTCGTCACCTACGAGATTGCCCCTGACGCCCCATCTGCTTCCGAGTCCAGCGATATCGTGCACGTTACACGACTGATGCAGTATCACCCTCCCAGTGATGACATTTATACGCTCCGGGACGTCGCTTCTGCCACCGGGGGATTTTGCTACACGCGTGTGGAATTTGATTGTTTGAACGAGGCGCGCGGGTGCCATCACTCGAGAAAAGAAGAGAAAGAACGAGCTGGGCTCGCGCTGTTATCTAACCGGTCAGCGCTGCAACCGCTGTTGTAAATACAACCTGTAAATAGTTGCTCGTCTTACTGACTCATCCTTCGCGTAACAATATGTTGCTACTAAAAATTCCTATGACAGTGGATGCAACAGAGCCGCCAATCTGTACATTGAAAAAGAAAAAAAAGTTGTCACAGTTTCACCTGAAAGGCGAAGCATCAATTGCGATAGCAAATTTGTAGAGAGCTCTACGGAGTAATGACAGTAGCTTTATCAACTGTATAAACTTGGACATGCAGCAGCACCGGGAACACGCAGAACTGTTGTCGACGCCGTCGGCGTTTTGCCCGCGTTCGCACAAAATGCGTGCGGCGTTGGTGACTGTTGCCGGAGCCTCTGATATAAATAGGCACTTGGTGCCGCAGCTAAACGTCCCCTCCCTTCCCCCCCCCCCCCCCCCCCCCCACCGCCTTTCGTGCGACAGAAGAAGGCGCGTTTGCTCTACATAAATGGTGATTGTAAAGGAGGAAAGAGACGCCTACTTCTGCAGCCCTTAAGGGAGCACGGCACAGAACGCTCGTTTGTTCTCCGCCGTGCGTTCACTCCCCGTGAAAGCGCGCGTCCCTCGCGCCCTTTCACTCGCACATACAGCGTTCGGCGGCGCGCGGCGACGATTTCATCTCCATTGACGTCATACGGAACCTCACGGCGACGCCGACGGCAGAAATCTGCTTTGGAGTGTCCATATAATTGCTATCGCAATAAAAAAAAACTTACGTCAAGGTAGGCACGGCAGCTGGTGAACTGACTCCTAATACCTCTACCTACGTCTGCGTACTAATGTGTGTGCGTGTTTTCTGCGTGTTATTGCGATAGCAATTGTATGGACATACCAAAGCGGATTTCTGCCGTCGCCGTGATGTTCTGTATGACGTCAACGGCGATGAAATCGTCGTCGCCGCGCGCCGTATGCTGTATGTGCTAGTGAAAGCGTGCGAGGGACGCAGACTTTCACGGGGAGCGAACGCACGGCGGCGAGCAAACGCGCGTTCTTCGCCGTGCTCCCTGAAGGGCTGCAGATTTAAGCGTCTCTTTCCTCCTTTACAGTCACTATATATAAAGAGCAAACGCCACTTCTTCCGTCGCGCGAAAGGCCGTGGGGGGACGGGAGGAGGGATGGAGGGGGAGGCGACTTTTAGTTGCGGCACCAAATGCATGTATATATATATATATATATATATATATAACGTTGCGAGGCGAGGAGGTGTTAACGACTTGCGACGCTGCGCGACGAGTGTCCCGTGCTGATCTCGTCGAAAACCTTTGGCGCTGAGCCGTGCTCCCTCAAGGGCTGCAGAAGATAGCGCCAACCTTTCCCTTTCCCTCAAGAACCACTTATCGTCGAAAACCTCCGCGCTGTAGCGCCAACCTTTCCCTTTCCCTCAAGAACCACTTATATCCGTGCTCCCTCAAGGGCTGCAGAAGATAGCGCCAACCTTTCCCTTTCCCTCAAGAACCACTTATCCTCCGAGCCGCCCCCAGAAGCACCGGCAACAGTCACCAACGCCGCGCGCGTTCGGTGCGAACGCGGGCAAAACTCCGACGGCGTCGACAACAGTTCTGCGCGTTGCTGGTGCATGTCTAACTAAGTTCATACAGCTGATAAAACCATTATTCTTACTAATTTGCTATCGCAATTCATGCTTCGCCTTTCGGGTGAAACTGCGACAATTTTTTATGTATATTGGTTATTTTCCCCTTTTTTGTATTTTAGATCTTAGTTTTCGCGCTCGCGTTTGTGTGCACGTGTGTGAATATGTGAGTTCTTCCGTGCGTGTACGTGTTTATTCCTATTTATGAGTGAGTGAAACAACTTTATTGAGACCAGCGGATTGAGGCCTGGGCCTAGGCCGCGCCAGGGGCGGTAGAGAGACCCTGTCTCCCGGCCGCTCGAGCTCTCTGGTGTCACGTCCTCGAACTCGAGCACGCTGGATGGCCCATAGTTGATCTTGCAGATCTGAGCTGATCAGCGCGGCTTTCCACCGCGCCCCAAGTCCCCCGCCCCAACCTCGTTGAGATTGGGAGCGGGTGACTCACAGGAGGTGTGGGCTGGGAACCAAATGATGCATCTGTCTTCGAATTCCTCTGATGATATGAACTGTGCTTTCCCGTGGAGTATGTTAGCGGCCTCGGGCGATAATCTTCCTCGCGCGTAGTTTCTGATGGCCGACTGCGAGTCGCTGATGACGTATCTACATTTGGGGGAAATTAAGGCCGGAGCTATAGCTACTTCTACAATTTCACTGTTATTAGAGCGTATCGAGCATGTGCTTATGCACTCGTGGTCGGAGTTTATTACTACTGCGACGTAGGATTTGTGACTCGGGTAATCCGCTGCGTCCACGAAGAACGCCTCCTTGTCTCTACCGTATACCTTGAGTAGAGCTTTAGCTCTGCTTTCCCTCCTTCCCTGATGAAGTTCGGGGTGCATATTTTTAGGCAGAATGGGGACCTGGATCTTTTGCCTAATTACATTGGGAACCGACACGTTACATCCTAGTTGATTGTGATAGCTTATCCCTCATTTGCTGAGGATACTCCTGCCCGTGTGCGAACCGGCTAGTCTCTTTAACTGAGCAATCTGTTGAGCCTCTATCAGCTACCTAGAACGTGTTGTGTACACCCAGTTGAAGTAGTCGCCCGGTGCTGGTGTTATCTGTAAGGCCCAGAGCTTGCTTGTACGCCTTTCGTATGAGTACGTTGATCTTAGCTTTTTCGGCTGAATACCAACTGAGGTATGCCGCCACGTATATAATGTGACTTAAGGCGAAGGGATATATATGTCTGACGACGTTAGTTTCTTTCATTCCCTGGTGTTTGTTTGTGACTCTCTTGATTAGCGTTATTGCGTTGGTGACTTTAGTTACTAGCCTCTTGACGGTTTATCTGTTAGTGCCCTTGGATTCGATGATGAGTCCTAGGATTCTGATCTGCTCCACTATGGGGATAGTCCTGCCGTTTTTGGTGCGAATCTGAATTTGTTCCTAGGCTCGGTTCCGGTTGTAGCCCTTCGGTGGTCTGCCTTTGAGCGTGGGTCGATAGAGGAGGAGTTCGGATTTATCCGGCGAGCACTTGAGGCTAGTACCTTCGAGATACTCCTCGATCGTGTCGACGGCCTCCTGGAGTCTCTGCTCTATCTCTCCGTCGCTACCTTCAGCCACCCAGTTGGTGATATCATCTGCATATAAGGAGTGATGTATTCCGTGCACAGAGTTGAGCCGTTGCGAGAGTCCTATCATTATTAGATTGAACAGCATGGGCGATATCACTGAACCCTGCAGGGTGCCAGCGCTACCCATGTGTCTCTCCTCAGATCTGAGTTCTCCCACTACAAGGGATGCCGCTCTGTCCATTAGGAAGTCCTTGACACAATTATATGCTGTCGATGCTACGCTTAATTGGCTTATCTGATTTAATATAGCTGCCTGCGCTGGTTTGTCGAAGGCTTTTTTGAGGTTTAATCCTAGTATCGCCCTAGTCTATATTGTTTTATTGTCTAGGATCTGCTGTTTAATTTGCAGCATTTCTGTCCTTTTATTTTTGCGTTTGTTCTTGTAAGCATGCTTTCAGCCACGTCTTGCTTTACAATTTCATTATTTCGCCTCATTAAAAGCACTAAGTCCTGTGAATATCCGGGCTGGCCTCTTCGATCTCATTAAAGCCTTTCTCTCTCGTCTACCTTGCCTCCTCAGTCTGCCATCTTGCTGTGTTTTCTCCTACTATTCTGACCTTGCTTCTTGTGCTGTTGCTGCACCGCGATTAACCAACTTGCACTAAAAGTTCTATCAGTTGTGACAACAGAAATATTGGCAGATACATTATGGTAAAAGCATCCCGTGGCTTGCACAGTAACTTCGTCTCTTACCCTTGTTAATGTGTTTATGCATCAGTGCATTCGCCAGCTTGCCAGAAGTGCACATGAAAGGGTGCCATATTGTGAAACAGCACCTTGCTATATTGTTGCATATAGTCTTAATTTATGTTGTTGCATTCAGTCTTAATAAACAGATGGTTTCGCTGCCCGTCACATGTGGTGGCACGCATATATAACATTGTGCAGTGATGTATCATTTCCTGTCTTGAAGCTTTCATCATTAGAAACGCAGTTTTCTAGTGAATGAAGTCCAGCAAAGCAGCGCTCTGAGAGCCCTTTTGCAACTTTCACCATTTATTACTTCACCAGTATCACTGTATGAATCTGGCCAACACTTTGCCGACGGCTTGCAATGAACAAAGTGCCTCACGAAAGCGCGTTCAACTTTACTGAGCATTTTTCCGGTACGTAAATATGACAAAAAATTATAGCAAAGTTATTCAGGTTAATAATCATCACAAAGCTAATGATGTTTTATATTTCTTCTCTTATTCGCATTACTTGTCTGAGCCAGATAACCAAAATAAATAATGCAACCCCATGAATGTGCTTTGGCGTGCAAGCTGCTAACAGTGGCTGCCTACTTCGTGTTGACTACTGCTACTTAACCAACATTGGCTATGACATGACTGCGATTTTCAGTGCGGACTGCTAACGGAGCCAAAAGCGTGCCTTGACTACTGCTATTTCACCATGGGGCTCGTGAAACTCGATGGTGGCTGCCCGAATGAGGATTTTGAGCCCGGCAACGATAATAAGGGTTAACAATTGTGTTTCCATTCAGATTTGCCAGCATTTAAACGTGTTTCCATGTCACTTCTTCAATCGAGCACGATGTGTGCAGGACGTTGCTTATCAGAATTGAGCTTCTATTATAAGGAATACGCCATAAATGGAACTGCTTATTTATTTGAGAGGTCACGGAATCGATGTTTGGCTGTTGCGAGGGCTGTTCTTTAGTTAATAAGAAGCCATTATGCTTCGTCGAGTGGCTCAATGCCTGACAGCTCGCAGTCGGAGTCGCTTTCTTCAGTGCCATCTTCACCCAGTTGGTAGATGATAAGTTGAATGCGTTCACTCCCAGACATGTCAAGTCTGAACTTTGCCTCCAAGTCCATACGTGCTGAATGTTCTTCCTCCAGTCTTCCACCGTCATGCGCTTGATTTTCTGCCCTCAAGATGGCGTCGACCATGGACAGCTTAAAGTCTCTGTTGTCCGCAAAGATGCCATTTTTGACGTTGGCCCCACAAGCTCAATGGGATTAAATTCGCAGTGGTACGGCGGGAGCCTGAGTACAATGCAACCGGCCCTTACAGCTGCGTTGTCTACGATGTAGCTCCGAAAGCGTAACTTTACAGGTGCCATCAGCTCAAGCAGTTGCTTCTTTATCATCGTTTCACCGTAGGTGATGTTCTTGCTTGTGAACCACTCCTGTATTTTTTCCTTCTTCCAGGCCGTCATCGGCAATTTCTCTTCTCACCGGCTATGGTAAGTTGCATTGTCTATAACAATGATGCTACCAGCTGACAACTTCTGCAGAACACCATTGAACCAGCCCTCGAAGCGATTTCCGTTCATTTCCTCGTGGTAGTCACCTGTCTTTTGGCCTCGGCATACATCCAAGAGGCCGTCGACGAAGCCATCCTCACTGCCGATGTGCGTCACGATCAGGCGCTGACCTTTCCAATAAAGTTGTTTTAGACCCGTTGACAGGCCATTTGCTTGAGCGAACAGGTGTCCGTGCTTCTGCGCCACGGAGTCTCTCCACACGATCGACCGAGTGTGTCCTTCCGTCCCCCATGTCTCGTCCAGGTAGATATTTCGTCCTTCCGCCCGGTAGCGCTCCACGTCACGGAGGTAGCGATTCCGCCAATCGGTGATGTCATCCCTGTCGATAAGCAGCGAGTTGCGGCTTCTCTTTTCGTGCTTGAAGCCGATCTCGGCAAGCAGCCGAGGCACAGTACATCGCCTTAGTGATGGGAGTTACATGCGCTCCGAAAACTCGGTAGTTATCTTCTCGACCGTCGGTATCTCGTTGCGGCGAAAGAAATCGTGCTCACATGACCTCAGCGCGCACAACGTGAAGCTGTCAAACTTCGCGCTGCGTCTTCTCTTCTC
This sequence comes from Dermacentor silvarum, assembly GCF_013339745.2. Taxonomy (NCBI): domain Eukaryota; kingdom Metazoa; phylum Arthropoda; class Arachnida; order Ixodida; family Ixodidae; genus Dermacentor; species Dermacentor silvarum. The sequence continues at coordinate 8,384,296 of NC_051159.1, forward strand.
CGCATTTCGTAATACATTTGGTTGCTGCAATATTAGCTCTCCGTTTGTCTGGTTGAGCTCTGCGACACCACGAAGTGCCACCAAGCGAGCCACTTCCGTTTACGCCTCCGATAACCCAGTAATACGCAAACGGTAAGATCTTGCGGACAAGCTAAAGCTCTCCAATATCATATGCTGCAAAGAGCACTGACGTCGCTTACACACTGGGCATGCGCAATTTAAATCACGCAGTGCTAGCGGTAAATAGCTGCGTTCGCTTCTTTACACTATAGAAAATCTGTCTAATATCTGAAAATTATAGAAAAGCGTTTGGTGCCTTAGGTGCGATAAGCGCAAGGCCTTTGCGGGGATGCTACAATGAGTGCCATCTTGTGCCTCGTGCCAAATAGGCAATCCATTAGCAACCGCCCTGGCGTTGCTATGAAGGCGTGTCATGTCTGGTTTATGTATGTCAGAATCGCATAATGATCTCATAAAGTGTATGCACTAGGTGTTCACAACTAGCGTTTCAAGTGTGTTTAGATAAACATTCCGTACGTCAAACTCACACATAGTGTACGTAGACCACAGGAACTCAATAGCGTACAAAGCACGCGCAGTGAAAACAACGCGATTTCTTCACTCCCATGAGACGTTTACGTTTGCTTGCGAACACACTTATACAGCCCTGTCTAATGATAAAGATTGCGTGCCCAATGAGACACGTATTGCTTATCAGGTAAGCTTCTTTTCAGTCGGTTAGGTGTCGCGCTGCCGAAGTAACTGCGCCGGCTGGGCTACTTAGTCAGAGGGGTTAAGGAATGAATATTTGCTGGGGTAATGCGAAAACGCACCCATAAAAAGTGAGCATTATTGTCGAAGCTGATGAAACTGAAAAGACGCTGGAGATGTGCAGAAGACAAAAAGGATACACGGCACAAGTTTGCACTACACAAGTATGCTCCTCCTCTATCGACCAATACACACTAGACGCCAATAGGTTTATTAACGCCATCTAGGTTTTGTTGCAAGAGGAGTTTCAAATTATGTTGCATACACAATCGAGCATGATTTTATAAGCAAGCGAACAGCTTATGTGAACCGCTTAATTAAATGGACACACAAGCAATAGTTATGAAGTATACTGTTGAGGTCGACAAGGGTGTTTGATGATGCCGGCACAAATGATCGTCTACATGTTTTTGTAGAGGGCACTGAAGCGTGACGTCAACGGCATTGTGACGACGATGAATATGATGATGGCGCAACAACGATTGCAGAATGACCAAGATGGCACGACGATAACAGAATCAAGAACGACGACGTGGAATGAGGACAACGGTGTGACGACCACGCGTGATAACGATGGCCTGACCACAGCTGCGCACCTGCGCTATTTCCTCCACTAGTTTATTCGATGGAGGTCAGATACTCTTGCGACCACTCGCAATAAAGTCATTCAGATCCCATGCATTGTGGGTATGAGGGTCTAAGCGAAGCTGTGGTTAAGCGGCAAGACGAGACGGCGCCTCTCTACAACAGACGCGCAGCGAACTTCGGCGAAGAAGGCGCCCCGCAATGGTGAGCCCCGGCGACGTAAAAACGTGACGCAGTGCCCACCACAGACCGCGACGTCTATAAAATGTCACAAAGCACGTGCTTCTCAAATAGCTAATTGGCGTTCGGTGACAAACTCGCCCGGAAGTCGATTGTGCAAGGTACGCGCCTACAGCAGTTAGTCTCGTCGCCGACCGCCAAAACGGACGAAAAAGCCAAAGAATGCTGTTCGCCTTAAAATCGTCATAATACGCGTAAGCGGAGAACTCTGGCGCTGATATCATTCTGCATCCACAGGAACAATGGACAGTATTCAGATGGGTCTAATATTCCTGGATGTAACCTCTGAGGTTGACGTGGAGTTATTAAAGCGAAGCTTTCACAGCGGAACTCCCAGGCCATTGCTGACTGCAGCTCCTGCTTGCTTATGCTTACTTCATTGCTGGTACTGAGGCTGTTACTGATTATTTGCTGCGACTGCTGCTGCTTGACGTTGCAGTCATCGTCGTCTTGCCTAATAGCTCATACGCCGAAAATAAAAGAATTACGTGTCTGATGATGGAATGGAAACTTGTCTCCCAGCCCAGCAACACCATGCTCTAACCATTATTCGCTATAACAGCACGCATACCCCTCTACCAAGTGTATATAGCGTTTACATATGATTGGCGTGTACGTCACTGTAGTAGTCTGAATAAGGAGGAGGGGAGGCTCTCGCTCTCTCGCTTTGTTCGTCGCACCAATGCCTCCTTTAGTAGTAAAGGAGGCATTGGTCGCACGTATCACTGTCAGTCCGGCGTTGGCCAGCCCATCGTGGACGATGCGGTGGGCGAGAATCTCTAGCGGATTTTCGGACGCAGCCGAGCGTTCCGTCGGATGCTGACGGCGTTGACGACGATGCACCAGTACGGAGCGTCGCTTGGTTACTCGCAAACGTGAAATGCGCCGAAAGGCATTAGCATCGGAAAAGACATCGCTACAAAATACCGGCCCAGGGCGAGCAAGAAATGTGCACGTCCACTCTCCATAGTTGCCCCGAAGGAAATCCGGGAAGGCGAAGGAAGGCGCCGAGGAAAAGTGCACGTGTTCTCGGGCCACCGAGTTGCGGGATTTGACCGCAAAGAGGGGGGGGGGCTGTCACCTCGCTCGCTCGTTCAATTCCGGCTGTTCGCTTACATTGGCAATCATCGTTGAAGGTTTCCGCTTAATATTTTTTTATTACTTTTCATATTTACGTATTTCTAAGCCGCGTAGTTTTGTAAACTGGGCAAGAAAATGGTTTGCCACGCACAAGCACAATCTCGCAATCTCTTCCACTTCTACAGGAGCAGTTTGTTGAAAAAAATGTTTATGTTGCAAAGTCACAAAGCCGTTTGAAGCCAGAAATATGAAGTTTAGGCAAATCAATGTACTACTCATCATTCCCACTACAGTGTACTAGAAGAGTATTCTAGTACACTGTAATTCCCACGCTAGCATATTAGCCGCCATGCTTGCCGATTGCATGCTGACGACGATGACGTTTATAGTCATCTGCTTTGATCAGGGACGCAGACAAATAGTCACCTAGCCTGTTTGATTTAATGAGGTCTTACCACATCTATCGCCATCTGGCCATCTGGCCAATATAGTCAACTTTCGTTGACTATATTGTACATTTACTTACGCCTGTAATGTGATCCAGTCCTATCACTTTTTTCCCCTGCTTTTTTACCAAAATACTCTAATCATTTCAATGGGGGAATATCTTGGCATTCGATTACATTGTGCCGAGTGGTTTCCGGACTGTATTGGTATGTATTGATCCTCAGGTAGCAAGCTCGGGCCTTAAATTGCAAGAAACTGCCATGTGCATTGTCAGTCGCGCCTTCACTAGTGTGAGCTGCTCCCACTAACGGTGGATAAGTGGAAACCATGGCTGATTGTAGCACCTGTGTATCCTCCTAGCCTTGTTTTGTCCTCATGTCTCTTTGCATTTCATTCGCTTTAATCGAGATGGGCCAACAAGCCCATATGACCGTTGACCATGAAACAATTTTTCACTAAAATATTCTCTAAATATAACTAGAGAGGAAGACACTCGCCTTCTCTCCGGCTGACGAAGGCGCAGCCGGCTGGACTAGCAGGTCGCTGCGTCCCAGTGTGCCGCAGCGGTTGGCACGCACGTCGAGCGTGTAGGTGGCGCCCCCTGAGCCGTTCACGTACACGCAGTCCGGGTCGTGCGCATAGTCGGTGCTGTACACCAGTCCCAGGAAAGAGCCGTTGAAGCGCAGCTCAATGCGCATCAGCCCCTCGTGGCACTCGGCCGATATCACTGCGAGAGACAGAGAAAAAAAAATAAAAACAGCAGTAGATTCAACCATTTTTTTCCTCCCCCCCCTTTTTTTTTTTCATCCGCGAGCGCCGAAAACACACCGCAGGAAAGCCAACTTACACAACGGAACTATCTGCGCATCCGCACACACAATAAAACAGTGGCGTCCGACATACGTATCGAAGAATACCACAGTTTACATTCACAGTTGTACCGATAAAAACAGTGGGAGCTGCAACGCCACGCTACCCAGACGAAATGTGCACATCTGCATTGCATTACGCGCGTCACGCAATGCACTCCCGGCCGTCAAAATGGTTAGGCCGCTGGCACAGCGCACGGCAGAAGAGGCTGCCGTACGCGAACGTTAGCGCAAGCGCGATCGTGCCCGTAAGGCCGATCCCGTATATCGGCAACTGCAAAGCCTCCGTCTACCACAGCGATCACAAGGCAATACTGTGCAAGTGTAGAGTCGTTCGGGAAAGTGTGAGTGTGTGCGTTTAATCAACGGCTACATGTTCTAACATAACGGCTATACAACTTAACGAAATGTTCAAAAAATACGATCCTAAACAAGCAATTAAATCACATATTCATCGCATCGGGTCTCTCAGCATTTCTTGAGGTCGTTGTGTGGTCGTTGTCTTTGGACTTTGACGTTGATTCAATTTGCATGGGAGAAACTTTGCGTTCAACCATTTCTCTTTAGGAAAGGGGCTTTAATTTTTCTTTTTTGAACATGCAGCTGTTTTATAGATGTGTGGATTCTGTGGAAGCCCTCCTCGTGCAGAAAGTGTAATAGTGGGCTTAGCGAGCTTTTTGTTCTTGAGAGAGAGAGAATAAACATATATATTATGTAAATGCAGCTTTGGAGAGGCTTCCTCATTCCAGAATGCCTTGAGCTCGGGCCGCGTCCTGGGCCCTCGCAATCAGCCGTTGCTGATCTTCGAGGTCGGAGCTGGCCAAGGCTCTCTCCCAAAGCTCGTTGGTGTGGTAAGTATTCGGAGGATTGAGTGGTGCCTCTCTGCAACCCCCTAATATGTGCCTGAGGGACCCGGGCTCTGCGCCGAAGCGGCATTGCGGATAGAATTGTGCAGGGGCTATGAGGTGATTTCTGGTTGGGTGGGGGAATGTATTAACCTGTAGAGCTCGGAGGAATCGTTCCTGCTCTCTAGGTAGTGACTTGTGTGGGGTTGCATATGTTCTGCGGGTTAGCTTGTAGTGTTGTGTAATGTCTTGGTACGAGACTAGAGGGTGCATGCGCTCGGGGTCAGATTCCTCGGCGTCGGCTCGGTGGGTCAAATCTCGAGCCACGTGGTTGGCGACCTCGTTGCCAGGAATGCCGGGATGAGCTGGTGCCTAGATGATCATGACTGATCTGGTTGGCGGCTTTTGATTGATGATCTTGAGCGTAGTGGCATGAATTCTGCCGCTAGCAAAGTTCCGGCACGCCTGTTGGGAGTCGGTCACTATGACTTCAACCTCTGTTTGGGAGAGCGCGAGGGCTATGGCCGCTTCCTCGGCTTGGAGGGGATTGTATCGGGAGAGCGAAATGCTGCTCCGATGTTCTTTGTTGACGATTACGGTGGCTGTTGTGGCTGCGCGTCTGGGGTAAGACTCCGCATCCGTGTAGGCTGTAGAGGGTAAAGTCCTGTGTTGCTTGTGTATGGCCCGGCCCCGGGCCTCACTTCGCTGTGCGTGGTGCAATGGGTGCATGTTGCGAGGTAGAGGAGGTATGGTGATGTTGCTCCGGATGGCATGGGGTAAGCTAGCATTCTGAGGCGGTGGATGGCTGAGAGGAGCAGAGAGCCCCAGGCGTAAGAGGATGGACCTCCCCGCTTCCGTAAACACCAACCTTGTTCGCTGGCTGGATAAATGTGCCTCGGTCAGCTCCTCGGCCGTGTTGTGCACGCCTAGTCGTAGTAGGCGTTCTGTGGACGTGCTGTTCTGCAGGCCCATCGCCTGCTTATATTGTTCTTGAATCCATGTCTATAACTGTCGGTATAAACTTGTCTGGCGAGCACTTATAATTTTATCTCGAATAGCTATCGTTCCTGGGCAGAGCCGCCACAGATGGTGAATTTCCGCTGCAGATACTGAAGCAGCACACTTTGGATGGTTCACGGGATCTTCAGCTGTCGGACTCCAAGCTAAGGTGTCGGAACGTGTAGGGCCGCCCCAGCCCATAGTGACCGAAGAGAGAACCTTTAGAAGTGCTTTAGCGGAGGCGTTGGTATGACATGACTGCATGGCGTGTGGCCCTCCAAAGATGAAACAGGAACACTCAGGTCCCTATCCGTCTCGGTTTTTTGTTGTTTTTTGTAGAGTTCCAGTGTGCATCACCTATGCAGTGCCATACATTATACAGCCGAAGAGAGACTCCCCTAATCCGCAAAATATTACGGCGAAGGGAGCAGACACATGGATACATTAAGGTGCGTGTGTGATTTTTGGACTAAAAAAGTACAGGGGGTGGGTATGAAGCGAGGTTATCAGATTCTTTTTCTGGTGCGAAATCATGGTGCGAATGTCTGTCCGCGTGATCCTCGTACACGTTTTGACTATGTCCATGCACCCAGTGTACATTCACGACGAATGGGAGAGACTTGTGAATAATTCGTACATCTTCGCAAATTTGTGGCATCTCGCAAACTTTCTTGAGCTGCGGCACAGCACCAAGGTGTCATTCACGGGCTGAATCTCAAGTAGTAAACGGTCTGAATTTTCTCTTCGGTAGCTTCGAGTATAGCTTGAATTTCAAGGTGCGTTAAAGTGACAAAGGCGAACCGGCCTCCTTGTGAGGCAGCAGCCGCGTCTGTGCACACCACGCAGTGTTCAGGAGTGACAGCCGTCTCTGATACTCTGCCAGGTTCATCACGTCGCCGAAGGTGACGTGGTGAACCTGGCAGATGAACCTGGCGTCTTGGCCCCTATTCACGTAAGTTCAATTCACACAGCCGTCCAGCACCCCGTCCTGTCAACTTCACGGAATCGGCGTCCTTCCTGAGACAGCGCTTCCTCCGCTGGGTTATTCTGAAGAATGACACGCCGGTCACGTCGGCCAATACTCCTAACTTCGCCGGCGTTCCATTTTTGAGGAGAAGCCTGTGAGGAAACGCTGTGTTATGATGGACGCCGGGTCCGTGAAGGTGACGGGACGTGCGTGTTAGACGGCTCTGTGAATGAGGCCTTATGGTGAACACTTTCCGGCGACAAGAGACCGGGGGTAGATATTCCTGAGCCCCAACTATGTCTCTAGTATGGTCCCCGTGTCCCGGGAAGAGGCGTTTAGACGGAGCATTAGGTGACGTTACCGGCAGCTTTTGGCGACCGCTATCCCGCATCGAGAAACTGATAAAGCTGATACCAACGCGCGGTTTGGAGTTTACTATTAGCCTATTCACACTTTTAACAGCGAAGCTGTTTAACCAGCAGTAATTTATGGTTCGTATCAAGAAACTGCCAAATAAAATGGGGCGAGCAGAAATTTAATTCGTGAAAAGAAATAGAGCGAAGAGTACTGAATATGCTACCACTATAGTAGGCACTATAGTAGGGCAGAAACTTGGAGGTTAGCAAAGAAGCTCGAGAACAACTTACGAACAGCAAAAAGAGCGATGGAACGAAAAATGTTAGACCTAATGTTAAGAGACAGGAAGAGAGCGGTGTGGATCAGAGAACGAACCGGGATAGCCGATATTCTAGATGACATTAAGCAGAAAAAATGGAGCTGGGCAGGTTATGTAATGCGTAGGATGGATAACCGGTGGACCATTACGGTTGCTGAATGGATAACAAGAGAAGGGAAGCGCAGTCGAGGACGGCAGAAAACTAGGTGGCGTGATGAAGTTAGGAAATTTTCAGGCGCAAGTTGGAATCAGCTAGCGCAAGACAGGGGTAATAGGAGATCACATAGAGAGGCCTTCGTCCTACAGTGGACTTAAATATAGGCTGATGACGATGATGATAGTAGGCTCCGGCTTCCGACAGAATGATAAGAGCGAGTCATTGCAGTCCGCGAGGTGGGTCTTTACACATTTCTTTAGGTCCCCCTCCGGTCAAATAAAGTCATATAGGTCGAGATCTCTTTATTCTTGCTGCGTAAGTGGCCTATGCTGTGTATCTGCTAGATTTTTTATGCGATAGAAGAGAGAGAGAGAGATCATGCATAGAAAGGCAGGGAGGTTAACCAAATGTAGTTCCGGTTGGATACCCTGCACGGGGTAGGGAGATAAAAAGTGAGAGTGGAAGGGGGGGGGGGGAGAAAAAGTGAACACTTTCATCATGTACCGTTCGTGTTCGTTGTCTCCGGATATATGGATGCATCTATCGCATGGATTACCACGACGTGAACAGACCATGCTGTGCCGCATGTGGCTAGGCGTTGCACTTACGTATGCGATAGGAAACTAAAGCCTTAATAACGCACCTGGGTTCTAAGTTTTCAAGATACGGTAATAGCTTATTTTGACACCGCCGTTTTCGAAAGCTGAGCGTCGCCGGTTATTGCTTGTTCTTTAGCTCGCTTCCGGCCTAGAGCATCCAGGAAAGCTCGATTTGTAGCATTTTTGTTCAGATTACATGCACTTGACGTACCTTTCACGCGAACAGGCACCTCTCCTGAATCCTTGATGAAGGGTACGTAACCGGGCTCGTCGATGTGACCGTGACCGTGATCGTAGAGCGGTTTTCTCCGTGGTGATCCCGTAGGCCGCTTCTTCACCCTCTTGATGGCCGGAAGCCGCTCCACTAAGCCTGGCAGGACAAAAAAAAAAAAAAAAAAAGGGGGGGGGGGGCGATGCATAAATAACTCAGAAAGACGGGGCATCCATTTTTTTCTTAAACTTGAGTAGTTAAGGACGTAACTCTAAGTACGGTGGGTACTGATGCGCGATGGAAAGAAAGATACGAAGCTCTTGCCATCTTGCCTGACATGTGGGCTCACATCATATCCTCACAAAAGGCTCGAACGTATGTAGAAAAAAATAATATCCCATAAACAAGAAGGCAATCGGGCTGGCTATAAGAATAAGGCACTTCATAGCTGGCGTGGGGTTCTTGAACTTTTTTAGAAGGAGACCCAGAGATAAGAGCGCTCTTATAAACTGGGTAGTATTAGACAGTGCTTTGTTGCTTTGTGAAACATGAACTGTTACTAAGCAATAGCGGAACAATAAATAAGTTATGCGAAGCACGAAAGTCATTTCAAATGATTTTTTTTACTATTTTGTGTTTGCGAGTTTACTCGTCACCAACATAACTGAAGTTTTACCAACGACAGAAGAATCAATGGCAAAAGTTTGACAGGGTTGTGATGCGAACAAGGTCCTGGGAGTGTGGCCGGCGTAGGGGGCCTGTAACTTATGCGCAATCTTGGTACATTGCATGTGGATATGCTCTTAAGAAACATCCGAAGAAAATATCCATACTTAGAAATCTAAAACTATATTGCGACATTGCTATTCAGATAACAAAACAGAACTGCCGTTCCGTCGATGTGTCCTCCAGTCAAGACATGAGAACGCGTTTCGTTCTGTAAATATTGAGAGGGACATGATGTGGACGACAATTGTGTTGATTTATTTGGGCAATACAGATACCTCATTTGTCACCTACTTATAAAAATATGTTTGCCGACTTCAAGAATAGACGCTCCGATTCTATGCACTTGTATGGGTAGGCCTTGCCATATTACGTAATGATTCTGTTTCTTCGGTCCTATTTGTGGCTTATCATTCGTCGACAAGCCAAATGGTGCATTGCGTGAATGGCGCCAGTGCCGCAGCGTATGATTCAATGATGAATAAGAAACGAAGAGAAGAAAAACGATAACGATCATTGCGAAGTCCAGCCCCGAACATATTTACCTCGTCTCAGATCACAGAAGACGCATATTTTGATTGCGTCGTAGCTGCGTCACACAATAAAATTTATGATTATAGGAGAAAATTTTCGGCTGGTAAATCTTAACAACGAAGCGGGTGGGAGGATGACAACCACACAGTAGCGCACCCAGGATCTCTGCCAGGGGGGGGGGGTTGACAGTTTGCCAATACCATCTAAACAGCAGCTGATTTCAGTCAAATTGTCAAAAAATTCGCTTTTGCGAGTATGCAGACGATTGCGCGTCTTACATCCTAGTTGCAGTACTCAAATGCGCAAGGAAAGAAAAGGGGTTAAACAAAAGGGGGGGTTAAGTCGGCCTCAGGGGAGGGAGAGGTACAACCCCCCAACCCCCCCCCCCCCCCGCCCCCCCCGCCTCCCGTCGGTGCGCCACTGCAACCACGGTAGCTTAGTTGGGAAGGCACTGCACGCGCGATGCGCAAGACTTACGTTTGATGCGCACCTGCGGCAAGTCATCTTTTTGTATACTTTAACTTGTTTTCATTCACCTTACTATTTCCACACTTGAATTTAACCGCAATTAACTTCTTTTAACCTTTCTCACGCTTCGTTGTCTATTTCGTCGTATGGTTGTGACTAACAAGGAATTCCGGCAGATCCAATCTCACGATTAATTTTGCCGGTAATTTGATTAGCACTGAAGCAAAGTAGCCACACACCGTATTACCGCCGCAGGTACGCCTTATGTATGAGGCTCGTATGCAACAGGGTTCTCTCTCACGCTTCCGACTGAACACGTGGCGTCATCTAGCGGCGCCACCGCGAAATATACGTGTGGCGCGTGTGTGAATACATATTCAAGCACGATGGCGAGGGTTCAGTTTCGCCCAGCACCGGACAATTTTTTTACAACTTTCTTTTATTGCGATAGCAATTATATGCACACTTCAACCGGATTTCTGCCGTCGCCGTCACCGTGAGGTTCCGTATAAAGTCCAAGGGCGATAAAATCGTCGCCGCGCGCCGTATGCCCGAGCGAAAGCCTGCGAGGGACGCGTGCTATCACGGAGAGCGAACGCACGGCGGAAAGCAAACGCGACCGTCGCGAGAAAGGCCGTGGGGGTATGGAAGGGAGGGAGGGAGGGAGGGAGGCGGGGCGACGCTGTGCTCCGGCACCAAAGGCGTATTTTGCAACCGGGTGCAAGGGGAACTTGCCACTCAATCTCCCACGCGCACGCAAGAAGGTGGGAAGGCAGCACGGGCGGGAGCTGGGGGGGGGGGGGGGCGCACTTCTACTCTGCTAACAACCGCGCTCGTACTTTGCCCAGCTGTGTCGCTCGCTCACACCGTCTCTCATCTCCACACGGCTCTGACCTTTGTATGCGCTGTGCATTCGCCGCTCAGTTTCCGTTGATGCGATAGACCGCAGGAACCTTCGCCCGCTGCGGCGGGTGCGCTTGCAGCCAGCGTTTTGACAGTCGTTATCTGCGGTCATTCAGTGTGATATATTTATGTTTGCTTGTGGGCGCAGACACCACGCTTGTTAATTCAGTTAGTAATAGTCGAGCCACATTTTCCAACGCACGCTACAGATGCAATGCTGCCCGGATCGGCAGTGCAGCGCTACAGGTGTGTCCCTTCGCACGCACTGCCCACGGGAAGCGCTTCTCATCAACACCACCGTTTCACACGCGCCTTGTCGTGGTCATCGAATCTCTCTTTATGTCGGTCTACTTACGCTGCAGCACACCTACTTACTTACTAAGCTCATGTTTACTACAATTCATATTGCTACCAAAGCCGCTCACCTTACTTCGTATGACATTTCTGTGTTGCTATCGCATTCATTGCTTCGCCCTTAGGGCGAAACTGTGACTTTTTTATCAGCGAACAGCGGCACACACCCAGTGACACATACGAATCGACCCAAATTGGCATCGAAGGGGTTCAGTGCAGAGCAGCACATTCCCATAGGGCCAAGTTGGCGGCAAAGAGGTTCATTGAGGCTCGGCACATCATCATCATCATCATCATCAGCCTATATTTTTGTCCACTGCAGGACGAAGGCCTCTCCCTGCGATCTCCAATTACTCCTGTCGTGCACTAGCTGATTCCAACTTGCGCCTGCAAATTTCCTAACTTCATCATCCCATCTGGTTTTCTGCCGACCTCGACTGCACCTCCCTTCTCTTGGTATCCATTCTGTAACCCTAATGGTCCAGCGGTTATCCATCCTACGCATTACATGGCCTGCCCAGCTCCATTTCTTCCGCTTAATATCAACTAGAATATCGGCTATCCCCGTTTGTTCTCTGATCCACACCGCTCTCTTCCTGTCTCTTAACGTTAGTCCTAAGATTTTTCGTTCCATCGCTCTTTGTGCAATCCTTAACTTGTTCTCGAGCTTCTTTCTTAACCTCCAAAGAAGCTCGAGAACCTCCAGCAGCATGCGAGGTCTGCGGCACCGACGAAACTATTGACCACCTGCTGTGACATTGTCGACGATATGCCCAAGAAAGACAAGAACTTGCTAATGCACTAAAAAAACTGGACAATTGGGCACTTTCCGTGCAGGTGCTGCTGGAACACCGCCCCTATCGTTCGTCGGCCCATAAAGCGGTGAAGGCATTTTTGTGCTTCTTGAGGACGACGGGCTTGTGTCAACGTCTGTGACTATTAGTGCACTAACACACGCGTCAGCGAACTAACCGCTCATTTCCCTTCTTTCCTTCCATCCTTTCTCTCCCTGTCATCTACGTGTTCCCTCTTCCCATTCTCCCGGTGTAGGGTAGCCAACCGGACGTTATTCTGGTTAGCCTCCTTGCCTTCAGCCTTTTTCTTGCTTCCTTCCTTCCTTTGTTAACCCCGAAGTTGCTGCCTCATATGTTAGCACCAGTAGAATGCAGTGATTGAACACTTTTCTTTTCAACGATAGTGGTAGGCCCCCAGTCAGGATTTGGCAACGCCTGCCGTATGCACTCCAACCCAATTTTATTTTTCTGTAAATTTCTTTCTCGTGATCAGGGTCCCCTGTGAGTAATTGACCTAGATAAACGTACTCCTTTATAGACTCTAGAGGCTGACTGGCGATCCTGAATTCTTGTTCCCTTGCCAGGCTATTGATAATTATCTGTGTCTTCTGCATATTCATCTTCAACCCAATTCTTACACTTTCTCGATTAAGGTCCTCAATCATTTGCTGTAATTCGTCTCCATTGTTGCTGAATAGAACAATGCCATCTGCAAACCGAAGGTTGCGGAGATATTCGCCGTTGATCCTCACTCCTAAGCCTTCCCAGTGTAAGAGCTTGAATACTTCTAAGCATGCAGTGAATAGCATTGGAGAGATTGTGTCTCCTTGCTTAACCCCTTTCTTGATAGGTAACTTTCTACTTTTCTTGTGGAGAACCAAGGTAGCTGTGGAATCCTTGTAGATGTTTGCTAAGATATTCACGTATGCCTCCTGTACTCCTTGATTACGCAATGCCTCTATGACTGCTGGTATCTCTACAGATCGGCACATAGCCAGCGTGAAATACTAATTGAACAGCGGCACATGCTAAGTAACACATATCAAGTGACCCAAATTACTCCGATGGTTGGTTTTGAACTCTGTTCCCTCAGCATAGCAGCCTGGTGCTGTAACCATTTGATGCATGGACTACCCAGCGATCCAGGTTGATGGAAAAACGGTTGATAGACAGACGGAGTATCCACTTAGAATGCGTGAAGTTTCCAAAGTATGCTAGTTGTTACAAAACTTGTACAGAACTCATCTACGTTATGACTATCCGAGTTTCAGAATACGCGTAGAGCGCGCCGACGGAGGCGTCACTGGCGGCGTTCTTGCTAAATGCACTGGGGAAAGGAGGCAGCTGTCCACCGTAGTTTTCCGTTCCTCATGCGTCTTTGTTTGCTTCACATTTTCGGAGTGAAATAAGCAACACTCGTCACATGTGTCTGGTGGCCGAAGCTTCGAGGCATGTCGAAAAACAATTGTTGTGTGGTGGGGTGCTCACATTGGTACAAAAACTCGTGATGTGTCAGAAAAGAGGTAGCTTAGAGCGCGGATTGCTCTTAACTGCTGCTTATGGTACCGCTGTTTGACTTTCACTGAAAAACTCGTGTCTGGCTTGTGGGGGCATTAGCGCTTGCTGCTGTCCGAGCTGACTTACCACGCCGAGTGCTTTGTTTCACGGCTGATTTCCTTTTGCATGGGCATTTTCTACTCATTTAAATTTTTTGTGCATATTTTTTGACGTAGGAGTGCGCCACAACGGACTAAATCCTGCCCTGCTGCCAGCGCTCATCTACTTTAACCGGAACTGCATCGCCTTTCAATATATCCTGTGACCTTTGTATTCCGTAACATAATATATATATATATATATATATATATATATATATATATATATATATATACGATAAAGTTGGTAAGGCAGTGTGTGCGGTTCTCAGCAGGCCACTAGGAGCATTTCAAATTGCGAAGGCTGCAGCGGGAAGGGCTGTTAATTCGTCGACCTGCGCCGCGGAATTGCATCGGAGGGGAAGCGCTCACTCGCGCTTTTGTTTACCCGTGCGTTTGGTGACTTTGCTAGCGAGAGTATGCATTTGCATGAACAATTTCACAATTGCTCTTCTTGATCGAGGCAGTGTTGCCGCCACTTATTCGGCGATATCACGTGTTTTCAGCGGTAGCCAAATCACTCTAATGTGTGCTGGCATCCCGCCTAGCGGAATCCTTTCGGATAGAAGTCTTCGCCAGCCCTGTGCGCTCATTATTGAGGCACAAAATTATTTTTGTGACACGGGTAGAAAAAGAAAAAAAATTACACCATGAAAAAGTACACAAAAAAAAAGTATCCCACTCCCACGCAGCGGGCCTGATCCGGCGGAAGCGGGTACTTGTTATCGCATTTCCCGCGATAGCGGCGACGGGGCGGCGGCGGCATCATCGCGAACAGAAACGGCTATTGGAATGAGCCCATAACAGCTTACGCTGTTAAATATAACGGAGAACTCGCGAAAAAAAAAAAGTACACCATCTTCCCGTAGGGGAACCCTGAGTAGTATGCGAAGCAGCCATGGGGTCGACTCAAGGTAGTTTATCAGCTGTATAAACTTGGACATGCAGCAGCACCAGCAACGCGCAGAACTGTTGTCGACGCCGTCGGCGTTTTGCCCGCGTTCGCACCGAACGCGCGCGGCGTTGGTGACTGTTGCCGGTTAGGGTGCCTCGATGCCCAGCGCCGCCGTCCAGGGTGGAGACAACCCCGCTGGCGCCGCCATATTGAGTCACACGAGCTGAGACTCAGCTACGCTTGCGTTCATAAATAGTGTTACTCGCGGCGCACTTCCAAGTGTTTTGCCTTGATGAGGATTTTTTTTATCGGTATCGCATCTGCACATCTTTATAACCAATAGCCGTTAACTCGCCGAAGGTCCAAGACGTAAATGTATGGCGCCGGGAACATGCCCCAAGTTACCTAATTCAATTTACATTAAACATGCCGTGTGTATGTTTGAAATACGTACTATTTTTTGCGCTTCGATGCTTGGTATATAAGGTTTGCGGCCCCCTTTGTGTGGAAGTTTTTCTTTTTCGCTGTTGTATCTTGGTTTACACGTCACGCCTCCTTTACCGTAGCCAGCCACTCGCGCACGGCGGTTAGTTTCCCTTGCGTTGCGCGTGCTCTTCGCGTTCGTTGCAATTATTTGACGATATCTACGTGCAATTTTTTTTGCCCACAAAGCTGTGTGCTGACAGGATTAAGCTGGTGTAAAAATGACTGCGATGTGAAAATAAGGTTCAGTTAGTGCTGTAGAGAAACATGTAACGTAACTTGTCAGTGTCAATCTTGCGTAGTACACACAAGAAACCAAACGATGCACAAAATACATTTACTTATAATGTCTAGTACAATCAATCGTGAAAGAGATATGTACATGAAAAATTATATGTACTGTGTGGCGCCTGAAGGTTATGTTGAAAGAGGAGATAAAAAAAATTCGCAAGGTAGGCTCGACACACAATTCGGGATAGTGAGAGGTTTTTTAAAATTTATTCATTACATGAGGGGGGGGGGGGTTCAAGTGAGTACATCAACCTTATTACACACAATATAAATCGAAAACAAGAATGGAAACAAGCAAACGCAACCGCGGGTGATATTAATTAAGATATCCAGCCAGAATACATCAGCTACCATCGTATACGTCGCATCAGCCAAACACATCGATGGCGAGTACAGAACATTCTATAAATAACCATTAGAACACTGATAGCTACATTGACAAAATAAACAACACTGCATACATATCGCGTACAAAAACCTTAAATGAAACTAAGACGTCAAATACAGATTAGCAATGTTTTTCACTTCATAAATATTGTCCATGATGATGTAGGGCTGTTGACTTTAACAGACGGCGCCCATCCTGTCGATTTCCCTCGTACTGGTCCTCTTCAAAGTGTTTCTAAGTACAAGTAAAACAACAAAAGTGATTATTGATATGAAAAGTTGCCTTGTAAATATAGAGAACCCATTACAGTGCTTAAAAATAAATTTTCGCAGAAGTAATGCTGTATTACCTATTACATATTACACGTTTCGAAGAAATTCACAGGCTACAACAGACACCATGCCAGAAAGCGCCGAAACATTTTGGTCCCATGATGCCCCTTAACTCTACTACACCTGGGCATACCGTGCACAGGCATTTAAAGACCGTCACGGTACCCACTACGATCGGGAATGAGCACGAATGACCATCGGCTTACGAGCACCACGCTACAAATATATTCGTCTAAAAAATCAGCTATATAACGTAACAACCAGAGATCCGCAAGATATCTGCTGAGAATAGAGAAAATCACAATGCTTCGCTTGCCACGTACACAACAGCCGCTCTCCCCAGAAGAAGCACTGCGTTCTTTAGTCCCAAATAACCAGTAGCGAAAAAAGAAACTGAGGGAAAAAAAAGAAACAAGAGACACACTATGTGTGCTTCCCGTGAAAAAGTAAAATAGGTGGTTTACATGGCGTCATTTTCGTCAGTTCTGAAAATAAGGGTACTACTCGCATAGACTGCGCTGATCAAAACGGCAAAAGCCTATGCGACGCGCGCTCGCAAACCATAGGCTACTCAGCATCGGTGCAGTGCTTAGTTCGTGAGTGAACGTAGGTACGTGAGCGAGGATCAGAGAATACTTTCTTATTTATGAAAAACACGATGCGATAGTCTAAACTTTCTTGACACTTACCTCACAAATGTAGGAGCTATCCGTTGCCTTCCAGTGATACCGCTTTACTTGGGCTTCCCATCTCTTCCTTCGCTCTGGGTCGCGGGGGAAGCGTAAACAACGAAGCCCTTTACGCGTCGATCCGGTGCACTTGGGAACACAACAGCCCGTCATGTCGACTCGATGCACTTGACAAGCTTGTCATTCATGCGGCTGAACGCTGTCCAGCAAGTAGAAGCGTCAGCGGCGCATCCGCGCGCACTGTCTCGAACTAAGCACCGGCACCAAGCACTCGCAACCACTCGCTGTGACACAAGATGGCGTCGCAGCGAGAAAGCGGCGGCGCGGGTGCGGTCAAACGATGGCACCACCCTGAACGGCGGCGCTGACATCGAGGCACCCTATTGCCGGTGCCTCTGGGGCGCCTACCGTCGCGTCTCTAACCTAAGCTGCTTCGCATTATCCCGCGCGGAGCCGCAGGTGTTGCCATTCGTTGCGCAATCCGGAGAGGAGAGGAGCGTCGGAGAGGAGAGGAGGAATGCCGAGAGGAGAGGAGATGAGACAAGGAGAGGAGAGGAGGGGGAGGAGGATGCACATGCGCAGAAGGGGTGTGGACGCACGGCGGTTGGATGGATGGAGAGAGGTAGGGAGGGAGGGAGTGACATAGCCCTGAGCATAAGATGCTTCGCATCTAAAAAAAAAGCCACAGACCTGCGCGGCATACGCAACAAAGTCACACAGCGCAATTTGGAGTAGTGGCTCCATAGGAGCTCCATTTTCAGCAGCACGCACTACAGCCGACCAATTGAACTGTCAGCCCGGCGTCGACGGCGCGCTGCAGCTCGTATTGCTCTCTGCACAGCCGTCTGCTGAGCTTGATGTTGCCTGGTTGCAGCCGCGGGGGTAGCTCTACGATTCGCTTCTCCAGCAATGGTTCGTACTTTGCGAGGAGGCGCCATAAAGTGTACCAAAAAGTAAACACACGTTCGAGACTACGTATCGCACATGTCACATCCCTTGACAGGTGGCACGATACGATGCTGTTGCTGCTGCTGCTGCTGCTGCTGCTGATTTATTGACATCCCCTTTGCAACTGGGCGTTGACAAATCGTCACATAAACTGCTTGAGTTAATCAGGTCCAGCTATAGGCAAGATGGTACTGCAACAAGTAACTGCTACATGTCGGGACACCTGGTGGAATACATCGCAAATACAATGCAAAGTTTGCGCGTATCGAAGCTAAGCGGCGCGTATGTCACATCACGTGATGGGGATGCCAATAAATCATCATCATCCTGTCACGTTGCACGATACGATGATGATGATAATTTATTGGCACCCCCTATCAAATGGGGCGGTGTAAAGTAGTCACTAAGCCTGTTTGATTTAATTAGGTATGCTATACTTATTTTTCATTCTAGCATTCTTGTATACATCTCCTTAATCTTCTATTTATTCCCCAAAACATCTCTACCTACTTTGCACCGCTACCTATGCAACTGTAACATGGCGTCCCACCTGCTTTAATAATATGCAGCTACAATGCTAAGTGCGCATGTATCGAATCAACGCGGTGCGCATCTCACATCGCGTGTCTCCTCGCGCGCTAGGACGTGTGTATTGACCCTTTTCGCGGCGATCCCGTGGGCGCTGCCATATTTGATCACGTGGTGACGCGTCCCTTGCTTGCCTCCACTGCCTCCGTTGCCTCCTTGTTTACAATGGAAGTGTACGACGCCGGCGCGGCTTAGAAAACCTCTGTTTTCGGCGCTATCGTAGACGGTGACTAGGTGGACGACACGAAGCTTTGATCACAGCCTCGGAGAACATGCAAAAGCGCTTTTGGAGCCGTTGCGCTATGTCCAAACTGCGCAAGCAGCATATGTGCTTGTTCTAAAAGCGGGGCTAAAAATGTATTCCAAGATATCCAAGCTTTCCGATGATGAATTCAGTCAGGATTAGTGTGTTTTGCTCTTTGTTCGTTATTCGGCAAATATTTTGAAGCAGTGACATGTCAGTTTCTGACTCAGTGAAGTTCCTCGGTGCGGCCACTATCTGATTATTTTCTGCTTAATCGCTCGCGGGTGTGCTCAGTTCCGAACTTCCAATAGATTTGTTCTTGGCTTGAAACGTAGCTGTTTTGTACATTGTAATACCTTGTAGCAAATATATATTACGGCTAGTGAGTCGCTTACTCTTGTGGACCGTCACGAAACATTCAGCTTCGACCATTCATGTTTTGTACATTGTAATACCTTGTAGCATATATATATATATATATATATATATATATATATATATATATATGACGGCTAGTAAGTCGCTTACACTTGTGGACCGTCACGAAACATTCAGCTTCGAGTCCGTCATTTATTGTGCGTATACAGTGCGTATATATTCAAGTGTGCGCCCATTCACTTATTCTTGATACGTTGGCGATAGAGTGGGCGTAAGTTTTCCTGCCATTTGGGACAGATGTGTATAGATAATGTGCGCGAAACTTACTATGACAGGAAGCGGCGCTACTCCCACTGTCATTGTTTAACGAGTGGTACTCACTCTTGCCGACGTTCTGGGGATGAAGCCCTTTCTTTGAAGGTTATCGATACAAGGCTGGCGGATGAGCACATTTCTGTATCCTCGAGGAAAGCCGTACATCACGAATTCATTAAGTGGCGTACATCACGATCGAAGTGCCGGTAACACGTTCGGACAGTTGCAGCAGCGGTCCGCGAACTTGGCCACACAGATTCATTCTATTCCTTAACATGCCAGTCACTATTTTTGCAGCCAACTACTGCACACGCCTTCAATCCACATGATTCAGTCTAGCATGATTGCAGCACAGTGTGTTAGCGAAAACTCAGTTGCATTTCCGACAGCTGATCGCACAGAAGCAAGGTAAGCAAGGAGCGCTAATGGTTTCGTATTCGTGCGCGGCCGCTGAGGAGAGGTATGGCGCGCCGCCGTGAGCGCCATCTCGTTTCTCTGAAACAAACTGCTCCGCGAAAAAAGAATGTTTCCGCTGCACGGTAACAAGCGCTGGCGTGGCTCAGTGGTAGAGTTGCTCACTCCCGTGCAGCGGGCCCGGATTCAATCCTGGCGCGAACTGGTTATTTTTTCCCTGGCGATAGCTGTGACGGACACCGGCGGCGGTGGCGGTGGACAACATTACCAACTGCAGCGGTTATAGAAATGAGCACATAACAGCTTACGCTGTAAAAACAATGTAGTCATTGCATTAGTGTAATTGGGCTTCGTTACACTTCTCTGCCGGACTCATGGGGAACGTATGCGGATTGGGTGGTCCCAAACTACGCTAACATCATGTTCATATCCGCTCTCACAGACGCACGCGCTTTCGTGTAGATTTAATCGTAGAAGTAGCGGTCTGGAACCAAAACAAAGGGGTAATCGCAATCGCGACCTTCAGCCACCCTCGCTGCAAATGGTTGTTGTCTGCTACTGAGACCCAAATGGACGCGTCATCTATGAGTCGTGCATTTACTGCAGCTGAGCTCCTGTCTCTCGCGCTTACTTCCTTACATTCTGCGCCTTTTGGCTGCGCTACCGTGAAGTGCGCGCATACCCCGTGGGAAATGCACAGTGACGCAAGTTAGCATCGAAGAGGTTCATCGAAGAGTTTCACATAGTCATTGCCACATACAGAAGTGGGCCTCAGAGAAGTTTATTGAAGAGCGGCGCTTACTTAGTAGCACATACCCACGTGAACAGCCAACATTTCTAGACTGCACTAGATTCAGGAACAGCCCATATTTTTGGTGAGATGGCTAGAGAGCTGCAAAGAAATCTGGTATAAGTATATGCTATTCGCTTTTAAAAAATCCAAGACCTGATCGTCTTATTCTTCTCGCTCAAGTTTAAAGCGTTGTGTTTTTGAGCACTGAAATTCGGTACTGATGTGACATAAGCAAGGATTCCCACAACGAAGAGTTGGAATGAAGCGCAGTCTCACCTTCACCGGTTGGTCCTCTCGCCACCGGATCATCACGTGGCAAGAAGTCAACACTGACGCTTGTTTTGTTGCTCTTTTCTTCGCTCCCCCTGCTAGTCTTGAACAACGATGTAGCTTCCGCGGTGAGCTCGCCTTCCACTGACGAGTTGGTTGACAATCTCGTCTCTTCTAGCAAGATTGAAGAAAAATTTGCGAATGTCGAATTGGAAGTGAACGAAAGTGGCACTGTGTTGTTTGACAAGGTGTAATTTGTGGATCCCACGGTGGCGTCTTGAGAAGTTACCTGCGAAAAATAATGAGCAAGGTGTTGTTGCATGCCTTTGTTATGATAATAAGTAAAATTTATTGCCTTTTTCACAATAGTACACATTTGTCTCTTCAATATTTTCATAATACTGAGTCGCCTGATAGGCCGATATAGCGATGAAAACTCCATCTTCCATAAAAAGATATTGCACGATACTTTTTGAAGCGTTGTGGTGCTTCCCGAGTAAAATCAACGTGAATTAGCAAATAATAGACCCGCAGGTCAAGTACGTTTCCTTGTTTAGGAACGAATGTTAGATTTCTGAACACAACAAGGCTTACAGAACATTTTAACATTTTGACCTGCTTGGTCTATGTAAGCGTTTGATAATGGTTAAAGGCAATAAACATGTAAACAATAAAATTTTCATTTGAGAGAGTGAACTGACACCCTAATCAGAT
Source organism: Dermacentor silvarum (assembly GCF_013339745.2). Classification (NCBI taxonomy): domain Eukaryota; kingdom Metazoa; phylum Arthropoda; class Arachnida; order Ixodida; family Ixodidae; genus Dermacentor; species Dermacentor silvarum. The sequence goes on from NC_051159.1 coordinate 8,405,918, forward strand.
ATACCTGTCATTCGTTATTGCAGGTTGGTGTAGTTAAAAATGGTTCAAGTGTTCCTATCATGATTTTCAAGACCGGATCAAAAAGACCTTAGCATACGCACTGCAACACGATATCGTCCACGAGCTTTAGGTAAAGAAGCTGTGTTTGTATCTAGACAATGTCCTAACTAGGCTTGCCACCTTCAACCGAAAAAAACAAAACAAATGCTGGCTCTGCCGTAAATAAGAGTAGATGTAAGCATAAAGTAGCTACCGGCAAAGCAGATTGGTTGGAGATGGTACCATTCGCAATCTTAAAATGGGTACAGTGCATGTTCGCAAGGGCATCACACCACACCACACAACCATCCACGGCGCGCCGGACGCTGCCGGCCTGGTCACGCACCGTGGCGCCATCTTTTGAAGGAGGCAGCGCAAAATCCGCGCCGCGGAACTCGCGGATAGCTGGCGTTGAAAAGAGCACAGGCAACCCTGTCTCAGTGCCAAAAGATGACAATCAAAGTGTATGGCGCCCTGTATCCGCATTTTGAACGTCGCTATTGGAAATGACAAATCTTCCGCCTAATAGAACTTACAGCTTGAGTGACACTGTGGACAGACATTAGGAAGAACTCCGAAGCAATATTTTTTTTACTTGCTTGGGCAGCAACTAGCGTATGTAATGCGGTCATGTACAAAGGGTTGGGGACCAGAGACCGCATTTTTTAATTTTGATTGGTTGCCCGGCTGTCCTCGTTTTGTTCTCGAAACGATGCCCGGATGTTCTCGTTCGAGTGTCCGAATAACAACTCTGGATTTTGTCTTAAGGTCACTTGAAGGTCGTCGACAACGGGAGCTAACAGCATTTCATGCTTTAAAAAATAAACGGCCCTACAGGCGGAGAAACGTCTTTTTTTGCGACGAGTACCGTATGCGAAAAGACAAACAAAATGAAAATAAAAAATGAAGGGTTGAAACATCTCGAGTACACAATTTACATTGCTGAAAATTATTTAAATGCTTTACATAACGTTTTAGCACATTTTAAAAGAAAAAAAAAAGGAAACGGGCAATGCAAACAACTTAGTGAGCTTTGTATTTCTTTCCGTAGCCAAGGAATGTGTGAGTTCAGGAGAGCAAACAATGCGCGCCCATTTGGCTCATGTGGCCCGAACTAGTCGCGCTTCATGACTCGATAAGCGCCATGAGTGGGTGGCCAACGAAAAGGCGTATCGAAGTGAAGGCGAAGCTGCGCTAGGACTCATAAGAGAAAGTTTAGCGGAAAAAAAATTGAAAGGATGCAACGCTCGGTCGCGCAACATCGGATAACACGGCAGATTCACGGCGGTGAACATTATAAGGAATTTGGAGCAAATACCCTCGCGGCAATTAAACTGTCTGCTATGTATAAACTCCCGACAGAGCGTTTGCAATGCGTACGGCAATTTATTGAGAACTGGACTACTGGCGTGCCTCTGTGGGGTTAGAACTCAAAGCCGGCGACACGAGGAAAAAAAAAAAAAAAGCTGGCTAAGTGGCAACCCTAGTCATAACGAGAATACTTCTCGAAAATCACTGTGCCACTGAGGTTAGATAAGATACTATGTGTAATTCCCCGAATTCACGGCAACTATTATTTGCGAGGTTTCTTTGGTGAAATGATGTTACACTGCATGTTACTTACCTTGTGATGTGTGCATTCCACTGCAAGGAGAATCATCAGCGCAATCTTCCGACAGTTTAATACACACGTCCAGGAATGACTGTTGCGCTTGGTCATCTCTGCATTATGGGCATCAGTCATTTCTTGTGGCAATACGAGCACCTGCGGAGATGATGTTGGGTACAGGATTACCTTCGTCAAAGTGTGATTTAAACTGAAAGATTTAGATATTTATGTAGTAGCCCCACACCAATCATATGTTCCGGCGCTCAGTCATACAGCGATGTACTTGTGCACAGAAACCTAAAGTTTTTTGTTACAAATCTGCGAATGACCTCTAAAGACAACGTGAAAAAAAAAAAACTTAGCAGGAACTTTGCACCTATACATACTCAGCTAGAATATGATTATTGTGACGTCTCGAGAACTGCGTGTGCGTGCGTCATGGGCGACCTTGCACACACAGTTATCAAAGTTTCTATATTCCGTGTCTCCTAGAAGTGAAGAAGTGTGCGAAGAAGTGTGCGATAGAAGAAGTGTGCGATTTCGTGCAAGGTGTGAGACGCTTGCTGGCGCTCTAGACACGGCGAGTTTTCTTTTAGATATATCCAACGGGGGCGAAGTCCACTTATAATACTCTGCAGATATGCGCGACCGATGTTGCGAACTAACCTTTGCCTTCCAGAACAACAGCACAATGATCGAATCATTAGGTCATGATCGCACGCATGCTTCGCTCGCGCCAAAGCCGCTGTTTGAAATGTCTGGCGCTTGAGTCACGTGCCAGTTTCTCGCAGTCTTTCATCATAAAGGCTAGCGCTTTGAAAAGCTGTGTCAGACTTCACTGCATTTGCGATTAGCATGCGCTTTTAGAACAGGCAATATTTCAAAAGAACGCTGTATTCAACCCTTTTAATCGCATTTCCCGTTCCATGTATGTACCTACGAAGTGGACGAAGGGCGAGGAATGTGATATCACAGTAGTTAAATCTCGCAGTGGTATATATAAAGTATATATACTGACACGACAGTCAGTATATATAAAGATATATAATCAGGTATTTATGATATTCATCATCCTATTCAGCCTATATTTATGCCCACTGCAGGACGAATGCCTCTCCCAGCCATCTCCAATTACCCCTCTCTTGCGATAGCTGATTCCAACTTGCGCCTGCAAATTTCCTATGTTCACCACACCACGTAATTCTCTGCCGTCCTAGACTGCGATTCCCCTCTTTTGTCAAAAATTCTGTAACTCTTACAACTAGGAGAACCTATCTCGTGATGAATGTTGATGCTACTGAGATTAGCATTGAAGGAATGTATCGACACACCGTAATGCAACTGGCGAAGCTGCGCTAGGACTCATAAGAGAAAGTTTAGCGGAAAAAAAAAATTGAAAGGATGCAACACTCGGTCGCGCAACATCAGATAACATGGAACTTGCACGGCGGTGAACAGTTATAAGGAATTCGGAGCAAATACCCTCCCGACAATTAAACTGTCTACTATGTATGAACTCCCGACAGAGCATTTGCAATGCGTATGACAATTTTTGTACAAATGGACTACTGGCGTGCCTCTGTGGGGTTAGAACTGTCCGTATGAACCGTAGAACCGTACGTATGAGGCGTGTATGCAGCTGGGATGCCCGCTTCCCCTTCCCCATATGGACATGCTGCACGATCTAGCACTGCAACGGCGTGGTGCGTGTGTGAACAGATATTCGGAAGAGATTGTCGAAATATTTACCACACAGGCTCGACACCGCCCACTATACTGGAGAAATGTGAATGTCCTTTTCTCTCGTTGAGGAGCATCACATACGCTGTGGCACATAATCAGTGACTCAAGTTGGCATCAAGGAGGTTCACTGCAGGGCATTCGCAGGCTTCGCGGCGCTGGTTCAAGATGGCGCCGAGTGTTCTTACTGAAGCGCGAAGGTGGAGTCTTGCTGCAGTACATGCCTTAAACTCCTTTCGGCGGTGAAAACAAGTCTATGGTGGCGCCCCTCGAAAGCTCCCGTTGAAGCTTCGAAAGCGCGCGCTATCATCGTCCAATCAGAGGTACAGGAGAAAGAGAAGCGGCGTTGTTCAAAGGATGGCGGTACTTTTATGAAGTTATGGGGGCTTTAGGCGTCACTGGGAGAGGGTAGAGGGTGCAACGACGGAATGACTAAAGTCCCTAGATATTTTTTGCTTTCTTTAAGTAGCGACAAGCTTTGAAGCACCACCAACGAATCACGTTGGACGGCACTCATTCCGGCAGCCATGTTCGTCCTAACGCTGTTCCCCCGCAATCATTTGCACGCTGCTGCGAGCAGCGTAGATAGCAGGGGCCGTTGACGGTCGCATGCTATCTGGGAAGATAATGGTGGCCGACGGAGTAGTTGTCGCTACTTAGAAAACAGCCTGGAATCTAGGGACTTTAGGAATAACGAGAGTCAGATGACGATGCTAAAATGACGATGATGAGAGTACCGCGACGGCATCACGACAATGAGCACATATCTAGCGGGCCAAGGTGGTAGACAACTTGGGCCACTGCCTTGGAATAAGAGGCTAGATAGATAGATAGACGGATAGATAGATAAATAGATAGGCTCATAGCAGGGGCGTAGCCAGAAATTTTTTTCGGGGGGGGGGGTTCATCGGCCCGACCGGGGGGGGGGGGGGGGGCAAGCGTCTGCTTTCCTCTACGTGACGTGATCGATAATAAATATCGGTAGTTTAAGCAGACTCTGTGCATGTATATCAAAGACATGGGACCCCCCCTCGCGTGTGTATGTGCTTGTAAAGCAATTAAGCAAAAAGTAATGTAAGCTCAGTAAAATACAGTAAGTACGACAGGTACAGTGGGCGTTTGGAGCAACCGTCTCTCATCGCGCCACTGAATGGACCAGTCTTCGAAAACGCATCATTGAGACGACCCGCCCGATCGGAGAAGACATCATTAATTGTTAATCTCCGTTAAGCGTAGATGGCGTCGTCCTCGTCGGGGCGAAGTGCGTTTCACAGGTCAAGGACGGCTATGCATGTGAAAATGCACGTGTTACCAGGCTATAGACGTTTTCACGAGGGCGCTTCCGATGGTCTGGCGTGGAGAGTATGTGTCAGTGTTGCCCGTTCGGCCTGGACTGTGAGCTTGCCTTGCGCTTGCATTGCGGAGTAGTAGCTTTCCTTCGATGTTTCCGTTTATTTTTGTCACGAATGACTTACGCTCGTAAATAATGGCATATATACTCATCAAAAGGCTACAGGCCAGCACTGTGCAGTTTATGGGTGCACAAACAACCAGCGGAAAATAACGATTTTGGGGACTAAGTGTGTCCACAACACAGCACTCCGTGAGGCCACTGCCGCGATGTGGTATGTTCACGCTTCGCCGGTTTCCTGCATCACCTGAGGACTTGGCATTTCAGTCTAATGTGAACCAATGCACACATCAGTAAAATAACGCATTTTGGTAAACTCTTTTCGGCACATTTCCCAATAGGTTGCGAGAATTGTCAGCTCTTCGATGCAATATCTTCTCGTATGCAGTGGCCGAGGCTACATTTGTTATTCTTTCAAACACGACTTCATTCCAGTGCCTAATGCGGGGGTCACACGGCGCACTTTTGATCGTGATCGAGCCCGATATGGGCCAAATTTCTTCGTCGCGATTGGCTTCTTTGCTCAATCTGCGAAAGGGAGCCAATCGCGGTCGAACAGTCTCGATCGCTATCAAAAGTGGCCGTGTGACACCGGTATAAGACAAACTGGAGCACTCTGCGAGAGAACTAGTCGGCAAATACACTTCGCAACGATCTGGAAAAATTGTGTCCTATGGAAGATGTATGCAGACCCTGTGTCCACCAAAACATGGCCTCTGCGTTCACACGCACCCTGCGCGGCCTTGCCCATAAAGGTAATTAACTTCAACAGTGTTGTGCTGCATCGAGCTCACCCATCTGTGAGCGTTGTATATGTGCTTGGGCAGCAAGAGTATGCAAAAACGAACGTGTCAACCTCATCAGCGCGGCCTAGCGCCACTGCTAGAGTTCGGGAACCGTAATGCGCTAACTGTGTGTGGCGCAGAAACGCGCTAAATGAGCCCGCGCAAGTAAGAACGTAAAAAACGGTATTCGCATGGGTACGCGGACAATAGCATCATGCTTGCAAGAATAACAGTAACGAAAAAAAAATTATTCGCGCAGTCGATCAAGTGAACTACTTACGTGCGTGCAGTGACCGCTTCGCTGACCACTAAGCGCTTTTCACTCACGGTCAGTAGCGGTTTACAGTCATATGCATATGTATTTATTCGACAATTGTTAAAACTCGACATTACTTTGAACATAGCACAGTGAGACGGTGCAAGGGAAACAAGGGAAAGAGCAGATATGGCCCTAACGCTGCAACATTATTGGCTTATTTCGCTTCAGAGATAGCACACACGAAGAATTCTTGCCGCGCGCGATATCTTCAATACAAACTTCGCGCACGATCTACGTTAAGGTACACCGTGAGCGAAGCTTGTTCCAAATTCAGACATTCGAAAGAAAAGCCATTCCAGCTAGGTAAACAAACGTAAAAATTAGGTAAACAAATATATCTTTATAACAAGTCCTGTTATAATCCCTATTGGGATTGACAGTATGTATAAATAAATAAATACTAAAAATAAAAATCTAGCACCTGGGCTGTATCAGTTGCGCTGGCATCTGTGATCACTGTCGCGCGTCGGTTCGCTGCAGGTACCGCGCTGCTCGATCGCCGAGCTTATGCTTTGACATTTGGTTATAAGCACCCTGCACCGCACCAGATCCAATAAATTTTGCATGATTGAGCTCTTCAGTTGCGTCGGAAGTGTATGGAGTAACCACCGCATATCTACCAACCAGTGACACGCTTCGTCGGGCCGCCGGCGCCTGGTTCTAAGCATTGCCCGACAGCTACGTACGCGCCTGCTTTCGCTAAATGAGGCAACCCTCAACCGCGAAACGTAATGGTGATCAGATTCAATCAACGTTACGGTCACATGTGCCCAGCAATAACAATGAAATATACCGCTGATTAGCACGCCAGGTCTCGACGAAGCAGAGGTGGCTGCCGCCGCTACCGACGACGAAACACCACATCCACTGGCTGGGCTTGCTGTTGCCATGGCACACTACACTGAGCGCTCACGCGAACACGTGAAACATGTAACAAGTCAAGCGGCACAAGACAAGCGAAGCGGAAGAAAACAATCGAAATAATGCGCGGCGAAGATCACACAACCGATATGCGGCCGGCCTGCTCTCGCAAGGCGCACAGTCCAAAATGGCGGCATAACATGTTCTGACGGTAGACGTCGCCCGTGTCGGCCAATGGCGCTGCTCCAACGTCGGTTTGTGAAAAGGTCTATACCTACTCCCATAGCAATAACTTGTTCGCTGCGTCTTTGCGCTAGAAAACTTAAATACGCGCAAAAACGAGTAATGCTTTTTTTACGAAGCTTTCGTCGCCTTGCATTTCCTGCGGCAAGTGCATGGGCCGCTGTGTCTTCCGCTGTGTGCGAGCGTGCAGCCGTCATTTGCCTTTACGTCAACAGATTCAGAATTGTACAGAATATTTCACCGCACTGCATAGTTATGGCATGTGTACGCATTTTAAGTAGTGCGTGCGAGTCATTTCTGCTTCACTTAGGCCGGTACAAACAGGAAGCGGCCTTGTACCTCACAGAATCTCGACTGATTGGTGTACTAGTGATGCAGGAATTGACTCCGGTCTTGTTCAGTGCATAGTGCACATAATCAATTTCTCAGGACACGTGAACTCCGACGAGAACTGTCAGAGCCTGCAACAAGAGTTTACTTACGCTGTACTGCGCACAGCAGTAATCCATGCTTGTCGGCTATCTGTTTCGTGCATTCTGTTGCGAGTCGGTGGAATTTCACTGCTGGCATCAACCCTTTCGTGTGTACATTGCTGGTTTGGGATTCCACAACACAACAGCAACTACCAGCCTTTCGTAATTGCTGGTTTGAGATTCAGCAACACAACAGTAACTACCAGCCTTCCGTAGGGGCGCAATCGCAAACGAGAGACGTTTTGCGCTGCAGACTATGGCTACGTTCACACTTGGGAAGCGGCAAGCGGGTGGAGAGGCCAAAGCGGCCGGAAAGGCCAAAGCGGCTGGAAAATCTTTTTCGCGCATGTCCAAGTTCACATTTGTTTTGCTGCCACCGCGGCCGCCGCTGCCGCTTTCGTCCACATCCATCTAGTCTGCGTACGTTTGTCGGCGTGGTGGCGCTCATTATCGCATTATTTCGAGCGGTATGTTCATTCACTGACCCACCCGTCATCAAAAGTGATCATCTTGCGCAATTTCGCGTGTCATCTGCGACCTTCGATAAGTTCCTCGTTGGCGTTTCTTAATTCTCCTCACACGGGCGCGGTAGCGCTGTGTCACAGGTTGCTGCCTAGGCGTGATTATATTTCTTTAATAGCTTTTATTTACAAGTTGTAATAACATTTCATCATTTCGTATTATTTTCGGCGCCTCCAGGACACGAAAGCGGCAACGGGAACACCAAAGCTAAAACCCGGGCTGGCCCTTGTGTTGAGGCTCGCCGAAGCCTGCGCGTCCTACGTGAGACCTACGCTCCCAATCTATCGTCGCGACGAGAAAAGCACCCCGCGACTTCTGCAACATACCGCGCACGTGCGAGGAGAATTATGGAGCGCCAACGAGGAATCTGCCTAACTATTGTCTGTCATGGAAGTGGAAGAAGAAATGGCTTTTATACTTCTACCTACTTGTTTTCTAGAAATGGACAATGAATAAACGGAAGACAAGAAAACCTCGGAAACGGCAGTGGTGGGTTCGCCTGGCTTTGCTAAAGTGTAAGAAGTTGGGTCACGCCAAGGCTTCACTGCCGCACCTCCTGTCGCGCGACGTTGAATTCTATCGCGACTATTGCTGACATTACGTTTTAGAACTTCTCTTGTCGTAGAGCAAGGGGTGGTTCTTGATCGCGTCGATCAGCATTGCAGCCTACACTTTTGGTGCCATGTTCAATGTTACGACCGGAAGTTTACATGCTAGTGTAGCTTCCGGTCGAGCAGAACGACTTTCCGCCTCGTTTCCGCATGGCGAAAAAATCGGTCCGAGACCAATTTGGCTCGCCGCCTGTTTTTCTGCCTGTTTTGCCGCCTAGGCGGGCGGAGTTTTGCAAGATTTTGCCGCTTCCGCCAGCTTCAAGACCAAGTTCCTACGCGAACGCGGCCTAACCGGCACCTGAAGGGAAGCGGCGGAAATGTATACCGGAAATTTCGACCACCTGGGGACTTTAACGTGCACCTAAATCTAAGTAAACGGGCCTCGAGCATTTTCGCCTTCATCTAAAATGCGGCTGCCGCATTTGTTGCTTCATTTGTTGCTTCATTTGTTACGCATTTGTTGCGCATTTGTTGTTTCAGAATGCGGCCGCCACATTCGCGCCCAAAACCTCACAGAGTGTCAAGGCCTTGACAAACACCGTGACAGTTTTTTTCCATATGCAGACATGATTCGCTGTAAATGACCAACCCAAACGGAAGCGCCCAGGAATGAAAGTGTGAAAGTAGCACCGGTTTCTTGAAATATGTCAGCGCGAAGCGACGAGAGCAAAGGGTGGGTTAGTGGGGGGGGAGGGGGGTGCAAAACATTTCGGGGGGGGGGGGGGGTTTGAACCCCCCCAACCCCCGCCTTGGCTACGCCACTGGCTCATAGTGCCTGAAGCAGACAAAGAATGACTCATTATCCACCGAAGGTTGCTTTCTGCGGGGTGTGGCTTTGTGAAGTCAGGCTATATCCACGCCGGTCTAGACAAGAAAATGTGGCGACGGGACAAGTTGTTACCTCTTCAGTAAAAAATGTATTCTGCATGGTTCAGATTGACTACGAAGGTGGACTTGGCACCGTGGCCAACTCTGAGTTCAAAGAGAAGGCGTAACAAACAATTGCCAAGAACTTCAGGTAAGCCAATGTAAAGGGAAGGTGGATTAAGGACATTGAGCGCTTGTGTAATAACTTTAACTTTACTCAATTGGCAAGTAGTATAAGCAAATGTTCTATGAACGTGTTGCAAGTATTTCCTTCAGCAAAAAACTAAGATAAGAGAGCTTTCTCTTTCAGTTCTATTGTGAGCGAGAAAATATCGTGGCAGCACTGCTCCAGTCCATTCCGCTTAAAACATAAAACAAGTGAAGGTTGCAAATCCAATTATTGTAAGAAAATCGGATAAATTAGTTCAGTTTTGAAAAGAGAAACGGATTTCGTGATATTTCAAAGCTAAATCGAGGCAATATCGAAACTGAGCGCGTTTTACTGCTACGTTAGTCGGCCACGTCCCGTGAAATAGTGTGTGACGAAGTTTGGTGATGGCATGACGCGACAAATCCTGTCACGGCACACAGCCACACATACCTGCCAGGCAAAGCGTGCCACGTATCAGTAGCTGCCGCTACTAGCCGACGTGTTTCGTCACAAATTTTTTGACGCTTTTCGGGACGAGGCGCTTACATCCGACATGATTTTGTGCGCTCCAAGTTCCCGGGGTCGACTCTTCTGCGTGCCGATATTTCCTGATTTACCGTTGAGAGAGTGAGAGAGCAAGGAGAGGAAAGGCAGGGAGGTCAACCAGACGAGCGTTTGGTTTGCTATCCTACACTAGGGGTAAGGGAAAGGGAGAATAGAAAGAGGAAAATAGGGAGAGAATGAGTACTGAGTACACGTGGGACGATGTACAGGGATACTATAAGCGGTTTCTTAAACCGGTGCACTTCAAGTACTGTACTAATGCACGCAACGCTTTTTGCACCAGTGACGGGTGTAGCCATGGTCCGAGTATCTTTGACTCAGAGAACGGTCTCCAGTCCAGTAGGTTTAAAGTTGTCCGGAGAGAGAGGCGTTGCACGTCGTAGCGAGGACAGGTACACAATAGGTGCTCGATGGTTTCCTCGCACATACAGGAGTCGCACATCGGGCTCTCGGCCATTCCCATACGGAAGGAGTAAGCGTTCGTGAACGCCACTCCCAGCCACAAGTGGCACAGCAAGGTTGTTTCGCCGCGGGAAAGGCTAGATGGCAGTTGTAGACGTAGCAAGGGGTCCAACTTCTACAATCGGCACTTGAAGGCACTTGAACTCCATAAAGCTTGTGACTTTTTGCGTGCAAGGAGACGAAGTTCCCTGGCAGTGTTCGTCCTCACCAAAGATATTGGACGCGTCTGGGTGTCTTCGTGGGCAGACCGGGCAGCCCTGTCAGCAAAGTCATTGCCGACGATGCCACAGTGAACAGGAATCCACTGAAAGATTATGTTGTGCCCTGTTTCCAGAGCATGGTGGTATACTTCCGTGATAAGGGATATAATCTGCTCGTAAGTTCTGTGATGTACGGAAGACTTGATACTGTGAAGAGCTGCCTTAGAGTCACAAACTATGATCCATTTCTGCGCCGGCTCTTCGGTAACGTAGGTCACAGCTGCATGGAGGGCTGCAAGTTCTGCCGACATAGATGTAGTCTTATGTGACTACCTCTACCGTTGAAATTTTATAGTAAATATGAAGAATTAGGTGTGATTTTCAGGAATAAAAAATTGGATTGCATTAAAGTGTGACTGCCTCCAAATTTGCCATTTAATCACCTGCTCTCAAGGCGCTAACATAAAAAGGTAAGTATTGAATTTGTGATAATTAATCTTTTGAAGCTCACGTTATCAGCGGCAAGGTATGTATGTCTGCCTAGCCTTGGAACTCCTCTACCAAAACGCCACATTCGCTGCACTTATAGCGTTTAAAAAATCTGTATGCAAAAAAAAAGAAAGACCCTGCACCTGTATATTTTTCGTGACGACGTTGTGGAGTAAACAGGTGAGAGCAGCGCTTGTCTCGTGTCCACCCCTTCTCTTTCATGCAGTTTCATTTTTTTTTGCGCTCACTAACCATGTCATGGGAAGTGCAAAGTGTGTGAGTTAATAACAGGCTTCGCAGTAAATTATGTATTGAAGCGCTCTGGAGCGTTAAATGTTTGTTTTACAAACGGCACAGAATTGAGCCCATTGCACCAACAGAACTGAAATCGTTGCAAGGATCGAATTTAGTTTGATTGGGGAAACGTTCATGCGAAGTTAATCTGCTCTTAAACTATTGAACGTGTAAAAAATTGCTTGAAAGCGACTGATAGCGTCCGGCATGATTTTGCGCTGTTTCCCAGTGTCCCAGGTTGATTATGCGTGGAACCAAGTTCACATGCGGCGTGATGTGTAAAAAAACGTGTAGTGTTTTTGGCTTAATTACAAGCAACGCAATTAATTACTAAATACTCATCTTCCTAACGGGGGCTCGAGGCTTCTCAAGTGGATAAATCCACTTTTTCTCGAGCCCTCGTGTTCCACAACACACACACTTGTGGACAAAATAAAGTTTGATTTGATTTGATTTAATTTGATTGTCACGCGTTCCACGAGGCACAATGGGATTACTCGCTGACCTCGTTCAACCCACCGCGGTGGCTTCGCAGCTATGGTGTTGCGCTACGAAGCACGAGGTCGCGGGTTGAAATCCCGGCTGTGGCGGCCGCAATTTGATGGGGGCGCAATGCAAAAAAAAAAAAAAAAAAACCCGCCAGTGTTCCGTTCATTGGGGGCACGTTAAAGATTCCCTGGTGGTCCAAGTTAATCTGGAGTCCCTCATAATCAAATCATCGTTTTTGCACGTAATACCCCAAGAAGTCAATTACCTCGGTCAATGAAACGAGGAAATGGTATTGCATTTGCTGAAAACTAGCGAAAAGAGGCGTAAGCGAAATTTAGGGTGTGTGGGTCAATTGCGCCCTATTCCGTAAATTACGCATGTAAGCGCTACGAAAGTAATACGTGTGTTTTGAAAACGGCGCAGAATTGAGCCCGCCGTCCTAGTAGACCTATAACTACCACCAAGCCGAAACTTGTAGGAATGTAGAGGGGATGAGGGGGTATGGGATTATAGTGACACTAGTACTTTTTTATGCTTTTCTCGGGAACTGCATTTAAACCGCTAACAACTTAACGTACCACTGCGCGCAAGATGCGTGGAGCGATCAAGTAGTACGTAGTCTGTTTTACATTCAAGCTGGTATCGGTGCTGTCACATTTATCTATTGAGGAACAACACCTTGTGCTAGAAGTTTCGCGTCAGAGAATGTGACCGCCATCGTACTTCCAAGTGGCCCGTTTATCATCAACGTTCAAGGGATTGCTATACTGTTCAAGAAGGACGGAGGACTAGCGCGGCTGACTATACAGTTGACATACACCGCAGAAAATCAAATAGGTTCATGGACGAAAGCCTTGCGTATGGAAACAGTGCATCCGGCATACTTGAGGGCCACAAACAGTTGAGCTAGGACGGGGTGCGTGAAAGTTTTGGATTTGACTGCCAGTCTCACACGAGACGTGCACAGGATGCGAATCTGTCAAGGGTCTCTCACCTGTCCAGCGTAGCGGCGATCCGTGGCGCGGTGTGGTCATAGGGGACCCCTGCCCCGATCGCTGCTTGCTTAGTCCGCACCCGCGGTGAAAGTGGTCCTCGGGGCTACCGTGACGGCGTCCAGCTGACAGCGCCCAATTAGCGGCCGCAAGAGCGCTGACCCTAATGAACGACGTAACCCCCCGAACGCACCACCCTCCCGCATGACCGCGTCACCCCTCCCACCTTACGCCACAGGGTCCGTGGGCAGCCAGCCGTGGAGGGATTCCTCGGCGCCTCCCCCGCGATGATGTGCGTGCGCGTGTTTGTGCCGGACCAGCCCATTCGAGAGACTACACGGGGTTGCGTCAGTCTACATTGAGATGGCTACCACCCTGGCCATGATGTAACGGCGACGTTCGCATGAGGACGTGAGCGTTGTACCTCCGTAGATGGCTGCCAGGAAGACGCAGGTCGATGCTGGATCACTCAAGCGGCGAAGTTTGACAAAATTACAGAGCGCTGACTACCGCACACTTAGCTCGTTACACGCGCCATATCATTCGCTACAGCCGTTTTAGTTATTATTTGCAGGCGGAACGCCGAAAGAAGGCGATATCTACCATAATATTACTACAGAACTCTATATATTGAATTGAATTGAATGTTTATTTGATCTTGAATACAATTTCAAGAAAGGTGCACGAGCAAAAGGAGCGCAGCGCCTCACAGGGGCCCCTCTACCCGCAATCCCGCAATGCCAGGGTCCGCAAGGTACCCGCAATGCCAGGATCGTGGGGATTGGTAACCAGTGACGTACGTTGTTGTAGGGGTCGCAAGAGTAGAAACGGACGAGGTGTCGTCACCGGGAGCCATGTTGGAAAGCTGGACGATGAGGCCGCTGCGGCGTGGCGAGGACGGGGAACGGCACTCTCCACCAAAATGTTACGCGAACGAAGGATTAAGCACTGGAGACTATTTACAAAGTAAGTTCACAAGAACCAACTGCTAGCCAACCAGTTGTTGTTCTTGCCTATCACGTCTGTGGCTCCTACCCACGATGGGGGCTCGGCCAAGAAATGGGTGGATTGTAACAAATTATTATGGAGTATAAATTTCCGAATATCTATGAAATTGGCGTTAAATAGCGTAAAATTATCTGTTAAAATAACATCAGGAAAGTCATATTGAATGAGTAATAACTAATTTAAAAGTACAAAAAGAAGAAAAGATAGAATTTCGCAGAGAATTCGGTTGGATTCTGTAAGAAATCTTTGGACAGCGGAACAAGGGCATCCCTGTGGCTGAATCCCAAAGTGGAGGCCCCGAACGATAGAATAGCAGGTTCTGTTAAGTTCAGGCCGAGTCTTCGAAAAGGTAATTCCAATCATTTTTTCTTGCCGCAGTAAACCGGCGACAATATAGAAGAAAGTGATGTATTGTCTCTTCCTCAATATAACACGAGCAGAGGTTGGAGGGCGCCAGTTCAGCCGATAGCTAGAGGGTAAGGAGCAGTTCGACTTCTTTGTCGGTGCACCCGCGTGCATCGTCCACAAGAAACACGCAATATGCTTGTATCAATATATTATACATCTATGCTGAACATATATTATACAACAATGCTCAAATGCTTTTCTTGAAACGCTTGATCCCATCGATCAGCGTCTCCATCTATCGCAGAAAAACAAATATGGATTCTAGAAAAAAAAACAAAAAACGAACGAGCGTTGAGCCTGAACTAAATTTCATTAATGGAATACGCTTGGTTGCATAGAAACACAAAAAGCATTAGCGGGTTATCACACGTCATGAAGACAGCAGAGATTAGACAAACAATATACCTCAGTATGCAGGCGCAAGTTGGAATACGGTAGCGCAAGACAAGGGTAATTGGAGATCGCAGGGAGAGGCCTTCGTACGGCAGTGGACTTAAATATAGGCTGATGATGATACCTCAGTATACAAGAGCCATACGTTGGGCATATATATATATATATATATATATATATATATATATATATATATATATATTATATACAGCGCGAAGCCGCAGCGCGAAACCGCAGAGGACGAAGAGAGGACTAGATGGACTATAAGTGGTGATTCACCACGCTAATTAGTCGGCCCACGTCAACACGGGAGCCTTGTCTTTTTAATTTATAACTTAATATTTTCTCTGGGTCCGCGTTCTCTTTTTTCATTATTCCTTTCCTTTGTACTTGGACCATGGCATCGGGCATTGCAATCTCTGAAAATGACGGCACATGCGTACACTTCCTGACGCCAGCAGATTTCGATGAGCAGACGATATACCGTCTCCATGTGCACCTCTGCATGAAGCAGCGTCGGCATTCTCTGTCGTTTCTTTTTTTTTTTCATTCCATATCTCTCTTTTTCCTTCGTATCGTAGCAAACCAGACGTGCCCATGTGGTTGGCCTCACTTCCTCCTCTAGCAAAATATTTTATACTACGCATATCTCATATTTGATCATAGGAGAATGCATATGACGCGTGTTCTAATATCGGGTCATACAAGGTTGTTTGATAGCGCCATATGGGTAATATGCGCTTCCCTCCTTTCCCTTTGTCTTGAAGGCTCGGGAGGTAAGGTCCAAGCGCTATTTTGAAGTATCCTGCTGGCTCATTAACCTATCTAATAAAATAAAATTTAATTCTGAGGATTTATGCGCAAAAAACATCATAACATTCTTAGGCACGCCGTAGTGGGGAACTCCGTATTATCATGTAAAACCTGGGGTTCTTTAACGCGCACTCAAAGCACGGTATACAGGCATTTCTGCATTTAGCCCCAAGGAAATGCGGCCGCCGTGGCCGGGATTTGATCCCGCCACCTCATGCTAAGCCTCATGCTTATATATATATATATATATATATATATATATATATATATATATATATATATATATATATAACGCCGTAGCCACTTATGCTTCGTGGGTTTTGCAGCATGTGCGTATGATGCTTAGTTATCTTCGTCACACACACACACAAACACACACACACACAAGAAAAAAAAAAAAAAGAAAACGTGTAGTCGGTGCATTGTGAGGCTGATTCGTAGCCATACAGTGTGTTTCCGGATTAACGTACTTGCAGGTTCTCAGAGTGCTGCAGCTATATTGATGGAGTCACAATAAATCGGCAAGTTGCCGCGGAAGCAGTGAGAACGCCCTCTATAGAGTAGCGAAATAATGAAAGAGTTCTGGCTGCATGGGAATTCAGGGTACATTTTTTTGTCCATGCACTGTTCAAGCCATGTACATACTAAATTGTACGTTAAATTTTTCTTTCCGATTTCCGAAATACTAAATTTAAAGGCGTTTAATACAAGACGCTTGCTGTTACTGTCACCTGTCGCAGGAAAAGCACAAACGCTGAGCTCACGGAGAATAGTCGGCGTCGGCAGCCTGGAGGAAAGCCGGAAAAGAATATGTTTTCAAAAAGAGACTTTCTTTGTCTCTTCCTTCGACTTTCGCGCCACGTCTGTATAGCCCAATAGCGAACACAGAGGACAGCAATCCCACATTTACTACTCCTACAAATGTGCTGACTGCTGACCTTGTTTTCTACGCAAATATGTAATAATGCAACAGATGGCCCCTAAATATCCTCATTTCAGCAAATGCACGCTATCTAGAACAGAAGAGCATAATGCAAATTACTAAAGGTTATTCATCCCCAGGAAAATGTTTGCACACTGCGTTCGGTGTTCCATGACGATGTTAATATTACGTCACTGCGTAGAAAACTGAGAAAGAGCTTGCGTAACCGTCCAACGCGGTGCCGCCCATCAATGGAAATGAAGTTGTCAACATACGCGTTGTCGCCAGAGTTGCAGCTCTCTCGCCGCAGGGAGTTTGAAAAATTACTTGATTGACAGCATTGTCAGCGCTACCGTAATGCGTCTCTTAGGTTGCAACCCGGAACGGTGGCTTACGCGCGAATAGTGACGTAAAAGCGCACACAGTGCGCATAGCAAAAATACCATCTCATAGTATCTCATGCATATGATAACAGTACATATTTGCCGTTAGTTTGACGGCGCATATCAGGAAACCGGTGCCATTCTCAGATGTTGTTCTGAGTGGATATGCCCTGCCACTTCACCGGCTACAATTAGTCAATTGGAATAAGTGCCGTGAAGCAATTAGCTAAAACTTAACTAGTTAGGTTCTGTAGATTAGACAGTTGTGCATGTCACTTTAGCGAGCAATTATTGTCCGGGTCCTCGAGCAATGAAGTTCAACGATCATAAATGGTGTCATCGGCAGCCGGCAACTTATAAATATTCTGCCGAGCCACAAAAAGAATTCTACAGAAAAAAAAAACACCTGGTTGATAACTTGATGACTGCGCTCTGAGTAGCCTTAGATACTGAAAAAGAATAATAATGCGAAAGAGAGAGAGAGAGAGAGCAAGAAATGTTGCACAGGTTGCATGAAAAGGCTTTAAGAATGCTCTGCGTCGGGACGACTTTAGAAACAGTGAGCACAATCACATTCAAAACGCTATCGTAAAGAAGCCAATATCATATTCTGAGCACTTTTAACACTGCTAGGTGAGGTCCCGTGGACTAACCACCAAACAGTCAAACACACAGTTGCCGCAAGCAATATTTATTGTAACCTGCCAAGACAAAGCAATACTAATTATATACAACCTCGGGTACCATTGCTGCTAACAGGATGCCATGCGTAAGATGCCTAAAGCAAGTAACATTCCATGGGCGATGGCGGCGCCAATACCTAAATGGAAATTAATAAAATATTTTAATTGAAATGCCAACTTTGCACAGACCCGTCGCACAGGGCCCGAGCGATAGCCACTCGAACAAAGCTATCAATCGGTGTCCCGGACAAAAGCACGGTGCGTGCGGCTACCGTGTGTGTCAGTCGGTGCAGGAAGCGCCTTGACACTCGCTCCGAGAAAGCGCCGCCGCGTGATTGCCAAAGCGACAGCCTTCGATTTCGGCTGCGCCAGCGACAGGCGTCGCGTAGGTGGTGGAGCGGCTACACAAAAGCGCGCCGGAAGATAGGCCTCGCCTTGACACCGACCGCAGAGCGTCTCTTTTCGAGGCCCGATGTATGCAGTGAGCGCTCGGTATACGCCGCGATTGTCTGGACCAACTGGGTTGCCCGCCGACGAGACCCGCGAGTCCAATGTCGACGGTCGCGAATTAATGAGCGTCACCTTCGAGTCTTGGGCACTCGGAAGAAAAAGACTGCGTGCGAAGGACTTGCACGTTCATGAGCGAGCCCGTGGAGGCTATGATGCTGAGGCAATGATGGCGCCATAACATTGTAAGACACTTTGTATCAAATATATCGCACATTGTCAAAGACATTGCCACAGGAATTGGCGATCAAGTTGTGCTGCTGAAGGGAACAGAAGGACAGAAAGTCCAACAACAGGTTGCATTCGTTTTCTCTGTAATGACTGTAATGATGTTATGTAAGCGTGTTTCAATCAATTCCAGGTGTGTTAAAATCACCAAGAAGGACTACTCTGTGCTTGCTGTGAGAAGAGAAGCACTCCCAATAGAAAATATGACCTCATCAAACAAAACAGGGGACATATTCGGTGGTACATTGAAAGTTCGATTGACAATTTTTCACAGTGCACTATGCTTACTTCAAGCCAAATCGACTGCTGTACACTTTCAATGTCGTCGCGCCTTACACACCTCAGTGAACTGTCAACAGCAATCAGTACACCGCCATCTTTTTGTTTAAATACAGTGAAGTCCCGGTCACTGCGGAACACGTTGTAATGTGATAAAAAAATCCGAAGAGGAAATTTCACTGCAGAGCCAAATTTCGGAGCCATACATGGTGTTTCAGTGAACACTTTCAAAAATATTTAAAGTGTCTGTGGCAGATAGCACAATTATAGTTCATGAGCTGGTCTACTCGAAGAGGAGGACATCCTGCACAAACAATTAAATGCATAATTGACTAAATAACGAAAATTCACAAATTAAGTTTTTAGCTGATTACCTTATGGCCCATATTTCAATGTACAAGTTCTAGCCATGGAGTTCGCAAGGCGGATCCACTTGCAACGAATTCTCTGGATGAGACCAGTTTCGAGATATTAATTTCTGAACTTTGCGGACAAGTGCATTGTCAGTCCAGCTACTTTCTTAACCATACGCCGTTTTATGCATTGAAGCACAAACGTTACTAAAAATGTTAAATTCGCCTAAATTCACACATATGCACTTTTTCTACTATGACTTCCTTAATGCTAACACACAAAAGGAAACTGTTTTCGCAAGCCATTGATGATGACTATTTTAATATAAGCGTATAGCTGAACTCAAGACATTCAAGTCCATGTGTGTGTGTGTGTGTGTGCGTGTTTTTTTTTTTTTGCTTTTTGCCCCTGTTATTTTCAGGTGAACCAACTAAACGACATCGTCGATTTTGAACTGACTTGAGAATATCATAAAGAAAATGAACACTCTGGTCCCATGCTGAGCTAACATACTCAAGTTTCGAGCGAATGATGGTTTTGTAGAGCAGAAGCTTTAACGATTTCGGAGTTATGTAGAAATTTTCACGCAAATAACTAAGCGAGTGGTTAGTGTTGTTAGATACGCACTCAACATGTTTTTCTCAAGAAATATTAGCTGTGGTTAGTGTTGTTAGATACGCACTCAACATGTTTTTGTCAAGAAATATTAGCTGTGATATGAACCACGAAGTGGCTGTATGAGGTTGCTTTTATTGCGACATCAATTACATGGACGCTTGCAAACAACCAATGTACCAGTAACATCCGGAGTTCCGCAGGGATCTGTGCTTGGGCCAGTTTTACTCTTAATATTTATTAATGACATGACCAGTAGCATAGAGTGCAGTATAAAGTTATTTGCTGACGACTGCATTATTTACAGAGAAATTAACAGTCACAATGATCACCTCCTACTTAAGAGATCTCTTAGTATGCTGGCAGATTGGTGCAATAATTGGCAGATGTCAGTAAACTTAAAAAAATCCGCGACCATGACCGTCTCAAGAAAGAAAGAACCCTCCTGCTACACGTACCTTATTAATAACCAACCCCTTGCAAAAGTAATAGAACACAAATATCTAGGTATTACATTAACATCTGATCTGAAATGGAACACTCACATAACAAGCATAACTACCACTGCGCTGCGCAAACTGTTCTACCTTAAACGATGACTAAAACTATCACCTCCGACCACCAAACTCCTAGCCTACACGACCTTCGTGAGACCTATTTTAGAGTATGCTAATACAGTATGGTTTCCGCATTCGCAGACTAACATTAAAAAACTAGAAACTGTCCAACGTAAGGCTGTGAGGTTTATTCACAACAAATATAAACGTACGGATTCCCCTACTAACCTGTTGGTTGCCTCTGGCCTTCAGACATTAGAAGCTAGAGTGATACAGTCCCGATTAATATTTCTTTTTCAAATTCTTCATAGTACTTATAAAATTGACCATTCCAAATATGTCGCTTATTCACAGTCACGTGAAAGCCGACATAAGCATCTGCATACATTGGTGGAATATTCTCACAAGGTCGACGCATTTAAACACTCATTTTTCCCATATACAATACGAAAATGGAACCAATTAGATCGCAATAGAACAAGCGCTAACACTCTGAGTTCCGCACCAAAATAGAGGCACTAACTTGAAATTGACAAACAGCATGTTTACGCAATTGAACAGGCTGACTGCCTCACCGTAAAGGATATATATATATATATATTTGTCTTAATCACTTGATTGCCTTTCTTTCTTTCTTTTCTGCATGTTAATTTTTTTTGGTACGCTTTCTTGTTTCATGTTCAAATTAAGTGTATACGTACTACTCAGTGAAACTTTTTTCCGTCTTGTATGTTGCTGTATACATTGTTGCAAATCACACGAGTAAATATGTATGTCGCAATTGTACATTCCTAGGCATATATATGTAAAGATACATTTTTTTTCTTTCGTCTCACTTTTACTGTACAATGTACCCTCAATATGCCCACCTGTTATGCTCTCGATCGAGAGCGGCAGTATTGTAAATAAAAAAATAATAAAAAGAAAAAAACATTCGCGTACTAACTTAATTAACAAGCATGGTGTCATGCGCGCACAAGTAAATATGAAAACAAACTGTACAAATCAGCCAGCTCGCTACATTTTCACTTTATTGCGATAGCAATTATATGGACACTCCAGGCGCATTCCTGCCGTTGCCGTTGTCGTCGCCGTGAAGTTTCGTATAAAGTCGGAGGGCGATACAATTGTCGCCGCGCGAGGTACGCTGTGTGTGCGAATGAAAGCGTGCAAGGGTGAGCCGGTGATCGCGGCTCAATCTATCCGATAAAACTACGGTCGACAAAACCTATCCGATAGCGGCTGATACAACTACTACTCTTATTTCGTACAGATGTCCACAAATTTGCTTTCACAATCGATGCTTCGCCTTTCAGGCCAAAGTGCGACTTTTTTTTCTAACACCGAACCGTCAATTGTAAATCTGCATGTAGTGCGTGGCGTCACAAAGTGCGTGGCGCGATATTCTTGGTTTAAGGGCGAGAAAACACGGACGGAGGCAAAAACCACAGGACAAGCGCTAACTCACAACTAAATATTTATTGGAAAGAAGAAAGGATATAAATGAATGCATAAACCGTAGCATAGACCAACTCGCCCAACTGTCCAGCCTTTTGCCGCGATTTTCTTATTACGTTGCATTTGTTAGCGTTAAGGAGCATATGCAACTTACCACACCAAGTGGAAACGTACCGCTGAGTTCGCGAGGCACATCCACTTGGAGCGAATTGTATGGATCACGCGAGTTTCGGAATATGCTTTGCCAGAATGTGCGAACAAGTACATGAGGTTGCAGCTATTGTGGAGCTCTAGTAAAATGGCATCTAGTTGGAAAGTCAGTGGTACAACATTGCAATTTGCAGAAATATTTACGATGGTTATCTCAAAACTGCTACCGGTTTCAAAATCCGTTCCAAATGAATGTGTTTTGGAAGCTTACTATCTTGTATTTGTAAATTACCATAAGTGCACCAAAGTAACTAGTGAAAAGGTTGATTAGCAATTCTTTTATACATTCACTCATGCATATTGTTTGTGCATGTGATGTCCGCTTCATTGGCCCATGCAACAGAAACGTAGATTTGTGCTTTATGACACCGGGAATTCCAAATTCTGTGAACGTTCAAAAGAAAACACCAGGTATATGTTATGCGGGAAGCTTTAGGGCCCGTAACTGCTAAAGAAAGGTCTCGTCACGATGGTCGCAGCAACAATGATGAGTAGCACGCACCTGAACTCTGGCCATTAAGCAAACGCTCTTTCGCAAGAGAACTTTTACGAACGCAGGCCTTCGTTTTCAGTGACGACTCAAGCAGGTACGTGACGATATTGTGCGGATAAGGCCCATTTTACTCATACAGAAATGGAAGTACGCTTTGTTCCGCAAGAATATGGCATCCAGATCTTTGCATTCATTGCGGCTGACAGCATCTCCAGCCCGCCGGCATCCCGAAACTCTTGGGAGATACCATACGTGACGGGTTTCATGAGCAGACTGGAGCCAGTGCAGGCACTGATACAATTTCTTGAAGAAACCTGTTTTCATATTCATTTTAGGAGCTTGATAAATAATTGAGACGATGCTGGTCTTTCGTTTTTATTTCTAACATTCATTCAAGCGTGTGCAGCTGTGTTCGCATCACTTCCATTAACGGTATATGACATCATGGTTGCTGAGACCTGTTTGTGATGATGTTCATTGCGAACGCGGCAGAAGCGCGAATCCCGGAGTACAGTCTCAGCAGACCACGCTGTTCACACTTTTTCTTTCTTTTCTTTACTTACACACAAACTGAATTTGTGTCCAGATGCGGCTGTTGGCTCACAGCTCGTTTTTAGATGTGAGGGTTTGTGAGTTAATCAAATGTAGTCTTCCCTAAGGCTTTTCTTGTTTGTCGCTTTATTCTTCTTTAAACATTTTTATCCTATGTTGAAGCAAAGGAGTAGGTGGTACACCTAATATGCGCCATCGTCTTCTTACGGACATTGAAAGGTCAGCTGCAAAAAAATTTTACTCAGGCTAAGTTGACTATATGCGAGTAGTGTCATACTTTAGAAATTATATTTTCGTTGCTCTGGGGCAGGCAATTCTTTGATTTTCTTACTAGCGACCTTTGCACAGCACCTAAGCAGACGACGCATGCACGTGGTCATTTAGCGGATATGACATAAATCTACCATGTATGCTCCGAAATTTTGCAGCGCGCTGCCCTAGTCGGCGCGCAGCGCGCTTTGATTCTACGCAGTCCAAAGTTTTGCTGTATAGGTGGTGCATGAAAATACAACACATGAATCTGAAAAGAGGTGTAGAAGTTCAGGAAATCATGCGGAGGAGAAACATGTTCTGAGTCATGCGTGGCATCCTGCGAGCGGTAATGATAATGTATTCTTTGTCACAGTTTTCGTATCAAAAACGTGTACCTTTGCGAGATTTTCGCAATGCATCCACCCATATTTCAACCTAAAGTACCGCACGGAGGCTGCTTCATGCCTACATTATGTGAAGCTTTGGTTCTACGCAGTCCAAAGTTTTTCTGCAGGTGGTGTTTAAAAATACAAGACATAAATCTGAAAAGTGGTGCAGAAATTGTGAGCCTTTTATTCATTCGAACACCGGGGTCACAGCCGACTAGACAACACCATCCCTCAAAGAGGACAGGGTGTCACCTCCAGCAGCACGAAGTGGATCAGTCTTGAACTTGAACTAGCCTCGTAGTCCTGGTTACACAAAAAGAGCGGAGAAAAATACATGTCAGTGAAATATTGTCGAAAGTAGCGTACATTTCAACACTCGACTCTGCGAAATATCTACATTTATATCAACGGGGAGAGCTGCGGCGAGTCGTAATATTTAGAACAGATACACTGTTACATTGAGTACCAACCTTATAAAAAAAAAAAACCAATAAGCCCACAGATACTATAATCCCATGCTATAAAGGACCCTCATATGCTCCTACGGGGATCACAGACGTACCCCATATGATATATGGGAACATACGGTTGTTATGCGCCCGCGTACATGCCTCGTCTGTGAAATCGGCGATACTAAGCTGGAGGCCTCCGAGCTGGGAGAGGGTAGCGAGCGCCGGAGGAGGAGCGTGCCTGGAGGTGTAGTAGAGGAGTGCTTGGCGGCAAAGGTACGGAGGTGCGCGCGACGGAGGGGGGGGGGGGGGATGGAGCGTCGCGGAGGAGGAGGGTAGGCCAAGGCGCGCTGGTTTCACCTCTTCTATTAGTTACTCCGGGCTCTGTGTGCGCTATGGATGTACCAGATTCGTCTGGGGATCGAGGGGCAGAGCACTGAGCGAGAAGAACGGAGCAGCAACGCAAGCGGCGGACGGTCGAGCGCGAGTCAACCGTTCCTGAAGTCGTCGGCAAGCGCGGGGCATGAGCTGAACAAGACCGGCAAAAGGCACGGGTTAGGCGTCCCCTGCAGACTCCCGCAGAACGTGATGCGAGTGACAATGCGCAGAACGTGACAATGTGGCTGTGTCAGGCAAGACGGCATAGATTATAAACTCCGGAACAGCACCCATATGCTTGCGGGTAACTCGCGCTCACCAAGTGAAACGTTGCTATAAGTTTTTTTTTATGTGGGACTCCTGTGTGTTCAATGGGATTATTCGATATGGGAGATATAAGTTTTTCAATATGACAATGATGTGAAGCTTTTGGTAAAATTTACTAGAGGGAGGTCTCGCGCTGAGGTAGTTTAGCTACCATAGAAATTATGTGTAATTCATATATCTGTTTAATATTCGTGCCTGTGCCTTCAACGTTGATATGGCGCTGTGTATTACGGGTTAATTTCCGAGCAATCACAGTTTTCTAAATACAGCAAGGCAATAAGTATATGTGTACATACACAATATATGTGTACTTACACAATCATGTTGCAAGAACGCAACATATTGTTGAACATTCTGAATTTGCAATGTCACAGAGTTAGCAGCAAAGATGCAATGTCACAGAGCTCTTTGAAGGCAGAAAGATGACGTTTGGAGAAATCAACGTGGTACACCACTACAGTCTATGCGTACACTCTATTATGCAAACGTTACTGTACTGTATGGAAACATTACTGTACAGCGTGCACAACATTGAACTTTGTTCATTACTTTGGCAGAAAGCAAGAGTGGCGACACGAAGCACGTGGTGTAAAGCAACCATGCTTGGGGGTGAAGACAATCATCGTTTCGCCGGCTCGTGATTTGGTTCCATAGTGTCCGATCCTGCTGGAACGGCGTGCTGCCATTGTCACCGACGCCTTTGGTGTCGCGCAGTATGGCTTAATGGGTGCGATGCTTCACTCGAGAGCCTGTTAGCGTGCCAGATTCCTTAGCACGGCAGCTTTCACAAAAATAAAGAAACTTGCTTAATAGGGGGCCATGAATTTTGGATTATGATCTTACGGCGCAAATTTTGACGCGACAGAGCGAGATACACACGACGAGCGCTTAACTTATCTAAACAAAAAGATGCCTCGTTTGCACGCGCAAAGGCTGCGAATGTGTACGCAGAGACAATGTTTTTGTAACCTCCGCTCAGCGACTGCTGCCTATGTATCGTTGTGCACTAAAGGCCAGTTAATGTTCCATAATGGTTGGAACGAACTATCTCATCTTATTTGTTTGAAGCTGACATAAGCAACAACATCATGAGCCATAAATCAAAGCGCTTCTTCTCTTGATAGAAATACCAATGCCTGCTCGATGCGCAGGCCCTCAGGCTTTGTAGTGAAAAAAGCGCAGACTATTTCACGCGCGCGCTGATCACGATGCGTCATGAGTGACGTCCATAATTATATGGACGTGTTGTCATAGGGCGGCACGCTACCACACTGGCGCCAATCATTCGACAGGTGAGAAGCGGGGACATTAATGCGGGGACATTTCTGACCGTTATATACTTTGCCACATATTAGAGGTAAACAGTGCACGACCCCCGCGTCGCAGTCAGTGAACCTATTCACATGGTTGCCATGGACACCACGAACGCTCTTGTGTGCTCTTGCTCTTAACTGCGTGCGCAATAAGTTCAATGTTAATTCTTATGTCCACGGCATCTCGAACCATTTTATAATGCGGCAGGGTGCTACCACATCGATGTTTTTTTTTTCTAGGCAGAAACCTTGACTGGTTGTTTGCAGTTATTGGCAGCATGAGCAGGCAAGAGCGTCCGTGGGTGCACATTAATAGGTATAGAGTGACTGTGACTCGGGGTTACGTACGACGTACCGAATGCACCAACCTTAACAAACCTAATTTATCGTGTGTCTTCTCGAACCGCGTCAAACTAATGGAAGAGAGCACGTGCACTTGCCTCTGACACACCAAGTCCCGCCGCAGGGCTTGGGACAGCACTCAAGCCCCCTGAGGGCG
This sequence comes from Dermacentor silvarum, assembly GCF_013339745.2. Classification (NCBI taxonomy): domain Eukaryota; kingdom Metazoa; phylum Arthropoda; class Arachnida; order Ixodida; family Ixodidae; genus Dermacentor; species Dermacentor silvarum. The sequence continues at coordinate 8,432,509 of NC_051159.1, forward strand.
CACTGCCTCGGTGTGCACCTGGAGAAGGAGCAGTCGCTGCCCTGTCCACCCGTGGGAGGACAGCGGCCCAGCACCGGAGCGGAAACCGCGCACAGGAGCAGCAAAATGGTCAAGGAGGTTGCGGCGTTGCAGTTCATGTCGGAGCGGGTTGCTGTGGCTCGGTGCTTTTGCGTCGGCTGGGCTCGTCTGGGAGTTTCTTGAAGATGCTTGTAAACTAGCTTCTCTTATAGGCATCACAGCCTTATCAGTCCGTCGCGTCTTCATGCGGGAGACCGGTCCTGTTTGACTCTACGTGGAATGCGACCCTGCGAGCGAAAAAACAAAAACAAAACGTTGCCCCGCAAAGAGCCAAGCTGAGCGGAATAAACTTTGGCCATTGATTCACGTTGAACAGGTTTGTTTCTCGGGTCGGCCACGTGCGGATGAGTTGCCTTGTTTTGTTGAAATCAGTGCCAACCCCAAGAAGCCGGAAGGCTTGCTTGTTTTGTCTGGAGGGATGCAACACCAGTCACCGGCGGCGTCTGTCAGGTGATCACCACAGTACCTGCACGCAACACCGTACACAGCGGCTGAGAGGAGGAAGCATGTTCTCGGCCGGAAGCCTGGGGCCTCTTACGCACTGTCCTTCAATTTCACGGCCCGTGGCAATGAACGTGTCTGAGCGTAACAACTGCTTGAGGAAAACTACGCCTTCTCGGCGAGGTTTCCAAATTGGATTGCCTTAGTTGTCCGCCCATTTCGCAACTCAAATCGGCAAGTTGTGCAAATTAGCGCTTGCACTGGCACTCGCTATTCTTTCGTCGAGTTCTGATGCTTTGCGTAACGCTACATAGAGGCCGACTTCGAGTGGCCACACCAGGTTTAACTTATATGCACAAGGTAAACAAACGCAGATTTTGAAACGTGAGTCAATGCAGCAATATTTCGTGATCAGATTGTATGCGAACGCTCCTCATATTATGCTGGTAACTGTGGAAGCTAAGTTTCCTGTTCCTGTATCTACGGCGAGCATTCACCACCTTCTGTGGTTCTGCCATGATACTCATCGTATTTAGGCGCAAGATACTCAGGGAGGTCAACCTAAAGCCTAATTTTCCAGAAGACTGGAACCATTGGGTACTATTGGATAGCAAATGCATGAACTGCATCACCCGTATCCCACATGGCTGCCTGCTTTTATTCGGTGCCCCTCCTTTTATTGTTTTTTTAAACTACATATCCAGCTGCGCACTAAATTCCTCAAAAAAAGGAAGGTACTGCGGAAGCTGGCCGTAAGCTCTGGCCTAAAATGGAGACGTGATACCACGAAGGTGGTAATTCCGTCTTGGTCAGTCCGAGCTAGTGCGTTATCAACAGCTACTCGTTGACAGATTGCTTAGCAGAAACGGCGGTGAATAATTTTATTGACGTGTTTTTTCTGACCTCTTATCCTTATGTACATAGAGTTGTATTCTAAGGTTACTAGAGCAAATTGTAGAGTTAGTGACTGTGCGCGCTACAAATATGGCTGTAGGTCATTAAAATTTCAAAAAGGCACGAAACGCACAGGACTGAAAAAATGAAAAGGGATCCCTATTTATTTTTCTGTCCAGTATAATTCATGCAATTTCAACGTTTTAATTAATGAAAACGCTGGCAGAAAAACACGCCCTGTGGGAATCGATGTTATGCGAACCAGTGTACGGGGAGCCCATCATGTTAACGAAACATCCATGAGAGTACCAAGACGTAGGCAGCTCTTTCATGACCTACATGACACGCATGTCATGACATTCATGTCATGAGTCCGTTTAGCTACACCTAAGAGACCTTAGGGCGAAAGCCTTAGTTATGCTCATGACTATGACTTCTACCACCATCCTTTAGTGTTTTCTTCACTTAGTACCGACATCTGAACTGATTCCAGTGGTTTTGAGTGGTAATCTTTCTTCGCTTAGTCATTGTCATTTTGCTGAGTCATGCTCATGACTACTACTTCTACCAGCATCCTTTAGTGTTTCCTTTACTTAGTGCCCATGTCCTAACCAATTTCAGTGGTTTTTGAGTGCAATACATTTTCGCTGATTTAGAGTCATTTTTGCTGAGTCATGCTCATGACTATGACATCTACCATAATGCTTTAGGGTTTTCTTCACTTTGTACACACGTCAGAACCCATTTCAGTGGCTTTTGAGTATTAACTTTTTTCGCTGAGTCATTGTGATTTTGCAGGGTCATGCTCATGATTATGACTTCTGCCAGGATCCTTTAGTGTTTCCTTCACTTAGTACCCACGTCCGAACCCATTTCAGTGGTTTTTGAGTGTTATTGTTTTTTCGTTGAGTGATGGCCATGTTTGCTGAGTCATGCTCATGACTATGATTTCTACCATCATAATTTAGTGTTCCTTCACTTAGTGAATACGTCAGAGCCCATTTCAGTGATTTTTGAGCATTAATATTTTTCGCTGGGTCGTTGTCATCACCTACATGACACGCATGTCATGTCATGACCTATCATTATGTTCATCATACACTCCTGTTATACTATACTAATTTTGGTACCTACCAAGTTAACGAAACGACCATGAGAGAACAAAGTCGTAGGCGGTAGATAAATCGATAGATAGATAGATAGATACTGTCAAAGTAGCAAATGTTCGCCAAGAAATGCTTCGCATTTAATAACAACTGGCATTATGCACATCAACTGGCCCATCTATCCTTGTAATCACCATGCGTGGAAATGATCGGAAGGGCAAATATTTGCCTCAACTTCCTTCATCAGACTTCAAACGTTCTTGCGGTCGTTATTCAGGCAATAATAACTACAGAACGGATCACTTTATGTCAAAAACGACGATACAAATGTAGTCAGACATGCACGAAAATTAATTTTAAAGCTGACAAGCATTTTTTACGGGAGAAAATATCGGATGAATATGCCCCACTAGCAGCCATGGCCATTTCTGTCAAGGAATGCACTACGTGTCCTCGTCCCATGTCTTTACCTACTTGTGGCTGGCTCTAAGATGACCGGAAGCCACCACCCGTGGGCACTATTACACTATACCAACTGCTCGTGCTTGTCAGTATTTTATTTACTCATGCTTTACGCACAACGTCAAGAAGAGATTACCGGGGGGAGCGTTGCAATTCGTATAACAATAATGATAGTATCAGCAGAACTTTCGGGACACACAAACAAAGTTCGACAACATGAATAAATTGGTAGTGAAAATAAGAGCAAGAACTTATACTAACTTTAATAAAGCAAAGAAAATATCACTAGATACAACATTCACGACATCGAAAGACAAACTATTCGAATCAAGAACAGTTGATGACAGATCAGACATCTGGATATATGGTGCAAATTTGACTTGCAGGCTGGTTCACGAACATTTAGTAAATGGGCAACGCGGTATGACCACTAATGCGATGACATTATATATCTCTCCCTAAATATACTGACTGTGGCATGATAAATGCTGCGGAAAAGTTTCACATGAAATCTTTTTCGTGCAACTTCAAGTGTCTCACAATTTCGTTCGTCATTAACATTTGTTGCATAGAAATTGACACCGCATTTTCTTAGCGCCAAAATTCTGTATTCTCTCAAGCTTCTTTGTGTCATGTGCTACGTGTTGTACGCATACTACCCCATACAACGCATATATATTCAAGAACTGACATAACACATGTTTTATTATGTAACTCATGTCTAGATTAGGTGAATAATTTAGAATTACATCGGAGTAAACCCAAAGTTTTACTAGGTCTAGCGGCAGCGTCTTCGAGTTGTCGCTGCCATGGTAATTCTGTTGTGTAATAACCCCTTCAGTATTTATGTAGGGGTGCGCCCTAAGCGCGCTCCCGATTGCAGCGCCAAAACACCGTTGCGCAAGACGCGCGAAATAAACACAGATTGCACCTCTGCGGTCGTTGTGTGCGGACGTGCGTGCCGCCTCTCGAATTGACCCTTTTCGCGGCGATCCCGTGGGCGCTGCCATGTATGATCACGTGGTGACGCGTCCATTGCTTTCCTCAACGGCCTCCGTTGCCTCCTTGTTTACAATGGAAGTGTGTGACGCCGGCGCGGCTTAGAAAACCTATGTTTTCGGAGATATCGTACACGGTGACTAGGTGGACGACACGAAGCTTTGATCACAGCTTCAGAGAACATGCAAAAGCGATTTCGGAGCTGATTAAGCTATGTCCAAACGGCGCAAGCAGCGTATCTGGTGCTTGTTCTAAAAGCGAGGCTAACTATGTATTTCAAGCTTTCCAATTATGAATTCAGTCAGGGTTAGTGTGTTTTGCTCTTTCTTCTTTATTCGGCAAATATTTTGAAGCAGTGGCTTGTAAGTTTCTGACTCAGTGAAGTTCCTCGGTGAGGCCATTATCTGATTATTTCCTGCCTAATCGCTCGCGGGTGTGCTCAGTTCCTATAGATTTATTCATGCTGCGCACAAGGCTTGTAACGTAGCTGTTTTGTACATTGGGTACCTTGTAGCAAATATATATATATATATATATATATATATATATATATATATATATATATATATATACTCGCTTACTCGTGTGGACCATCGCGGAATATTCAGCTTCGACCATTCGTGCGCCATAGGTGTAGTCCATCATTTATTGGGCGTATACAGTGCGCAATATATATTCAAGTGTGCGCCCATTCACTTATTCTTGATACGTCGGCGATAGAGTGATCGTAAGTTTTCCTGCCATTTGGGAAAGATGTGTATAGATAACGTGCGCGAAACTTACTATGACAGGAAGCGGTGCTACTCCCTTTGTCATTGTTTAACGAGTGGTACTCATTCTTGCCGACTTTCTGGGGATGAAGCCCTTTCTTTGAAGGTTAGCGATACAATTCTGGCGGATGAGAAAAATTTCTGTATCCTCGAGGAAAGCCGTACATCACGAAGTGCCGGTAACACGTTCGGACAGTTGCAGCAACGGTCCGCGAACTTGGCCACACAGATTCATTCTATTCCTTAACATATGCCAGTCGCTAGTTTTGCAGCCAACTACTGCACACGTCTTCAATACACATGAATCCACATGATTCAATCCAGCATGATTGGAGCTCAGTGTGTTAGTGAAAACTCAGTTGCATTTCCGACAGCTGATCGCACAGAAGCAAGGTAGAAGCGGTAATGGTTTCGTATTCGTGCGCGGTCGCTGAGGAGAGGCATGGCACGCCGCTGTGAGCGCCATCTCGTTTCTCTAAACCAAACTTCTCCGCGAAAAGGGTCAATACAGGCGGCGTTCTATAGGCGTCGTATACCGCGACCACTATAATTTAGTTATGAGGTCATGGTTATTTTGTAACAAAAATTACAGATATTCTTTTTGCGAGTACGCATCATATGAAACTGTTTTAGATTGACTTAATTTCATATGCCACTCATTACACCATTGATGTACTTCTGAATAATTTCTGAGTCATCCACTGCAGTAACTGCTCTGTACAAAACGCAGTCATCTGTAAACAACCTAATGTGTGAGGTCACACCTTCCGTAATATAATTTATGAGTAATAGGAGCAACGGAAGGAACATGAGGCACCCCAAACGTTACTTTCTGTAAATGTGACTGGATCCTTTTTTAATCACGAAACACATGTTAGGGACTACCAGTACAATTTATTTCATTTAATTAGTACACCCTAAAGACCAGTAGGAGCAGTCTGTCTAACTGGTTGGAAATCTTCAAGTCGAAATCTCCGTGGGCAATTTATCACGTCTGACGCATACGCGAACACAATTTCAGCTCGTTGCGTCCTTTTCCGGAATCATTGCATTTTACAATTGAACACGTTGGGGGCAGAGGGGGCGAGACAAAAGGGGAAGACAGAAACAATGGAGCGCTACTACGAAGATCTCATTTTGCCAAACGCCAATATACACAGAAAATAACACACAAGGGAAACCGCACCAACGCTTCTCTGTGCGTGAGTTCTTGTATAAGTTGGCGCTGATGAAGTACCAATTAAATCAGTGGTGGTGGTGGTGGTGGCGACGGTGTGCTTTATCTGCAGGCGGGTTTAGCCTGGCGACCAGGGGCGGCAATTGCTCCTCCTGAGCGCCTCTTGCAGTGTGACTGGGGTATTCGCCATCTATCAAACAGATCAGTGTCTCTTCGAAATGTAACAAAAAGGCTGTAAACTCACCTTGAAAATTTTGCTTAAAAGTTTAAAGCAAAGCTTTATATGAATAGACGAAATCACCTGTGTACAGAACACTACCATTATGAGCATTAGCTCGAGCATCGTCGTCTTCTTCCACAGCTGGCTGCGTTGGTGTTCATCATTGCAGCGTAGAATTTTACTTCTCTTCTTTCGTCGCAATGGAGGGAGGGGGGGGGGGGGGGCGTTTACGTGGGTATGAGCCATTGCTCGAGGGAGTATGAGCCATTCATTGTTTTACGTAACGGGCAGATGTAATTTTGAACCAGGACGACGAAGCTGCTGCTAGCCTGTCTGAGTAGCTCTGCCTACATTTATCATTATTATCGTTCTTTTCTGGTAATCTTACTAGTCAGAACTGTTCATCACGTCGGTCGACTCGAAAAGGTACCTTCTGTATCGGAGACCGACGGGTGCTGAGCCACCCGCCGCCTCACAAGGTGCTAGAACCCAAGCTGGCTCCGACGAGCACTCCGCCATGACCTACCAAGGGGTGACACCGGGTCAGAAACGCCAGCTGGTTTGTACAAGCCAGCCTGAATGCAAGCGACAAGACACTGGTGAATCTGAAGACGAGTCAACAATCATCGAGGACGACAACGTGGCGAACCTTTCAGACCTCGACATGGACGAGGGTAGATTCCGAGTTGTGCGCCATCGTAAAGACAGGGCGGAGGGAATTCCAGTGTTAATCACTGGAACATCCGAAAGAGCTGATTTAAGGCAAGTGAACCCTATTCTCCTGTATTCTGAGCTTGAAGCGATTCTCGGTGGAGCACCAGTGAAGAGCCACTTCACAGCACAGGGAGCATTGCTCTTAGATGTAGAGACAGAAGGACAAGCCAACATCCTTCTAGAGACCAAGAATATCGGCGGCATAGCCATATCTCCCGTGTCCCACACAGTTATATGAAAAACACGTGCATTGTCAGAGGAGTCCCAAAATGGTACTCGGATGAGGAGCTGCTCACCTTCCTGAGACCTCAGGGAGTATTTCATGCAAAAAGAATCATCCGTCGTGTTCAAACCTCGTCATCTGAATGGGAGTCAAGGCGCACTAACATTTGCTCCAAATTCTGAACGCCCGGAGAAGATCAACCTTGGTTTCACCAGACACGAGCTTGTCGACTACGTGGAGACACCACCACGCTGTTTTAATTGTCAGCGCTTCGGACATATCGCTAAGTACTGTCGTGGGGAACAGAGGTGCAAGCGCTGTGGGGGACCTCATGATTTTAAGACGTGTGCAAGTAAAGAAAACTCTGTGTGTGAAAACTGCGGCGGCGACCATCCCGCTAGCTAAGGTCGATGTCCTGCGCGGACAGTGGCTCATCGAAGGAATAAGATGTTTGTTTTGGGTCCAAAGAATGCAAGCGCACCATCGAACACGAAGAAGACACTCACGCGCCACAAATAACTGGTTTGGAAAGAGACTACGCTTCTGATTTCCCGCGTCTCACACCGATAAACGAAGTTATTGAGCCAACGCAAACGGTCACCGCCACTGAGAAACCTGTTACTAAAGAGTCCGAAAAGCGCACATGTGCGGCGGAACCGACCTCAAGCACCACTTGGAAGCAGTCAGCTGGAAAACTGCCAGCATGTGATAGGCGCTTTGTTCACGGCACTACGTTCCCACGTCGAGAAGATGCCTGCGAGTTCAACGAAGGATATGCTGGAAGCAGTGCTGGCTCTTGAGTCAGTACTACTCTGCTCTACTTCCACATACCCTTAGTAGCATAATGGCAATTTCTCGCCCACTTGGTCCTTTCCGTCGCACAAAAGTGCCCTTAATAATGCAATGGAACTGCGCCGGTATTCAACAGCGTCTGTGTGAACTCAGCCTTTTCCTTCGAGACATACCTATACCAATTCTAGCCCTCTCGGAGGCTGGTTTCCCTAATGGAAGGACGATCCCAGGGTACATCAGACATGGAAATCCGAGTATACCATCATTTGCTAATGGAAGTGCGATGATATACATCAGGCGAGAAATACCTCACGTCGCCTTACCAGTGCACGACCTTTGTTCTACCCACTTGGAAGTCACCGCTGTGCAAGTATGCCTAGAAAAACGAAAGCTCAGTGTGGTGTCGGTGTATATAAGTCCACGCAGGAAGGTCTCCATGGAGGCGTTTATAAAGGACCTTTGCATTCGTTGCCCCCTCTCCTAGAATAATCTGTGGCGATTTTAACGCACATCATTCGCTTTGGGGAGATAAGATTGCAGATTTCCGAGGCAAGGAACTTGTCGCAGCCGCGGATGCTGCTGACTTGTGTATCGCGAACGATGGTAAACCGACTTTCTTCAGACCACCAGATTCATGGAGTGCCATAGACCTCGTGATCCATTTTACAGACCTTTGCGTATCGTCGACAACGGCCCCAGACAGGATGGGCAGCGACCGTTTTCCGATCTTCACCAACATCACCGGATTTCACACTGCTGGTCGACAATTCTGTGCTGTGACACGCTGGGACACATACAGAGAAGCGTTGGATGGTGAGCCCTGGTGAGCTGTTCGCAGATATGCTGCGGAGCAAGAGAGTGGCTACCTCAATGTTGAAACTGCCAGATCATTTCCCTACTCCTGATTTGAAACTAAAGAACCTCTCCGCAGCGCATAGGAGAGCGGAGCGGAAACTAATGAGAAAAACGGGAAATCCCTCTGCAAAAACTGAATATAACAGGATAAACGCTGTCATCCGTCGCCACACAAAAAGGCAAAGACGAGTTCAGTGGGCTGCTTTCTGTGAGAGCTTATCGGCGTTTACTCCCATGACATTATTATTATTATTTGATTTGTACACATATACACACAAGGCCACAAAGGGATTAAGGAGGGAGCAAGCTGACAACTGCCGAGAGGGGCACAACGCCTGCCTACTCCTATAGGAGGAGGGAATAGAGGAAATGAAAATATGAGAAAAAGAGGAAATAAAGAAATGACGGAGAAATGGGATATGACAAGGATATGGGGAGTAATGAATAGCCTATCCGGAAAGATACACCCGCACAGGCCATTTGAAGCACTTGCTTTAAAGCAAGGAAAAGATTTGCAAACTCTTGCAGAAGATTTTGCAGAAGTATTCACATCGATTCTGGCAGATCAGCAGGAGTATCGAACCCTCTGTTGTCTCTAGCATACCATACCATGGATACGCCATTCACTTTCCGTGAGTTGGATTTGGCGTTTAGCAAATTAAGAAGACGCTCTGCTGTGGGTCCCGATTCGATCAGCAATTAGATGCTGACAAATCTGCCATACGAACGAAGACGAGCCCTTCTGGACATATTTAATCACGTCTGGAGCACCGGAGAGATCCCAGAAACGTGGAAGATAGCATGGGTGGGGCCAGTACTCAAGTCCGGAGAGGATCCTGCGAACCTCGCCTCATACCGGTCAGTATCGCTAACATCATGCGTATCAAAGTTGATGGAAAGACTAGTATGTACGAGGTTAACATGTTATCTTGAGCAAGGAAATAGACTGCCATCGTGCCTGACCGGCTTTCGTCCACGGTTGAGTGCCCAGGACAGTGTCTTGGATTTAATATGCCATATCGAGCACCATCGCGCAGACGGCCTTTCCACACTCGCCCCCTTTATGGACGTTGCCAAGGCATACGACTGTGTGCTTCATACAGGCATCATCAACGGACTCCAAAACATGGGCGTCTCGGGAAATGCTCTTCGATACATCCATGAATTTCTCAGAGATCGGTGTGTCGAAGTTAAGCTCGGAAGTATAATGAGTGATAAGCGACGAATTTCCCTCGGTGTCCCACAAGGAAGCGTCCTATCTCCCTTGCTTTTTAACGTTGCCGTGGCCAGCCTTCCAGATGCACGGAAAGTAGGTCGGACGGCAGTTAAAATGTCCATCTACGCGGATGACATCTGCGTTTGGATCTCGGGGTACCAATACAAACGGTTGGCCCGGATAGCCATGGTGAAATCTCCGCCATCGAACGCCACTTATCGATGCTTGACCTATCTTTATCAGCAAAAAAATCTGCCTTCATGCTTTTCCCGGGAGTGAGACGCAAGTCAACACGCCTGACGCTGAATATCAAAGGGCATTCAATTCTCCGTGCAACTCATGTCCGATTCCTGGGCGTCACCATCGACAGCAAGCTACTATGGCGTCGTGCGGTCGAAAGTGTTGTGGCTGCATCAGTGCAAAGAGTCAACGCACTTTGTCGATTGGCAGGTGTACGTTGGAGAAACCACCCTATGTCCATGCTTAAACTGAACGCTGCACTGATAACAAGCCGCATTCTCTATCAGCTCCCTCTGATATCACCGTCATCGAGTCAATTCGAGCGCTTGGAGGCTGTACGCAGAAAGGGAATTCGCTTGGCGATGGGAGTTCCACAGACGGCTCAAACAAGAAAGTCACTAATGAGTCAAAGTCTCTTCCACTCCGTCTCTTGGCATCTCAGGCGTTGCTGACGCAGCTATTAAGGCTGGGCGAGTCCCGCGCAGGCACGGCGCTTCTTCGGCGGCTAAGAGCAAGAACTCGCTCACATTTCCATGCGGCGCTGAACACTTTCCAATTTTTAGGATTGGAATGGCCTAAACGCAGTCGCCTTGACCCGTCATGGTCTTTTTCGGACGTTACCTGCAGCCTTATTGTGTACCCCACCTACCGGCGAAACGCACCATTTCAACTGCAGAAGCAAAGTTTATTGTGCTGGAACACTTGAGCACAGCGTTTCAACGCAACTTGCAAGTGTACACAGATGGTTCGGTGTGCGCACAAACAGATAGCTGTGCAGCGGCATTCTGCATACCATCCCTTGATGTGTCATGGTCTGGCCGACTAGATCGCGTAGTTTCCTCTACAACAGTAGAAAGCGCAGCAATCACCGCGGCTCTGCGGAAACTACGGGCCTTTTCTGCACGAGATGTCGTGGTGCTGACGCATTCCAAGTCAGCGTTACAGAGATTGCATCGTGGCCTACCTCTAGAAAAATTTACAAGGCAATCTCTGGCTCTGATTAACGATCTAACAAGCAAAGGATTTAATATAAGATTCCAGTGGATACCATCACACGTAGGAATTGATGGAAACAAGAAAGCCGACGCCCTTGCACGCCTAGCGCTGACATGTGTCCCAAAAGTGAAAGCTCCAAAAGCTTTTCAGAACCCTAAGGGTGCAATCCGCCTTCCCCACGAAGCCTGTGTGACTCATGGATTTACCCGCGAAGAAGCGACGCTTTTATACCGCATCAGGACCGACTCCGCGCACACCATAGCTTGGTTATTCAAGACTGGGCTTCGCGCTTCCCCATTCTGTGCTTTCTGTGGTGACATTGGTGACATCGAACACTACATTTGGATAGGCCCGCAGTTTGCAAAGAAAGAAAAGCGATGATAGACAGCCGACAAAAGAGCGGTCTTACCCACAGGACCTTTGAAGACGTCGTTTTCCCCGGAGGACCTGCGACAACCAAGAAGAGAGCGCAACGACTGCTGCTGGCCTTTCTGCGAGACACGGGGCTCATAGACACACGGTGTGGCACCCCTGATCTCAACTCGAAGGAGGATCAGGCGGAACAATTGCCGGCTATGTATGCCAGGCTAACCCCGCCTGCTTCAACATCCCCACCACCACCACCACCTAATTTTGAAACAATTTCATTGCGAAGAATCGCAAGCGGCAATGGCGGGCGAATGCTGCTCACCACGCCACCGAACAAACTCGAGACATCGAACGCAAACGACAACGGCGGACTGCGGACATACCGTCAGTGACGTCGTTCGCCCCGTCGCAGCCGAACGTGCGCGTAACCACATGATTGAGAAATACTTTAATGAACCTTCGGGATTAACACTGATAAAAAGCAGGCAGATCCTAAGCCCTGTGGGAATCCATATTATCCGGAGCAGTGTGCGGGGAGCCTACCATGTTAACGAAACGACCATGACAGCACCAAGACGTAGGCGGTTGTTTCATGACCAACATGACACGCATGTCATGACATTCTTGTCATGAGTCCTCAGGCGTCCCTTCAGCTACACCTAAGAGACCTTAACGCGAAAGCCTTAGTCATACTCATGATTATTACTTCGAACATCGACCATTAGCCCTTTCCTTCGCTTAGTACCACATTCGAACCAGTTCCATTGGCGTTTGAGTGTTAATCTTTTTTCTATGAGCCATTCTCAGTTTTGCTAAGTCATTGTCATGACTAACTTCTACCATAATCCTTTAGTGTTTCCTTCAGTTAGTAGCCACGTCCGAACCAATTTCAGTGGGTTTTGAGAGCTAATCTTGTTGGCTGGGTCATTGCCATTTTTGTTCACTAATGGTCATGACTAACTTCTACCATCATCCTTTATTGTTTCCTTCACCTTGTACCCACATCCGAACCCATTTCAGTGGGTTTTGAGTGTTAATATTTTTCGCTGAGTCATTGTCACTTTTGCCGAGTAATGCCATTTTTGTTGAGTCATGCTCATTACTATGACTTTTACAATCATCCTTTAGTGTTCCCTTCTCTTGGTACCCACGTCCGAACCCATTTCAGTGGTTTTTGAGAATCTTTTTTTCGCTGGTTCATTGTTATTTTAGGCAGCTGTTTCATGAACTACATGACACGCATAACATGAAATTCATGTCATGAGTCCTCAGGAGTCCCTTTAGCTACACCTAATTAAGAGACCTTATGGCGAAAGCCTTAGTCATGTCCATGACTATTATTTCGACCATCAACCTTCAGCATTTTCGTTCACTTAATACCGCATCCGGATCGATTCCATTAGCTTTTAAATGTGAATCTTTTTTCGCTGAGTCATTGAGGTTTTTGCTGAGTCATGCTCATGACTATGACTTCTACCATCATCCCTTAGTGTTTCCTTCCCTTAGTACCCACGTCCGAACCCATCCCTGCGGTTTATGAATGCTAATGTTTTTTCGCTGAGTCTTTGTCATTTATGCGGAGTCATACTCATGACTATAATTTCTACCATTCATCCTTTTGTGTTTCCTTCACTAAGTACCCACGTCCCAACCCATGTCAGTGGTTTTTGAGTAACTGATTTTCGCTGGGCCATGGTCATGACCTACATGACATGCTATCATGATATTTATGTAATGAACTATTACTTATGTTCGCCATACACTCCTGTTATACTATACCAATTTTGGTACCTACCAACTTAACGAAACGACCATGAGAGCACCACGACGAAGGCGGCTGTTTCATGACCTACATGACACACATGTCATGACATTCATGTCATAACATACCATTTATGTTCGTCACATACTATGTCATAGTATGCCAATTTTGGTACATAACAAGTTAACGATACGACCATGAGAGCACCATGACATAGGTGGCTAGGTAGATAGATGGATACTGTCCATATGGCAAATGTTCGCCGAGAAATGATTTGCATTTAGCACCGGGGCAACACGTTTCAGCTTCACAGGTTGACCATCTTCACAGAGTGGAAGGGCAGACAAAGTTTTATTTTATATATTGAACTACGTTATACTGAACTTTCTTGTGATTCCATTCAGATTTGATATACCCGGGTTCGACTGAAGGTGTGAAAAATGTAAATCGGTATTGATTCGCAAAGCGCAAAACTCGGTATTTTTGAACAATGAATACCAGAAACTGGTCTAGCCATTTCTCCGGAGCAAATGCTTCGACAAGGGTATTTATGGCAATGGGATCCGATGAAATTTCTTTTTTGGCCATTGTTAATCACTTAAAGCCACCATAACCCTGTAAACTTGATAAATTCACGTGTCATACTGCGTCGCGACGGTGATAACTAAATGCCAAAAACGAAACTGGTACACGAAAAGAAGCTGAAGTAATACCAATATATTGAAAGTTGAGCGAGTCTTGAACGGCCTGCGTATAATGTAAAGGGTGAATAGGTGAATGGAAATAACTTTCCTCGAACCGGCCAGCGACACGCATTCTCTGGAAACATTAAACTCGGTTTGTGATTGGGTCAGCTGACAGAACTTCTCGTAATTTTCTCAAGAGAATTATCCCAGAATCGTCAGACAGACTTCGACTTAAGTTCTTCTACAACGCCATAATGTTGGTGATGACAATAATGATGATCGGTAATAGCATCTTATTTGTATACAGATGGCGTTTAATAGTCGCCTAACATGCGTGAGCTGCTCACGTGTTATCTTCTCGCAATATAGCACACTGCCTGTGTCGGTTTTATATTGTAAAGTGAACCAATACTGTTGAACTCGATTATAAAGAGATTGACCACAATGAACTAAACTCTATATCGTACACTAAAACCCTAATTAGCTATATCTTCGCAAGATAATTTTTGTATTGGATATATGATCCATAGGTTCGCGCACTCACTCCTGAGTGCACTCACTCACACTCACTCGCACTCATTTCAAAAGCCTGATCGCGAGTACGAGTGAGTGCCAGTGAGTGTGAGTGCAGGTGAGTGCGAGTGTCAGTGAGTGTGAGTGGAAGTGAGTGCGAGGGAGTGCCAGTGAGTGTGAGTGGAGGTGAGTGCGAGTGAGTGCCGGTGAGTGTGAGTGAAGGTGAGTATGAGTGAGTGCCAGTGAGTGTGAGTGGAGGTGAGTGTGAGTGCGGGAGTACCAGTGAGTGTGAGTGGAGGAGAGTGCGAGTGAGTGCCAGTGAGTGTGAGTGGAGATGAGTGCAAGTGAGTGCCGGTGAGTGTGAGTGGAGGTGAGTGCGAGGGAGTGCCGGTGAATGTGAGTGATAGCCAGTGAGTGTGAGTGAGTGATAGTGAGTGTGAGTGGCAGTGAGTGCAAATGCGAGTGAGTGCCAGTTAGTGTGAGTGGAGGTGCGTGCGAGTGAGTGCTAGTGAGTGTGAGTGCAGGTGAGTGCGAGTGAGTGCCGGTGAGTGTGAGTGGACGTGAATGTGAGTGATAGCCAGTGAGTGTGAGTGCAGGTTAGTGTGAGTGAGTGTGAGTGAGTGCCAGTGAGTGTGAGTGGAGGTGAGTGTGAGTGCGAGTGAGTGGGAGTGAGTGCCGGTGAGTGTGTGTGAGTACCAGTGAGTGTGAGGGCAGGTGAGTGTGAGTGAGTGCCAGTGAGTGTGAGTGCAAGTGAGTGCAGGTGAGTGTGAGTGGAGGTGAGTGTGAGTGAGTGCCAGTGAGTGTGAGTGCAGATGAGTGTGAGTGAGTGTGAGCGGCAGTCGCACTCACCTCCGCTCACTCACTGGCACTCACTCGCACTCACCTCCACTCACACTCACTGGCACTCACCTGCACTCACACTTCCTGGCACTCACTCACACTCACTTGCACTCACACTCACTGGCACACACACACACTCACCTCCACTCGCACTCACCGGCACTCACTCACTCACTCACACTCACCTACACTCACACTCACTAGCACTCACTCACACTCACTGGCTATCACTCACATTCACCGGCACTCCCTCGCACTCACCTCCACTCACACTCACCGGCACTCACGTGCACTCACCTCCACTCACACTCAGTGGCACTCACTCACACTCACCTCCCCTCTCACCCACTGGCACTCACTCACACTCACTGGCTATCACTCACACTCACCTCCACTCACAGTCACCTGCACACGCACTAACTGGCACTCACTCACACTCACCGGCACTCACTTCCACTCACACTCACCTCCACTCACTCGCACTAGCACTGACCACCACTCACACTCACTTGCACTCCCTCGCGCTCACACTCACTCGCACCCACTTGCACTCACACTCACTGGCACTCACTCACACTCACCTGCACTCACACTCACTGGCTACCACTCACATTCACCTCCACCTACACTCACCGGCACTCACTCCCACTCACTCGCACTCCCATCACCTCCACTCACACTCACTGGCACTCACTCACACTCACTCACACTAACCTGCACTCACACTCACTGGCTATCACTCACATTCACCTCCACTCAGACTCACCGGCACTCACTCGCACTCACCTGCACTCACACTCACCGGCGCTCACTCGCACGCACCTCTACTCACACTCACTGGCACTCACTCGCATTTGCACTCACCGCCACTCACACTCACTAGCACTCACTCACACTCACTGGCTATCACTCACATTCACCGGCACTCCTTCGCACTCACCTCCACTCACACTCACTGGCACTCACTCACACTCACCTCCACTCACACTCACCGGCACTCACTTGCACTCACCTCCACTCACACTCAGTGGCACTCACTCACACTCACCTCCCCTCTCACCCACTGGCACTCACTCACACTCACTGGCTATCACTCACACTCACCTCCACTCACAGTCACCTGCACACGCACTAACTGGCACTCACTCACACTCACCGGCACTCACTTCCACTCACACTCACCTCCACTCACTCGCACTAGCACTGACCACCACTCACACTCACTTGCACTCCCTCGCGCTCACACTCACTCGCACCCACTTGCACTCACACTCACTGGCACTCACTCACACTCACCTGCACTCACACTCACTGGCTACCACTCACATTCACCTCCACCTACACTCACCGGCACTCACTCCCACTCACTCGCACTCCCATCACCTCCACTCACACTCACTGGCACTCACTCACACTCACTCACACTAACCTGCACTCACACTCACTGGCTATCACTCACATTCACCTCCACTCAGACTCACCGGCACTCACTCGCACTCACCTGCACTCACACTCACCGGCGCTCACTCGCACGCACCTCTACTCACACTCACTGGCACTCACTCGCATTTGCACTCACCGCCACTCACACTCACTAGCACTCACTCACACTCACTGGCTATCACTCACATTCACCGGCACTCCTTCGCACTCACCTCCACTCACACTCACTGGCACTCACTCACACTAACCTCCACTCACACTCACCGGCACTCACTCGCACTCACCTCCACTCTCACCCACTGGCACTCACTCACACTCACTGGCTATCACTCACACTCACCTGCACACGCACTAACTGGCACTCACACTCACCGGCACTCACTTCCACTCACACTCACCTCCACACAGTCGCACTAGCACTGACCACCACTCACACTCACTTGCACTCCCTCGCGCTCACACTCACTCGCACCCACTCGCACTCACACTCACTGGCACTCACTCACACTCACCTGCACTCACACTCACTGGCTACCACTCACATTCACC
The DNA here is from genome assembly GCF_013339745.2 of Dermacentor silvarum. NCBI lineage: Eukaryota > Metazoa > Arthropoda > Arachnida > Ixodida > Ixodidae > Dermacentor > Dermacentor silvarum. The sequence continues at coordinate 8,449,854 of NC_051159.1, forward strand.
TCTACTTACACTCACCGGCAGTCACTCGCACTCACCTGCACTCACACTCACTGGAACTCACACTCACCTCCACTCACGCTCACCGGCCCTCACTCGCGTTTACATCCACTCACACTCACCGGCACTCACTTGCACTCTCCTGCACTCACTCAGCTCCGCTCACTCGCACTCACCTCCACTCACACTCAGTGGCACTCCTTCGCACTCACCTCCACTCACACTCACTCGCACCCACTCGCACTCACCTCCACACACACTCACTGGCACTCACTCACACTCACCTGCACTCACTCAATGGCTATCACTCGCATGCACCTCCACTCAGACTCACTGGCACTCGCACTCGCACTCACCTCCACTGGCACTCACTCACACTCACCTGCACTCACACTCGCTAGCACTCACTCACAATTACCTCCACTCACTCGCACTCACCTCACCTCCACTCACGCTCACTGGCACTCACTCGCACTCACTTCCACTAACACTCACTGGCACTCACTCACACTCTCCGGCACTCACTCGCACTCACCTCCACTCACACTCACTGACACTCACTTGCACTCACCTCCAATCACACTCACTGGCACTCACTCACACTCACCTCCACTAACACTCACTGGCACTAACCTCCACTCACTCGCACTCACCGCCGCTCACACTGACTCGCACTCACTCACGCTCACCTGCACTCACACTCACTGGCACTCACTCACATTCACCTGCACTCACACTCACTGGCACTCACTCACTCACCTGCCCTCACACTCACTCACCTGCACTCACACTCACCTCCACTCACCTGCACTCACACTCATCTCCACCCACATTCAACGGTGCGCACTCGCACTCACCTCCACTCACACTCACTGGCACTCCATCGCACTCACCTCCACGCACACTCACTCGCACCCACACGCACTCACCTCCACTGTGAGTGAGTGCCAGTGGGTGTGAGTGCAGGTGAGCGGGAGTGAGTGCGTGTGAGTGTCAGTGGCGGTGAGTGCGAGTGAGTGTGAGTGGGGGTGAGTGTGATTGAGTGCCAGTGAGTGTGAGTGGAGGTGAGTGTGAGTGAGTGCCAGTGAATGTGAATGCAGGTGAGTGTGAGTGGAGGTGAGTGCGAGTTAGCACCGGTGAATGTGGGTGGGGATGAGTGTGAGTGCAGGTGAGTGTGAGTGAGTGCCAGTGAGCGTGAGAGGAGGTGAGTGCGAGTGAGTGAAGGTGAGTGTAAGCGTAAGTGAGTGCGAGTGAGGGCCAGTGAGTGCAGGTGAGTGTGAGTGAGTGCCAGTGAGTGTGAATGGAGGTGAGTGCGTGTGAGTGCGAGTGAGTGTTAGGGCAGGTGAGTGAGTCAGTGCCAGTGAGCGCGAGTGCGAGTGAGTGCCGGTGAGTGTGAGTGGAGGTGAGTGTGAGTGAGTACCAGTGAGCGTGAGTGCAGGTAAGTGTGAGTGAGTGCGAGTGAGTGTGAGTGGCGGTTAATGCGAGTGAGTGTGAGTGGAGGTGAGTGTGAGTGAGTGCCAGTGAGTGTGAGTGGAGGTGAGTGGGAGTGAGTGCCGGTGAGTGTGAGTGAGTGCCAGTGAGTGTGAGTGCAGGCGAGTGTGAGTGAGTGCCAGTGAGTTTGAGTGGAGGTGAGTGCGAGTGAGTGTGAGTGGAGGTGAGTGACAGTGAGTGTGAGTGGAGGTGAGTGTGAGTGAGTGTGAGTGGAGGTGAGTGCGAGTGAGTGCAGGTGAGTGTGAGTGAGTGCCGGTGAGTGTGAATGGAGGTGAGTGCGAGTGAGTGCCGGTGAGTGGTAGTCAGTGAGTGTGTGTGCAGGTGAGTGAGTGCCAGTGAGTGTGAGTGGAGGTGAGTGCGAGTGAGCACCGGTGTATGTGGGTGGAGATGAGTGTGAGTGAGTGTGAGTGCAGGTGAGTGGGGGTGAGTGTGAGTGAGTGTGAGTGCAGGTGAGTGTGAGTGAGTGCCAGTGAGTGTGAGTGCAGGTGAGTGTGCGTGCCAGTGAGTGTGAGTGCAGGTGAGTGTCAGTGTGGAGGAAACTGAGGGGTCGCCGCGGAGCGCACGATTCAGCAGACTTTAAGAACGGACTGGCGCGTGCCGTGCTTGCGCCGCTAGCACGCGCTGCCCAACTTTATTCTCCTCGCCATCCGCGGCCGGCCCCAAAGCGCCGGCCGAGAGCGCCGACTTTAGCGTCCCCGCATAGCAGCGTCGGTGGGCGCTACAGGGCCCCCCGCCCAGAGGGAACAGCGAAATGTGCGCGCTTCACTGAGGTGGTCTGGCCTGTGAGTGCAGCAGTGGATGAGGTTTTGGTGGCGGAAGCTTGTGGAACGTGGCCCCGATGATCCCTGCATCTCGGAGGGCGTAGGGGCGACGCCATTCGCGCTCTAAGTTGCAGATGCAGATGTTGTATGGTCGGTGAGCATGGACGGTCGATCGCAGCACGGTGCGGGGAACGCGGCAGCCACGATGACATCGTCCAAGTTTGGGCTGGTCTAGCGGTGAAGCCGGCGGTGGGGTGCGTCGGCGCCGACAGCAACATCGAATCCGACACCCGCTGATGCTGCGACCGTGGTGACAAGCCCGAGACGACGGGACCCGGTTCGCTCTATTGAAGTTAGCGTGGTGCCAGCGTGTGAATGTCAGTCGGACCCGTGAACATAGGTTCGGTGTTGAGGGCGGGCGCTTTCGAAGTGCGCGGTAGCAGCGTCCGGCCTGCCACCTGTGTAAAATCGGGTGGACGCAGCGACGAAAACCAGCGAAGCAGCGGGGCTGCCGGCCACGCTGGGCACGAGTTTTCCGATGCCGAGCACCGCAAGCAGGGGAGGCATCCTTGTGGCCAAACGTTAAGGCAGTGTGGTTGGGGCGTTGAAGCCGAGACACTGAACGTGCGCTGCGAGAGGGGGCAGGCGACAAGGGCTCCACGGGAAATACGCTGGCGTAGCTGGGAAGTGCAGTGCAGGTGATAGCTGGCGGACCAGTGTCACCGCAGTGTTGCCGCAGGATTTCACTCGGAACAGGTGGACTGATATGCGTCTCGACAGCCGTCAAGGCACGGCTCGCTGCTGAGTCATCTCCACGGCTTGGACTGGGGACGTCATGTAACTCGGGTGGGGATGGAGTGCATGACGACTCTTTAGTATGCTCGGGCCTGGATGCAAGGTGGTCGTTGCTGAGGACTAGCGGGCTCACCAGTTGTGTAGTTTATGGTGCGGGCAGTGTGGCGGGAGGTTGTTCGTCGTCGGGGAACGAATGAGACGCGGGAGGCGCAGTTGTCTTGTTGTCTCTGCACAGTGGCTCCTGTGGTGTAGGTGCGGCGCAAGATTCGCGAGCAGTGGCGCAGCGTTCACCCGGCGCCGATGGTGAAGAGGACGACGTAGTTTGAGCCATTCCTTCAGAAGCGTCAGCCGTTGAAGGAAACTGTGTCGTGCTGTGTAAGTGATCGGGAACTGGTACGCCAAAGTGTTAAAGAAGGCGGTCTTGAGGCCCTCGTACATGTTCTGGTCTGATGACGGAAGGTGAAGACGAGATAAGACGTCGGTCTGAATTTCTCGCTTGAGGAGTAGGTACCGCCAGAGCTGTGACGACACGCCATTTACGTATAGCTGTGCGTCTACCTGCGCGAACCACACGATAGGGCTGTGCGGACGGTAGGGCCACAGTTGCAAACGCCAAGGGTCGTCGAGCGTTGGTGGGCGCCACTCTTCTTCCAGCTGGTCCATGGCCGCGGGCAGGGCTCGGTAGCAGGCGATGCTGAATCCGTCCTTGTTGATACTGTGAGGATCACGTCCGGGTCACCAATGTAGGAAACCGAGGGGTCGCCGCGGAGCGCACGACCAAGAGGACCAGCTCAGCAGACTTTTAGAACGGACTGGCGCGTGCCGTGCTTGCGCCGGTAGCACGCGCTGCCCAACTTTATTCTCCTCGCCATCCGCGGCCGGCCCCAAAGCGCCGGCCGAGAGCGCCGACTTTAGCGTCCCCGCATAGCAGCGTCGGTGGGCCGGCAGGCGCGGATCCAGGGTGGATGTCCGGATGTCATGACCCCCCCCCCCCCCCTCACATATCAGCATCGCCTCCTCGCTGACAGGGGAATGGTCCTGTTACAAAAAAGTTGCAGTGGCTTAGCTCGGCTATGCCAGGATATACGTAGCGTTAGCAAAGGTTCAGCTGATTATTCTTAGCTTTCCTGGTTGCCTAGATTGTCAAGGATTAGCTTGATTGTCATGCTTACTGCTGCTCCAATGACACACACGCGGTATACGTATTATGTGGCACATGTATTCATTCCTCCTACGCTCAAACGCTAATTGCCAGGCAACTACTTCGGGATCCGATGAGTCAAGCTTCTCCGTTCTTCTGCGCTGTTGAGCAGCATTTGCGCTCTCCTTCTCCATGGCTATACCACACTGGCAAACGCCAGTCAGAAGCGCAGCGACTCCAGCGCAGTGTCAGACGGCGGCTGCACAGCGAGGGAACGCGCGCCGGCGCCAGTGCATCATCATCATCATAAAAACTTTATTATATAGACTGGGGAGTTTGGAGCATGCAGGCTCCAGGGCCCCCGCACGACCCCACGGCACTCAAGTGTTTATGTTAGCCCGGTCCATAACGCTGGCAGCCCGGTCAGTGGCAATGGTCTGCACGACCGGGTCTCCGGAGCGGAGCAGGGTCTCCCAGTCCTCCCAAGTCTTCAGGTGCTCTAGGCCCCGCGGGGGAGGATCCGCCGGGCAATGAGAAAGGAGATGGAGAGCAGAAGCGCGAGGTTCCGGACAGAGAGTACAGGCTGAAGTGAGGAAAAGTGGGTGATAGTGAGAAAGAATGAGAGGAGAGGGGAGAGTGTGTGTCTGTAATTGGCGCCAAAGGGTTGCTTGTCGATTGCTAAGGGATTCGTGCGGTGGAGGGTACAGCTGGCGCGCCGCCTTGGAGGCATGCGTCAGCTCGTTGAAAGTGTGCGCGCGCTCCTTCGTGAATCGCGGATCGGAGGCCGCAAGAGCCCGGTTTAAAGAACCTCGGGCTAAGAGGTCTGCGGCCTCGTTTCCAGGATTCCCGCAGTGCGCGGGCACCCAAATCAGCTCCACATGACGGGGCGGGGGCGCGGCGGGCGAGTCCAGTATGCAAAAAGCAGGAACGTGGACTCGGCCTCGTGCGAAATTTAGGATTGCAGTTTTGGAATCTGATAAAACATACCGGGCTTCTGTGTTGACGATGGCCAGGGCAATGGCAGCTTCCTCTGCAGCTTCGGGAGAGGTGTCTGGGGGGAGTGTGTGTGTTCCGATGGGGGAGAGAGTTTTATCCACCACCGCAGCGACCGCTTCATCGCCCGTGCAGGCTGCGTCCACCCATACGGCGTCCGGCTCCGAGCCGTAATATCGGTGGAGGGCTGCAGCGCGAGCTCTGCGGCGCTTATGGTGGTGGTCGGGGTGCATGTTACGGGGAAGTGGCTTAATGAGAAGTTCGCGGTGTAAGGGTCTTGATATGGGGCGTAATGTCGGAGCGTTGGCCGGTATCCGGATTCCAAGGGAATGCAGGATGCACCGGCCAGTGTCGGTTTGTGTGAGACGAAGGTATTGTGCTTGGCGGTGTGCGTCTACAAGTTCCCCGATTGTGTTGTGGAGGCCAAGTTGTAAGAGTCGGTCGGTAGGTGTATTTATGGGAAGGTGGAGGGCGACTTTGTATGCTCTACGAATGAGAGCATCCATGGCGTCAGTTTCACGGCGAGAGAGCTGGAGGTAGGGGGAGGAGTAGAGCACACGGCTGAGCACAAAGGCGTGAACAAGGCGGCATAGGTCATGCTCCCTCATGCCCCTGTGGTGGCCCGAGACCCGGCGGATGAGGTGCGAGATCGCCCCCACCACTTGCTTGAGTCTGCGGAGTGTAGTAGTGTTCTTCCCGTCACTCTGGATAAGCATACCCAGTATCCGGAGAGTTTTCACCTCTGGTACCGGTCTGCCCTCCAGTTCGATGACGATGGGGGAGCAGGGTGAGTTGCGGTTCTTGGGACGGATGCAGAGCATCTCGGACTTCTCTGGGGAACAAGAAAGTCCTACGCTAACTGCATAGTTTTGGGTCAGATTGGCGGCTGCTTGGATAGTGTCCTGTATGGTGCCATCACTGCCATGGGTAGTCCATAGCGTGATGTCGTCAGCGTATAGAGTATGTTTCAGGTGAGGAACGGTTGCCAATTGTCGTGCTAGGGGGATCAGAGTGATGTTAAATAAGAAAGGTGAGAGGACGGACCCTTGCGGGGTGCCGATGCTTTTTAGAGAGTATGTGGGGTAGGTGAGCGGGCCGAAGCGAAGCTCAGCCGTGCGTGCTGTGAGAAAGGCCTGAATGTAGGTGTCCGTACGTGCACCCACATTCAGGGGGGAGAGTGCAGTCATGATCGCGTGATGTTCAACGCGATCAAAGGCTTTGGATAAATCCAAAGCCAAGACTGCCTTGTTGTGGCCTGGAATGAACGGGTCGAAGATGTCGTGGGTGATTTGCAACATGGCGTCTTGTGCGGACAAATGGGGACGGAATCCCACCATGCTGTGAGGGTATAAGTCATGGTCTGCCATGTGTTGTGTGAGTCTCGCTGATACCACGTGCTCGAAAAGCTTTCCGAGACACGAGGTTAGCGAGATTGGGCGAAGGTTTTGAAGTGTAAGTGGTTTGTTGGGCTTTGGGATTAAGATTACCTTCGCGTGGCGCCAGGACTGGGGGAGTGCCCTCCTTCCAGCACTGATTGAAATACTCCGTGATACGAGCGATCGATCGATCGTCCAGATTACGGAGCGCTGTGTTGGAGACCTGGTCGGCGCCGGGTGCAGATTTGGTGCGGAGAGTCAGGAGGGCTGCTCTGACCTCCGCCTCTGTTATGGCGGTATCGAGTTCGGCGTTCGCCTGTCCTGTATATGAGGGGAGAGGAGTTGGTATGCCGGGTGAGGTGTATGTGTCGCGGAGTGTATCCAAGAGAGCATCGGGGTTGTCCATGTGTGCGTGTATGAGCCGGGTGACGTGGTGCTGGGTGGTGTTTTTTGTTTTCGACGGATCGATGAGGTGTCGGAGGAGCTGCCACGCCCGTTTTGCGGACAGTCTCCCGGCGATGCCGTCGCATACTTGTCCCCAATTGGAGCGGCAGAGCTCCTCCGAATGTAGTTGAATTTGGGATTGTAGAGTGGCTAAGCGTTTTCTGAGTGTTCTGTTATGTTTACCCCTTTTCCACCTCTCTAGGAGACTGTGGTAGGCCTCCCAGAGGTGGGCGAGTCGGGAGTCTAGGGTGGGGACGTCTGTGGTGGTTTCAATCTGCTGCGTATGGTGTTGGATGTCAGTCTGAAGAGAGTCTACCCAGTCGTTGATGTCGGTGATGGGGTTGTCAGGAGTGGCAGTTCGCGTGGTGCGGAGAGCGTCCCAGTTAATTAGTTTGTGTGTCATGTAGGTGTGCCGGGGTGGCTTGAATGGGACCGTGACTTGTATCATGTAATGATCACTGCACAGTGTGTGTTGTGTTCTCGTCCAAGTCACATCACGGAGGGAGCAGCTGAGCACCAGATCCGGACTAGTGTCCATGCTGACACTGTTGCCGATTCGCGTAGGAGTCTGAAAGTTGTTGTGGACGGAAAGTTGGAGGTTCTGCAGGAGCAGCCAGAGCCTGCGACCTCTGTGTGTGGTTGTTTTGTATCCCCAGTCAGTGTGTTGATTGTTGAAATCCCCACCGATTAGTAGGGGGTGCTTCCCTACCAGGCGGTGCAGCTCTCGGAGGAGGGACTCCAACGTGGCCATCGGTTTGGATGGGGGCTGGTAGATATTGGCAATAAAGATGGATGGGAGTGTATGTGTGTGATGGATAATTTCGGTGATCACGCAGGGCGTCTCTGACGTGATGTAATGTGTCTTGTGTGTTAGAGTACGGTGCACAAGTGTGGATGCCCTGGGTGTGTTTGTGGTGTCAGAGTGTGTGGAGTTGTAACCGGGGAGTGCGGCCTGAGTGGCAGTATCTTGGAGAAGAAGGACTTGGGGCGTTGGGGAAAGTGTAGGAAGTAGAAGCTGCAAGGGCGCGCGCTTACCCCGGAAGCCGCGGCAGTTCCAGGTTAGGATGTGTAGATAATTACTGTTGCCCCGTCCCGCCATATTGGAGCGTAGGCGGATGGATGAGAGGGGCGAGTCTGGTGTCTATTGGGATATGGGGTTCTATGGCGGTAGGCTGTGTTGTGGGGAGAAGAGGGGTAGAGAGCGGGGGGAGTTGTGTGAGGCGTGCTTCGAGAAGGCCGACCATCTGCGCCAGTGCATCTACCACGGCTACGACGTCACTCCTCTGGAATGCGCAGACCGGCGACGGTGAGTCGCGCGCGGCGGCGGCGGAGTGCGCGAGAGGTGCCGGCTCCGGTGGCTCCGGTGATGCGCAAGCCGTGTGACATCACTGATCCTTGCGCATGCGCAGCACGGCTCTTGATGTGCCACGCGAAACGGGCTTGGCTAGGGCAGTGTAGCTAACGCTACAAAAATATAGCCACCAGCATTCTTCAAAATTATTTTTCGTGAGTACCTGTGGTATCAGCCATGTAGAAGTAAAGCTAAATCGCTCAGAAGCTTGGTTGTACTCCGTAGGGGTGTGGTGTCGCGAAGTTGCCGTAGTTAATTTTTCTCATGAACACGTTGGACCTCCTGGCGCCTGCCGTGCCTCGTCCCGCCGGTGGCGTCGAATGAACGAGAGGACGTCCCTTTTGCTAGGCACGCCGATGTACGCGCGAGCGCCTTCGCGCCTGATCAACTTAGTTCCGCATTGGGGTTTAATCAGTTGCCTCATTTGCTGTCATCGGTTTCGCGATCAACCTGCTTAATGAAAGAGATCTCTCGCTAAAGTGTTCATATATAAATAATAACAACTAACAGCTAAACTAAGAACTACGCATAGGCAATTAACTTTTTTTAACTGTAGCACTCATTGTGATCACAGTTACACGTTGACAATATCCAGTACGAGCACAGTACCGTTCGCACGTTACAAGTTTTTCATTGTAACTTCGCAGTTTTATTGTCATACATTAAGCATAGGAGGCTCAAAGCCGCCGGATCCGTTTATCTGAGTGGGCATTCTCGCGGAGCGGGGCGAAGCCTCGAGCAGCGGCTGCGAAGTGGGGGAGCGTGACGTCAGTGGCCAACGCTAGCGCGCGGGCCTAGGATGGCGTCGCGTGGTTAGAGAAACAGGAGCAGATGCGCGCCTTGTGTAAAAAGATGACGTCACGTGGAAAACAAAACATGAAGACGCTGGCTCGCGCTCTCGGCTACTACGCCACATCGTTCTTCTTGTAGGTGGCGTAGTGAGTCTTCATACGCGGTGATTCGCATATCGTAAACAACCAGCGTTGTGGTTGCCGCGTTGGAGCGGAGCGTTACGCTCGTATTCAAGAACGTTCCTCTAGTCAACACAACACCTCGACTCAAGAGAGAAGATAGCACCGCCATCCCTCCAAAGAAGTGGTCACTGAGCTTCATGATCATTCACGGGAATTCTTGAGAATTGTCGCGTCTTTATCACTCGAGAAGCGGCGCTGGGCTCAACAAGGTGGAGTGGAGAGCTTCGAGTCGAGGGCTGTTTGAGAATGCGGGAGTTAGTCCTCCAAAGCAAACGAAGGTGTCTCAGCCGAACACAAAGAATCTTCTTAAGGAAATCAAGGTGTCCCAACAGAACTCCAAGAACGGATGCGTGCTTACGCATTTATAACGAACCTGCAACAGATCATCCCAAATTTTAGTCTAAGAAACAATACAGGCTAGATATACCGGGTGTTCAAAATTAAGCTTTATGGTTGTCTTAAAATTAGGCACTGGGAGGCACGTGAAGACCACCTACGCAAATAAGTTGTGTGGCCAGGGGCACACAAAGTGTGATAATTATCGCTGTCAGCAGCCGAATTAACTAAAATTGAATAGTTAAATTTTTATTGACTGCAGTAAGTCTGTATGTTTGTATTCAAAAGATAGAGGCAGTCGTGTTTCTAACACAGTTTCACTTGGAAGAATTCTAGCATGTCTATGCTCCGAGATATCCGACTCCAAATTTTAATTGTCGTTCGCATGATTACGCATGCAAGAGAGTGAGGATCGACGCAAAGCTCCTCCCTGGTGTGACGCAGCTCTTGGGTGCGGCGTTTAGTCTCACAACGCTGCGGCGGCATTGGCAAAGATAATCACTGCCCCCCTTCCCCTCATGGCTGGCGAAATAAAGAAAATCGAAGAACCCGTAACCCCTGTCGTAACATGCGACCGCGCAGCCTTTAAAGATGGCGGCACCTGCCATGCCGAGATAATGGCGCGAGTGGAGAAGCCGGAGGGCAGTGCGCGTGCGTAATGGTGACTAGACGACCGGGCATGGTCCTTGACTGCTGATTTCTAAGTATTGTAAGTTTTATTGAAACCAAAAGCAACAACTGCACCATCAACAGCAGAAACCTTTTTAGCTATGCTAACGAATATTTCATACTGCCGCTTTAAGGTTGGTGTTGTCATGCACAAATCTCATGACAACACTTCACCCATCAAGATGTCAATGCCCTAAAAATGTTCGAAATGCCTCCCTTCAACAGCAACGCAAAGCATAAACCGCTCTCGCGTCGACTCGGTAACTCTGCGCAGTACGACAATTGAAATTTGGAGTCGGATATCTCGGAGCACGAACACGCTAGAATAATTCTTCCTACTGATACTGTGTAGAAACACGACTGCCTCTAAGTTTTCAATACAAACATGCCCACTTACTTTAGTCGACAAAAAACAATTGTTCAATTTTAGTTAATTGGGCTGCTAACAGCGATAATTATCATCTCACTTTGTGTCCTGGCCACATAACTTATTCGCACAGGTGGTCTTCGCGTGCCTCCCAGTGTATAATTTTAAGAAAACCATAAAGCTTAGTTTTGAACACAATGTATTATCAGGCACAGCCGCCAAGCACATGGCTGCATTGGGTAACGTCCTTTTCCTATAAGCTCGGAGAAACAGATACCTGGCTTCGCTATAGAGCTTCTTCCTCTTTCGGTGGTTTTACGTGCCAAAACAAGTTCTGATTATGAGGCACGCTGTAGTGGAAGACTCCGGATTAATTTTAACCACCTGGGGTTCTTTAACGTGCACTACAACGCAAGCACACGGGCGTTTTTGCATTTCGCCTCCATCGAAATGCGGCCGCCGCGGCCGGGATTCGATTGCGCGATCTCGTGCTCAGCAGCGCAACGCCTGAGCTGGCTGAGCCACCCCGGCGGGCTACAGGTGTTGCTCTAGCCGCATAAAACGCGGGTTTATCGTGAGCAGAAACGGTGAATTTCGGCAAATGAGAAAGGCTACTATCATCATCATCATCATTGACAGAAGCTGACCCCCCCCCCCCCCCCCCTCAGAAAAACCTGGATCCGCCCCTGGGTGGGCGCTACAAGTGCGTGCCTTGAGTGTGATTGGAGGTGAGTGCGAGTGCGTGCCAGTGAGTGTGAGTGGAGGTGAGTGCGATTGAGTGCCAGTGAGTATGAGTGGAGGTGAGTGTGAGTGCCAGTGAGTGTGAGTGCCACTGAATGTTAGTGCAGGTGAGTGTGAGTGAGTGCCAGTGAGTATAAGTGTAGTTTAGTGTGAGTGAGGGCCAGGAAGTGTGAGTGGAGGTGAGTGCGAGTGAGCACCGGTGAATAGAGCACTGCACGGGCCTGATTTTTCGGCCCGAGCCCGGCCCGGGCCCGGGCCTGACACGGGCCCGTGTTACTGAGCCCGGGCCCGGCCTGGGCCCGGGCGTTCATTACTCAGCTTAGCTAGGACCCGCGTGTGTATGACCAGGCCCGGCCTGTAAGAAAAAAAATCTTTTTTTTTACACACAGATTGTACCGTATCTGTCAGCCTCACCTTCTCGAGGTTTAATCAGCTGCAGTATATAAGCAATAAAAGGCCGAAATCTTTGTTTCTCCCACGGGAACATCAGTATTCCGGCCCATTGCCTGTGCAACTATTTTTTCTGGTGGTGCGCATGCACTTGCCTTGATTTGTACGATATGGTTCTATGATGTCATTTAGCATGCAAATATACAGGGTGTTTCATTTTAGCTGTACCAAATTTTTAAAGATTGCCTGTGGCAGATAGCGCAGTTATAATTCTTGATCTAAACTACTCGATGAGGCGGCGATTACTTCCACGAGAAATCAAAACGCCTAATTGAAGAATGAACATAATTACGCCAATTACCGTTTTAATTAATGATTTTATGGCACATATTTCAATCTACGAATTATAGCCGTGAGTTCGCAAGGCGTATCCACTTGGAACGAATTCTCAGGACTAAACCAGTTTCGAGATAATAATTTTCAAAGTGTCCGATGAAATCAATCAAATCAAATCAATTTATTGTCCAGTTTACATGCTGGACGGTCATTTTGGACTAAAAGCTACATATGTAGCTTGACGTGACCCAAAAGACCAGGCAAGGCAATAGTACAGCAAACAGTGTGCACACATGCACAATAATTCACATATTTCCAGCTATCGCTGGAATTCGTCATAGACGAAATAGCTATGAACGGAAAGACAAAGAATACTTGCGTCACGGCGAGTTAACAGAATTGGAAAACGTTTTAACAGAATGCATTTTAAACAACACTACAATAACAATACTAGCTATACAAAACAACGCAACACCAGCTATACAACACAGCATGAGACTGAATTTTACAAGATCAACATTTGCTCAGAAAGCGAAACAGGATTTACATTATCTACTCAAAACCATACACAAAGGCTGAATAATAATCACATCAGATACATTACAAGTGACCAAAGTGTCAGCTGAGTTCTCTCTTACTGAAATTACCGCCATTTTTGTATCTGTTCAAAGTGAATGGTAGGTAATGTATTAACGACTGATGCTTATAGAGAGTTCTGAAGTATGGAATTGACCATAACTCAGGATTTCTTGTGCTCGCATTAATGCGACGAACGCTCTAAGGAGGCTAATTGTTTTATGTAGTTCCAAGCTAATTCTGACATGGATGGCCGAATGGATGGTAAAAACGCCTAATTGAATATCTAACATAATTACGCAAATTACCTTTTTAATTAATTATTTTACGGCACATCTTTCAACCTACGAATTCTAGCCGCCGAGTTTGCAAGGCGTATCCACTTGGAACGAATTCTCTGGATTGAACCAGTTTCGAGATATTAATTTTCAAAGTGTCCGACGAAATGCATGGGCGTTCCAGTTAACTTTTTGAGGAAAACGCTGTTTTATGCATTGAAGCACAAAAGTAACTGGCCTTAGCGCTAAAATAATGCCATAGTATCGACACTGGTAATAGTGCAATCGCAAAAGCGCTAACATGAAAATGGTTTGAGGAGTGGTTCTTTGTACAATTTATTTTTCCTTACGCGGAAACAATGTTCATTTTTGCGGAAAAGAAAAAAAATTACCGTTGCTTGCACTGGCAGCGCAATGCTACAGAGACAGCGGAGATGATGGGCACCTAGCTAGTCCTGGCTTTTTGGCTAGGCTAAGCACTACCAAGTCATCCCCAGCATTTTCGGGAACTTATTTATTATTGATCGATTATCGACTAGCTATTGATTGGCTATCAATTGCCTATCGATAGGCAATTAGTCCCCACCATTCTTAGCTAGAATTATCGAGGCTCAGCTTCGTTAGTTCACAGGTGTATGTGCCATTGCGCTTGGACCCTTTCTGCGCGGCTGCCAGGATCGGCCCACATTTTTTGATTCAGCGGACACATTAGGCCCAGCTGAAACAGCTCCGCTGTTAAAAATGACAACTTCATCTGTTTTACTATTTTCTTTGATAAGATATAGTCATCTGATAAGATATACAGTCAAGAGAGTGGTGTGGATCTGAGAACAAACGGGGATAACCGATATTCTAGTTGACATTAAGCGGAAAAAATGGAGCTGGGCAGGCCATGTAATGCGTGGGATGGATAACCGATGGACCATTAGAGCTACAGAATGGATACCAAGAGAAGGGAAGCACAGTCTAGGACGGCAGAAAACTAGGTGGGGTGATGAAGTTAGGAAATTCGCAGGCGCAAATTGGAATCAGCTAGCGCAAGACAGGGTTAATTGGAGATCGCAGGGAGAGGCCTTCGGCCTGCAGTGGACATAAATATAGGCTGATGATGATGATGACAGTCATCTTGCACGTGCCACTTCAGCTTGGCACAAAATGCATTGAACCATGCAATGCATAACGGTCGCGTGTGCTCGAAGGCCTACTTAGGCCCTTCAATGAGCGGGCCCGAGTGTGGCCCTGGCCCGTGGCTTCAAGCCCGAGCCCGGCCCGGGCCCGTGGCCTCAAGCCCGAGCCCGGCCCGGGCCCGCGGCATTAAGCCGGGGCCCGGCCCGAGCCCGCCGACAAACGCTTCGGACGGCCCGGCCCGCGGGCCGGGCCCGGGCCCCTCAGTGCTCTACCATAGATACCCTAAGGTTTTTGAGGCTTTCGCGCACGCAGCAGTGATGTGTTCAAACCAGGAGAGACCTGGCGTAAGGTAAACGCCAAGATATTTATAACATGATGCCCCCGACCGCTTGCCTCCCTGTAATGTGAAGTAAAAAATGGAAACGTCACGCTTACGTCCGAAAGAAATAATTTTACATTTGTTAGTATTAGGGTCATGAGCCAGGTGCTAAACCAGATAGAGATAATGTTGAGATAATCTTGAAGGATCAGGTGGTCGTCGGGACTGTTTATTGCTCTGTATAACATGCAGTCATCAGCAAAGATTCTAATACTTGATGATATGTTATTTGGCAGGTCATTCCTGCCGGGTCGGGGTTTTCGGGCCGGCCCGGGCCCGTGCAGTGCTCTACCGGTTAATATGGGTGGAGATGAGTGTGAGTGCAGGTCAGTGTGAGTGAGTTCCAGTGAGTGTGAGTGGAGGTGAGTGTAAGTGTAAGTGAGTGCGAGTGAGGGCCAGTGAGTGCAGGTGAGTGTGAGTGAGTGCCAGTGAGTGTGAATGGAGGTGAGTGCGTGTGAGTGCGAGTGAGTGTGAGGGCAGGTGAGTGAGTCAGTGCCAGTCAGTGTGAGTGGAGGTGAGTGCGAGTGAGTGCCAATGAGTGTGAGTGGAGGTGAGTGCGAGTGAGTGCCAGTGAGTGTGAGTGAGTGCCAGTGAGTGTGAGTGAGTGCCAGTTAGTGTGAGTGCAGGTGAGTGTGAGTGAGTGCCAGTGAGTGTGAGTGGAGGTGAGTGCGTGTGGGTGCGAGTGAGTGTGACGGCAGGTGAGTGAGTCAGTGCCAGTCAGGGGAAGTGGAGGTGAGTGCGAGTGAGTGCGAATGAGTGTGAGTGGAGGTGAGTGTGAGTGAGTGCCAGTGAGTGTGAGTGGAGGTGAGTGTGAGTGAGTGCCAGTGAGTGTGAGTGAGTGCCAGTGAGTGTGAGTGGAGGTGAGAGACAGTGAATGTGGGTGGAGGTGAGAGAGTGTGAGTGCAGGTGAGTGGAGGTGAGTGTGAGTGAGTGTGAGTGCAGGTGAGTGTGAGTGCCAGTGAGTGTGAGTGGAGGTGAGTGCGAGTGAGTGGAGGTGGGTGTAAGTGGAAGTGAGCGCGAGTGAGTGCCAGTGAGTGTGAGTGCAGGTGAGTGTGAGTGCATGCCAGTGAGTGTGATTGGAGGTGAGTGCGAGTGCATGCGAGTGAATGTGAGTGGAGGTGAGTGCGTTGAGTGCCAGGGAGTATGAGTGGAGGTGAGTGTGAGTGCAGGTGAGTGTGAGTGAGTGCCAGTGAGTGTGAGTGGAGGTGAGTGCGAGTGAGTGTGAGTGAGTGTGAGTGAGTACCAGCGAATGTGAGTGAGTGCGAGTGAGTGTTAGTGCAGGTTAGTGTGAGTGAGTGCCAGTGAGTGTGAGTGTAGGTTAGTGTGAGTGAGTGCCAGTGAGTGTGAGTGAGTGCCCATAGAGTGTGAGTGTTGGGGAGTGTGAGTGAGTGCCAGGATGTGTGAGTGCAGGTGAGTGAGTGAGTGCCAGTGAGTGTGAGTGGAGGTGAGTGCGAGTGATTGCCAATGAGTGTGAGTGCAATCGAGTGTGAGTGAGTGCCAGTGAGTTTGAGTAGAGGTCAGTGCGAGTGAGCAGCGGTGAATGTGGGTGGAGATGAGTGTGAGTGCCGTTGAATGGAGGTGAGTGAGTTTGAGTGCAGGTGAGTGTGAGTGGAGGTGAGTGGCGGTGAGTGTAAGTGTAAGTGAGTGCGAGTGAGTGCCAGTGAGTGCAGGTGAGTGTGAGTGAGTGCCAGTGAGTGTGAGTGGAGGTGAGTGCTAGTGAGTGCCGGTGAGTGTGAGTGAGTGCCAGTGAGTTTTAGTGGAGGTGAGAGACAGTAAATGTGGGTGGAGTTGAGTGTGTGTGAGTGCAGGTGAGTGGAGGTGAGTGAGTGAGTGTGAGTGTAGGTGAGTGTAAGTGAGTGCCAGTGAGTGTGATTGGAGGTGAGTGCGAGTGCATGCCAGTGAGTGTGAGTGGAGGGGAGTGCGTTGAGTGCCAGGGAGTATGAGTGGAGGTGAGTGTGAGTGCAGGTGAGTATGAGTGATTGCCAGTGAGTGTGAGTGGAAGTGAGTGCCAGTGAGTGTGAGTGAGTACCAGTGAATGTGAGTGAGTGCCAGTGAGTGTGAGTGCAGGTTAGTGTGAGTGAGTGCCAGTGAGTGCGAGTGTTGGGGAGTATGAGTGAGTGCCAGGATGTGTGAGTGCACGTGAGTGAGCGCCAGTGAATGTGAGTGGAGGTGAGTGTGAGTGAGTGCCAGTGAGTGTAAGTGGAGGTGAATGTGAGGGATGCCAGTGAGTGTGAGTGGAGGTGAGTGTGAGTTAGTGGCAGTGAGTGTGAGTGAGTGCTCTTGAGTGTGAGCGCAGGTGAGTGTGAGTGAGTGCCAGTGAGTGTGAGTGGAGGGAAGCGTGAGGGAATGCCAGTGAGTGTGAGTGGAGGTGAGTGCGAGTGAGTGGCAGTGAGTGAGTGAGTGCCCTTGAGTGTGAGCGCAGGTGAGTGTGAGTGAGTACCAGTGAATGTGAGTGAGTGCCAGTGAGTGTGAGTGCAGGTTAGTGTGAGTGAGTGCCAGTGAGTGTGAGTGGAGGTGAGTGCGTTGAGTGCCAGGGAGTATGAGTGGAGGTGAGTGTGAGTGCAGGTGAGTATGAGTGCGTGCCAGGATGTATGAGTGCAGGTGAGTGAGTGAGCGCCAGTGAATGTGAGTGGAGGCGAGTGCGAGTGAGTGCCAGTGAGTGTAAGTGGAGGTGAGTGTGAGGGATGCCAGTGAGTGTGAGTGGAGGTGAGTGTGAGTGAGTGGCAGTGAGTGTGAGTGGAGGGAAGCGTGAGGGAATGCCAGTGAGTGTGAGTGGCAGTGAGTGTGAGTGAGTGCCCTTGAGTGTGAGCGCAGGTGAGTGTGAATGATTGCCAGTGAGTGTGAGTGGTTGTGAGTGCGAGTGAGTGCCAGTGAGTGTGAGTGGAGGTCAGTGTGAGTGAGTGCCAGTGAGTGCCAGTGAGTGTGAGTGCGAGTGAGTGCCGGTGAATGTGAGTGAGTGCCAGTGGGTGTGAGTGCAGGTGAGTGTGAGTGAGTGCGAGTGAGTGGCGCTGAGTGCAAGTGAGTGTGAGTGGAGGTGAGTGCAAATGAGTGCCGGTGAGTGTGAGTGGAGGTTAGTGTGAGTGCAGGTGAGTGTGAGGGAGTGCCAGTGAGTGTGAGTGGCGTTGAGTGCGAGTGAGCGTGAGTGAGTGCCAGTGAGTGTGAGTGGAGGTGAGTGGAAGTGAGTGCAAGTGAATGCCGGTGTGTTAGTGGAGGTGTGTGCGAGTGAGTGCCGGTGAGTGTAAGTGGAGGTGAATGTGAGTGAGTGCCAGTGAGTGTGAGTGCAGATGAGTGTGAGTGCAGGTGAGTGTGAGTGAGTGCCAGCGACTGTGAATGGAGGTGAGTGCAAGTGCGAGTGAATACCAGTGAGTGTGATTGGAGGTGAGTGTGAGTGACTGCCGGTGAGTGTGAGTGGAGTTGAGTGTGAGGGATAGGCACTGAGCATGAGTGCAGGTGACTGTGAATGAGTACCTGTGAGTGTGATTGGAGGTGAGTGAGTGAGTGCCGGTGAGTGTGAGTGGAGTTGAGGGTGAGTGATAGCCACTGAGTGTGAGTGCAGGTGAGTGTGAATGAGTACCTGTGAGGTGAATGCAGGTGAGTGCAAGTGATCGCCGGCGAATGTGGGTAGTGAGTGTGAGTGTAGGTGAGTGGAGGTGAGTGTGAGTCAGTGTGAGTGGAGGTAAGTGCGAGTGAGTGGAGGTGAGTGTAAGTGGAAGTGAGTGCGAGTGAGTTTGAGTGCAGGTGAGTGTGAGTGAGTGCCAGTGAGTCTGAGTGCAGGTGAGTGTGAGTGCGTGCCAGTTAGTGTGATAGGAGGTGAGTGCGGGTGCGTTTTAGTGAGTGTGAGTGGAGGTGAGTGTGATTGAGTGCGAGTGAGTATGAGTGGAGGTGAGTGAGAGTGCAGGTGAGTGTGAGTGAGTGCCAGTGAGTGTGAGTGACTGCCAGTGAGTGCATGTGCAGGGGAGTGTGAGTGAGTGCCAGTGAGAGTGAGTGGAAGTTAGTGTGAGTGCAGGTGAGTGTGAGTGGAGGTGAGTGTCTATGAGTGCCAGTGAGTGTGAGTGCCAGTGAGTGTGAGTGAGTGGCAGTGAGTGTGAGTGGAGGCGAGTGCCAGTGAGTGAGTGGTGTTGAGTGCCGGTGAGTGTAAGTGGAGGTAAGAGCCAGTGAGTGTGAGTGGAGGTGAGTGCCAGTGAATGTGAATGGAGGTGAGAGCCAATGAGTGTGAGTGGAGCTGAGCGTGAACGTGACTGAGTGTTGTGAGTGTGAGCGTGGTGAGTGCCTCTGGGTGTCTAGAGGTGAGAGTGAACGCGATTGTGAGTGCAGGTGAGTGTGAACATGAGTGAGTGCTTGTGAGTGGAAGTGAGTGTGAACGTGGTGAGTGCTTGAACGATAGGCGTAGGTGATATCGGTTAACCATGCTTGTGGAAAAATGGAGGTATAATATGTGTATAATTTGTCTAAGGAAGGAGGGATTCAACTCCCGACCGATCCCAAAATTTTGTACTACTTTGTATGCATATA
Organism: Dermacentor silvarum; assembly: GCF_013339745.2. Classification (NCBI taxonomy): domain Eukaryota; kingdom Metazoa; phylum Arthropoda; class Arachnida; order Ixodida; family Ixodidae; genus Dermacentor; species Dermacentor silvarum. Next base: position 8,468,889 of record NC_051159.1, read on the forward strand.
TATATATATTCGCGCACACATGCACACACACACACACTCGTAAAGGAGGGTGCTACATGACATGTTCATGGACTCTGGCAAAGACATATCGGTTAGCTGGAGCTCCGGGCGCTATCATGACGTTTTTCTAAACTCAGCGCCCCGAAGACGACATCCTCTGTCGTTGAAATGATGAACAGCTCACGCATGGCTCTTTCTGTGTATTTATTACTAGAAGCGAGAGCAGTTCGCATGTAACCATGCCTCTCACATTCCAACTGCCCATGGCTATGTTGCCACCCTGAGGACACGCTTCGGGGAAGCTGCGGTCACGTCACATTATCACCTAGGAGCCGAGACGGCGTCACCGAAGTGACGGATACTCTACCTCAGGCAGTCCAGCCGATGAGAGATGCTGCTTGGGGGAATTCGGCTGCATTTTAAAGGGGCCTAATGCCGAGTCACGTATTAAAATATAGAACCTTCTATACCCTTCTTAGAGACCGCATTCCGACACGCCCCTAACATTAACCTTTGGTAGTTTTAGAGTGCAACATTTCGAAAGCAGATTTGAAGACAGATGCAGCGAGATTTCGAATTTGTCAGAACACAGCGAATCGCAGTTCCAATGCGAGAGGCGAAATCACAGGCTAACACCTCTGGCGTCTAGGAAACATTCGCTGAAAGCCCGGAACAGCCGTGCTTGGTCTGTTCACCACCCATCTAGCGTCTGAACCCGTGGTCTCCGCCGCGCGGGGTGTAAGAAAGCGGCGTCATTGTGCTAAGGAAGCCAACACACCGATATATCTTCGACGGAGACTGCAAGGCTGTTGTGACGCAACATAGCATTCGCTTATGCCCCAAAAGCTGTTATTTAATCTTTCCGGAAAGTCAAGGCAAGATAATTGCTTTTTTGTTCCTTGAATGCCTGGCATAAATTAGTGAGTTATGTTGCAGTACAAAAGGACCCATAACGCCTAACTGCAGTTGTGCTTGTGGGGAACAGGCATGCATCAGATGAGCAGCTCCGTGGGCAGTAAACCCATGGAAACAGTCCCGCCAGCCTTCTTCCTCGAAATTTTTGTCGAACATGCCCAACTGCCCTGTAAGGAACTCGTAACCGACACAGACCAGCGTCACTTGGTGGTGTGGTTATATTTAAAAAAAATGTCTTTCTCTTTGAATTAGTCTTTGCGCTGCTCATTAAATCACAACGCTCAGGTAATGAAATAATGAAATGTTTTTAAGGAGAATTGGAGATCACCGTCCTTACATCTTTATTAACTAGAGTGATTTTAGAAATGGCCTTTAAAAGTATTTTAAAATTTTGGACTTTATGGTGCATGATTCAGCGAACTTCTGAAATATAATAATTTCTGGGGTTTTACTTGTCAAAACTACAACGTGATTTACAGGCATGCCGCAGTAGCGGACTCCGGTTTTTACTTTGAGCACCTGGGGTTCTGGCATTCGTATGTCATACCGGTTGGCAAACCTCAAGGATAATCTCAAAAGATAGCACAAGCACGAAAGGCAATAGCCATCGGATTTTCTTACGCTCAATTTAACGTGTCTACTGGCGTAAATTCTAGGATTACAGGTATTCTTGGCTGTTCACCATCTTTGTGATAGTTCCCTCCAAAACTGCTTTGGTAGCGAAGGGAAATGAAATCTGCAAAATGTTCCAATTCACTAGTTTATTCAGGGCTAAAAAAAAAACAACTAAGCACAGAGACATATCTCCTCATCCTCAACTCCTCATGGCCCCGCTTCCTCTCTCGTCATTTGACACTCGCCCTCCCAGTTGCAGCGCTTGCTCGGGAGGCGTGAAGCCGCTTCCATAGAGTTACGCGAGTTGGGACATTAAATAAGCTCTGCGGTTTGCGCGTGGGTTTTCACCGTGGCTAAGGTTGCATACGTCCACTCGGTGGTTTCCAAGAACCTTTCAGGTCTCTCTTATGATTTTGTCGTTGATTATATTTTATATTGTGTAATACTTTAGAAACAATGCGCTGTTGACTTGCGTGAAGCAAGTGAGTTTAGTGCATTTCAGCAGAATATTTGCGCTTTTTTGTCGCATTGTGATTGCTGTCTGCTGATACTCGGAAGTGTTTCGATGCCAGGTCGCTTACTCCAGCCGTGCCAAACTCGCCCGTACTACATTGCTGTAGTTTATAGTTCTGTCGTGTTCTCGGAATTTATTGTGCGAATGGCTTTTCCGCAGAATCCTTCACGTTGTTAGGCGGGACAAGGGTGAGAAAGTATTTTCTTTCCTGCAGCAAAAAGAGCGCGCTTGAAATGCGCTGAAGCGGGCGAACAGAAGTAGCGTAGCGTCTATTTTTTATGTTATGAATGCTGCCGATCTCGAGATCGTTGCAGGGAGGGCATACATATTGTGACGGGGTGTCAAACAGATAGAAGCGGGACAAGATTTATAAACAGAGACTGTTGGCTGAGCTGGCCAAGATGGCTGAACACGCGCAGCGTCCCCCGGCAATCATCGTCTTCTTCCTTGATGCAAGGAGAGAACCCGCAACATCTAACCGCCCCGGCGGGCTGAGCGCCGTCTCGGCGCAGACTAATTACACGAGGAAGCGACGGAAAAGTACGGCTTCAGTCGCGATACGTGCACGACGTCACGAGATGGCAGGGTAGATGGTGAAGAACTGTTCAGTGGGGTGATCTCATAGTTCACGTCACTAAGTTGCCGTAAAACCTTGTAATGTCCGGTGTAACGCGATAAATGTTTTTCAGAGAGACCGACACGACGAGACGGAGTCCAGAGAAGCACAAGAGATCCCCGAGACAAGCAGAGGTGCCGGTGGCTGCGGTGATAACGGTCTTTTGGCATAATTGTGAGTCGAAGAGTCGTTCATGAGCGATCTGACGTGCCAGATGGGCTCGCGTGGCAGCATCGCGGGCAGACTCCGTGTTATGTTGTACAACAGAAGGTAGTAGCGTGTCAAAAGGCAATGCAGGGTGGTGTCCATACAGGAGGTAAAATGGCGAAAAACTGGCCGTGTCGTGGCGGGAGGACTTGTACGCGAACGTGACGTATGACAAAGCGCTGTCCCACTCCCGATGATAGTCAGACACGTACATCGACAGCATATCGGTTAAGGTGTGGTTCAGCCTTTCGTGAGTCCGTTGGTCTGCGGGTGGTACGCAGTAGGGAGCTTGTGCTCCACAGAACTGGAACGAAGGAGGTCATCGACAACTTTCGACAAGAAGTAGCGCCCTCGGTCTGTGAGCAGTTGCCATGACGAAGGATGACGTCATGAAGGAGGAAATCGGCGACGTCAGTGGCGCACTAGTCGGCAGAGCTCGCGTGATGGCAAAACGCGTAGCGTAGTCGGTCGCAACGGCGATCCACTTGTGCCCTGAAGCAGACGTAGAAAATAGACCGAGGAGGTCAAGACCGATGCGGTAGAATGGCTCCTGGGGTATGTCAATAGGATGCAGAAGGCCTGCAGGCAACTCCGAGGGCCGTTTACGTCGCTGACAGAGGTCACACGCAGCAACGTAGCGTCGAGCAGATCGGTACAGACCAGGCCAGAAAATCCGGCGCCGCACGCGATCGTATGTGCGGGATACGCCAAGATGGCCAGCGGTCGAAGCATCGTGGAGTTCTTTGAGAACCATAGCACGAAGATGCTTGGGGAGAACAAGCAGAAGCTCTGGGCAGTCGGGAGTGGTACTACGACGGTAAAGAATATCGTCGTGAAGCTCAAACAGACGAAGCGATGGGTCGGGCTTACGGGAATGGAGGCGGCTAATGATAGATCGTAACATGTCGTCACTTTGCTGTTCAGCGTGTATGTTGGCCAGATCTGGAATAGCCATGACGAATTCACCGGTATCATGTTCGGCGGTGTCGGGAGGGTCGACAGGGTAGCGTGATAAACAGTCAGCATCTTGGTGCATCCGGCCATATTTTTAGAGCACGTCAAAGGTGTACTCCTGTAGTAGTAACGCCCAGCGACCAAGCCTTCCTGTAGTATCCTTCAGCGACGAGAGCCAGCAAAGGGCATGGTGGTCCGTGACGACGGAAAACGTTCGGCCGTACAAATAAGGGCGGAATTTTGCCACAGTCCAGACCAAAGCGAGGTATTCGCGCTCAGATATCGAATAATTCCGCTCCGACGACGAGAGAAGGCGGCTGGCGTAGGCAATGACACGGTCCTGGTCGTTCTGGCGTTGGGTGAGTACTGCACCTTTGCCGGGGCCACTAGCGTCGGTGCGAACTTCTATAGGGGCCGACCGGTCATAATGCGCCAAAATGGGTGGTGAAGTGAGTAAACTGGCCAGGGTGGTGAATGCGGCAGCTTGTACACGATCCCAGGAAAAAGAGATGTCCTAGGTCAGTAAGCCGCCGGGCAATGTCGGCAAAATTCCTGACAAAGCGGTGGAAGTAGGAACACAAGCCGACAAAGCACCGTACATCGCTAACTGAGCGAGGACCAGGAAAGTCTCGGACAGCACGCACCTTCTCGGGGTCAGGTTGGACACCGCTAGCACTAACAAGGCGAGCGAGAACGGTGATGTGACGTCGAGCGAAACGACACTTGGAGGAGTTAAGTTGCAGGCCAGCGCGGCGAAACACATCGAGAATGGCCGACAGGCGGGCTAGGTGGTCCTCAAAAGTAGGTGAAAAGACAATCACGTCATCTAGATAGCATAAACATGTAGACCACTTATAGCCCCGAAGGAGACAATCCATCATTCGCTCGAAGGTTGCGGGGACATTACACAACCGAAAAGGCATAACCTTGAATTGGTAAGGTCCATCTAGTGTGATGAACGCAGTTTTTTCGCGCTCCATTGCAGCCACGGTAATCTGCCAGTATCCGGAGCGTAGGTCGATGGAAGAAAAGTACGTGGTGCCGTGGAGGCAGTCTAAGGCGTCATCGATTCTGGGCAGGGGGTGTACGTCCTTGCGTGTGATATTGCTCAAGTGTCGGTAGTCAACACAAAAGCGACAGCTGCCGTCTTTCGTTTTTACTAGTACAACAGGGGACGCCCATGGACTGGAAGAAGGTTTGATAACGCCTTTTGCGAGCATTTTGTTAACTTCGCCTTGGATCACACGACGTTCGGCGAGGAAGACACGATAGGGACGGCGGCGGATAGGGCTCGCGTTCCCCGTGTCGATGCGATGTTGGAGAACAGTCGTTTGGCTCAGAGAGCGATCGTCGAAGTCGAAAATGTCGTGTAAGTCTCCAGGAGGCGGCGCAGGTCAGTAGCTTGATCACAAGGAAGGTCAGCAGGGATCATTCCGGCAAAAACATCGCGCGGCGAACTGCTTGTGGTGCAAATGAAGGACGAACTGGAGGGACTGGTGGGATCCAACGCGCAAATTTCGCAGTCTTCGGCAGCAGTGATGGCGGCGAGGGACATGCCTGCAGGAATCAGTTGAGAAGAGGCGCTGAAGTTGAAAATAGGAATGGCGATGCGATTGCCCGTGACAGTCACGAGGGTGTTAGGCACGGCGACGTTCTTGGCGAACAGAACGTCTGTTAGCGGGGTTAGCACGTAATCGCCATCAGCGACAGGAGGGTTCGAGACCATGGCGATATACATGGCGGCTTGCGGGGGCATGTCACATAGTCGAGAGAGCAGAGACGGGCCGAAGGCGTGGTTTGGGCATCGGCTAGGAGAGGTAGTTCGAGCTGCAGGAGGCCAGTTGCACAGTCAATTAGGGCAGAATGAGTTGCGGGAAAGTCCAGACGAAGTATAACGTCGTACGGACATTGCTCAAAAACGGCAAATAAAACAGAAGTTGCGTGACTGGCGATGGTGATGCGGGCGGTGCACATGCCAAGGATGGTGGGAGCTCCTCCATCGGCCACGCTTACAACATGGGAAACAGCAGGTGTGACCACCTTCTATAGGCGACGGCGAAGACCAGAGCTCATGACAGAAATAGAAGCCCCGGTGTCGACAAGTGCAGAAATCGTCACGCCATCAACGTCAACGTCCAACACACAGCGTCGAGTCGGCAGAGTAAGTAGAGGGTTTTCGGGCAGAGTCGTCGATGCAGTGTTACCTCCGGGCGCTGCATCATTTAGTTTCCCGTAGTGAAGGAGCCACGGTTACTCGGCGACGGGGCGCGGCGAGGTGGCGGGGAGCGGGAGGACGGACGACGGTACGGTTGCGAACGCGACTGGTGACCTCTAGGTGACGGCGAGCGGCTGGACCATGGTGTGGCAGCGTCAGGATTGTAGGGGTGTGGCGCAGATAGTGGCTCAAAACGGGTGCGATCCAGGCGGCGAGCATGGCCAAAGGATGGAGTATGCTGCGGGAAGACCAGCCATAGGCGGAAAGTTTTCATTTTCCCGGGGGGGGGGGGGGGGGGGCTGGGGCCCGACCAGCTTGCCTAAGCGGTCATATATATATATATATATATATATATATATATATATATATATAGTTCAATTTCATAACCTGAGTCCCCTCGTACCACAAAGAGACTCGCGTCTCTCGGATGAGCCATGCGAAAAGCAGATTAAGTTATTCACGTTAGGGCGATATGTGTGTTTCGTGCCTATAAGTCGCAAAACTCCACATAAATGAAACAGCCATGTAACGACTTGTGAAAGCTTTAATATACAAAGACACAGTCAAGAAATATTTTCCTGACTAAAGGTCAGTTGAAAAGGTAAGACATAACATATATAAAACATAAACAACATATAACAATTTCTGTACACAACTTATGACTACAATTATTAGCATAAAACAACGTGACTCCATGACGCAATACTTTATTTACTTGTCAAAACATGGCTTATGCCAATGGTTTCATTTATTTCCCGGCGGCAGAAGTAAATGATTATGGAGTAATAAATTATCAGGCGCAGAAATACACAGTCATATTAACAAATAAATAAATAAGACACAACGATATCTCAACCGTGGGAAAGGGCACGAGAGGAAGTAGTAAGAGCGTGGATTGCGTTTTTGAGCAGCTAATGCAGCATATGACAAATAAATATTAATAAGGAAAAAAGTTGTCGCAGTTTCACCTGAAAGGCGAAGCATCAACTGCGATAGCAAATTTGTAGAGAGCTAGACGGAGTAATGATAGTAGCTTTATCAGCTGTATAAACTTGGACATACAGCAGCACCGGCAACACGCAGAACTGTTGTCGACGCCGTTGGCGTTTTGCGCGCGTTCGCACAAAATGCGTGCGGCGTTGGTGACTGTTGCCGGAGCCTCTGATATCAATAGGCACTTGGTGCCGCAGCTACACGTCGCCTCCCTTCCCTCCCCCCCCCCCCCCCCCCCCCTACGGCCTTTCGCGCGTCGGAAGAAGGCGCGTTGGCTCTACATATATGGTGATTGGAAAGGAGGAAAGAGACGCCTACTTCTGTAGCCCTTAAGGGAGCACGTTCCCTTCCTTTCAACATCTTTATCTCCTTTTTCCCCTTCCCCTGACGCTGCGCCGTGCTCCCTATTGGGCAGCAGAAATGAGCGTCACTTTCTTCTTCAATAAAATCACTACTACTACGGCGCAGAACGCGCGTTTGTTCTCCGCGTGTGTTCACTCCCCGTGAAAGCGCGCGTCCCTCGCCCCCTTTCACTAGAACATACAGCGTTCGGCGCGCGGCGACGATTTCATCTTCATTGACGTCATACGGAACCTCACGGCGTTGGCGACGACGACGGCGACGACCACGGTAGGAATCTGCTTTGGAGTGTCCATATAATTGCTATCGCAATAAAAGCACAGCATAGACTGGGAAGCTTTAGAAATAGCGCAACGAAGCGTCTTTGCGTACCCAACAGGCCTCACCCTACTTGCCCTGTCATGCACCCTGTTTTCGTTCCTGGAAATAACTTTTTGCTTTGTTTTCTTAGCCAAATGGTTAGCTTTAACTTGTGAGTTGGCAACTTTCTCTTTCCTATTAAAGACATCATTTCGTTGTCTGATGGGATGGTTTCACCTTGAGGGAAAATGTGTTCATTCGGGCACTTGTTCTAGCAATGAAGTCGTCGGCAATTTTATTTAAATTGATTTTGCTGGAGAGTTCTTTGTGAGTGTGCAAAATGGCCAGATGGTTCAAATGGGCTTGTCCAGTCGTCGACCGCAGGTAGGTTTTCAGTCGCCGAAGACAACAAAAGGACCTCTCGGATGTGCTTGATGAGACCGGTATGGTCAACGCAATTTTTGTTAGCTTGGCCATTTCCGGCAAAAGGTTTCGCAGGTGTTCGCCCTTCTCCCCCGAAAACATCTGCACGACGTCCTCGAATGTGTGCAATGGTGCCGACTTTTGTTGGCTTACGATGTCAATGAGCATGTCTCTGTGCAAAATCAGCCGTCCTCTTTCAAGGTCGTCACCGTATAACTTTGTTATGTATTCTTCGTCTTGCTTTCCTGTGGCAAACTGCTCAATGTGTGACATATGCTGCCACATCTCAGGTGGATATCTGTCGCTTAACGAGGACAGTACAGTGTCAAGTACTTCGTAGTGCCTCTGGTGGTACATGTCCTCCGCTGATGTGAACACGCGAGCTGAGGAACCTTCTTGATAGCGGTGTGGAGTTTTCTTTCGCCTAGGAGCTGGAACACACGGGTCCTCAACTCCTACTTTTCCTGCCTCTGCCAACACCTCCTCCCAAACCAAGGGAAAACTTTGCCTCAGTTCAGCGACGCTTGCAGCGACGAATTTCACCATTTTCTCCGCTTGGTCAAACCTGAGCGTTCTTTTTTGTAAGGCGGTATTCAGTGCTTCCATTCGTGAAAACACTTTTTTCAGAAGCGTCAACATGAAAAACGATTCAAACTTGAACAGCATCCTTAAAAATCCGCTGGCTTTCGCACCGGCCTCAGTTCGCTCTTCGGATGCTGTTTCAGAGAAAAACGTTATGAGACTGCTATAATTTTAAACAACTGATCGCAGTGATGAAGAATTTAGCGTCCACCTTGTCGGGCAGAAGTTTCGCAAGTTCACATCCTCTTCTACTGGAATCTCTTGAAAAAAAGCAACGCGCTTTGGAGAGCAGGCCACGAAGTTTATCAGTTCAGTGACGGTGTAAAGAAAATCCCGGCACATGTCTACTTTCTGCCCGACATCATGCAAAACCAAATTCAGGATGTGCACTAGGCAGTGCACATATAGCGCGCGAGGTTCCTGTTCTTGCATGAGAGCTTGTACTCCTCGGTGCTTTCCTCTCATGTTTGCCGCACCATCATAGCACGGCCCGCGGCACTTTTCAATGGGCAGATTAAATCTACAAAGAATGTCTTTCAATATAGCAAAGAGGCTCGTCGCTGTGGTGTCCGTCGTGTTGAAAAACCCACAGAACAGCTCCTCTACTTCCAGGCTTTCTGTGACCACCCGAAAACAAACTGAAAGTTGTTCTTTGACAGAAATGTCTGCTGTCTCATCCATAATGACAGCGTAGTGCTCTGCCGCACGAACTTCGTATGTGAGTGAACGAAGGATGTCATGTGCCATGAGTTCCTCCATCTCGTTTAAAATCTGGTGAGAAATCCATGTGTATTTTGTTCTTAAAAGCCACGATCGCATTGAAGGAATATCATTAGGCCGGAGTTCCAGCAGCTGCCTCAAATTACTCTCTGTTTCTTCGTGGCCACGTATTGCTAAGCCTTGGGGCGACAGGTGCACTAGTGACGACAGTGTTGCTAGGAGAGCCTGTCGGGCGTCGTCCATTTCTTTCGCCTTTCCCTTGGCGCAAGAATATGCCACATTCGCGCTGCTTTTTGCAGCTACGACGGCATTACATGCCTCTTTACGAAAATTAGACCTCTCATGGGATTTAAATCTGTCAATTGCCTTTTTCCAGTTTGAGAAACCATTTTTCACAAACTGGACTGGAAATGCTGGATGAGGGACGGCTCTCCTCGCAGTCTTCACCGGGGGCTTTCCGTTTCCTGATCAGATATTTTTTCATTGCTTTTGAACAGTCTGCAAGGGAAATGAATAACATTCTAAATAGACGCTCGCATAAACATACAAAGCTTGTTAAAATATTCATATTCAGAGTTGGTCAAGCGCGTAGGAACCCTGCTCAATTTTTAAAAAGACAAAAAAATCTTGACCATTTCTGGAAGCATGAAGAATTATCCCGCGGTAAAAAACCCCAACTTTCACACAAAAACATAGGATTTGCCAAGTCTGAAAAACGGCGCCGCCTGTGGCAATGAGCTGTAAAAATTTTCGACTACCCAAAATATCATTTAGTGCGCGCTGCAATAAAGTTATGCGTCTTCTTGAAATTAGAAATACATTTCTTCAGAATATGGGCCGACCAGCATACGAATAATTTTATACGCTCACGTGGCAACGAATACGGGAAGATCAACCTATATTTGTCTACAAGCTACACGCGAATACACATGGCATACGTACAATCACGATGAAAAGAAATGCGAACAGCGGAGCGCGTGGCCGAAGCATAAGAAACCTGAAGGTATAGGGCACGCCGTCCAGTTATCACCATTGACAGGCGCGCACTTCCGGTTTGATCGTGCTTTGCGATGATCCACCCCCTATACTGCGATATTTTTGTTTGCGCTGTCCAATTTGCGATGTCATCACTACTGCACCGTGAACTTTTTTCTTTTTGAAATAAAAGAGAAGCAGAACACAAACAAAAATATCACAGTATAATCATCGGTCGCGAATAACCAGACACTTGTGATCTCTGCAGCTGCATTATTATTGTCATCTAACAAAAATATAAAGCAGATAAGACGTTTCATGTAAAAAGAAGATGCAGGTGCTACATTTGTGAACTACATCCACACGTCATGTTATTTTAATTCTTTGAGCGCACTGCCGCACGACGGCGGCATAACACGCTGTATCTCCTGTTCCTAGTCCCTCAAAGTGCCACCGGGCCATGATTGCCTCGTTAGATCTCTCACAGGTGTGCAGACGGTGCAGTTACTTTGTTTACAGGCGCCGTGACACCGTGGTACATTAAACCGTAGTCGGCGCGTTTCTTTTGCCGAGAGCCGCGAAAACGAATTGTTTCGATGAGCGATGGGCCAAGCGAATATGCAGCTTGCTTTTTCTTACGCCTGAGTGTCTACCCACTTTCGTTGCTGGCGCTCGCATGCGCGTTTTAACTTTCGTCATGGCAATGTGTGCTGGCTTCACTGCTTATGGAGCTCGGGCTCATAATTTGACACAGGAAGGACTTTTCGGGCGCGGGAGAGGCATGAGGACGCTGAACAAAGGGTCACACGTTAAAGAACTACCACAAAGGTCCAGATCACGGCTTTTGTGAAAATAGAAATAAGTTGTGTGGCTGTTAGCATGTTTGTGAATACGTTGTGCAGCATGACCATATATTTCGGAATACATTATTCAAACTACATACAAAGCCATTTTGTCAATCTATTGCAACTGTTGCTATTTTTAAAGGCTATTCTCTCAATTTCTTGAACTGGAATAATAGATCTGCCACTGGGAACCAATTTTGCGAGAACGAATAATCCTCAAAGGCCAAATCTCTACGCGATCAAGCATTCCGCGCCTACACGATCCTTACATAAACACAGTAGTCGTCTTACACAGTAATTGCCTTACACAATCAAAACCACGCACGTTTACTTTTCACTTGTTCCTGAAGGTTCCCTCACTGCCTCCTCGGCTCGTATTAGCGCCTGATAAGTTTTTCCAACTGAATACCTCGTACATGCCTTATTGTAGGAGCACTCTCTCTGTAAGACTCGCGTCCTGGTACAGAACGGCTCAGAACTATGCGATAGCTCCCACTTTTGCCTTTTATTGCGATAGCAATTATATGGACACCCCAAAGCAGATTTCTGCCGTCGGCGTCGCCGTCGTCGTCGCCGTCGCCATCGCCGTCGCCATCGCCGTCGCCGTGAGGTTCCGTATGATGTCAATGGAGATGAAATCGTCGCCCCGCGCCGAACGCTGTATGTCCGAGGGAAAGGGCGCGAGGGACGCGCGCTTTCACGGGGAATGAACGCACGGCGGAGAACAAACACGCGTTCTGCGCCGCGCTCCCTTAAGGGCTGCAGAAGTAGGCATCTCTTTCCTCCTCTACAATCACCATATATGTAGAGCAAACGTGCCTTCTTCCGACGCGCGAAAGGCCGTAGGGGGGGGGGGGGGGAGGGAAGGGAGGCGACGTGTAGCTGCGGCACCAAGTGCCTATTGATATCAGAGGCTCCGGCAACAGTCACCAACGCCGAACGCATTTTGTGCAAGCGCGGGCAAAACGCTGACGGCGTCGACAACAGTTCTGCGTGTTGCCGGTGCTGCTGCATGTCCAAGTATATACAGCTGATAAAGCTACTATCATTACTCCGTATAGCTCTCTACAAATTTGCAATCGCAATTGATGCTTCGCCTTTCAAGTGAAACCGCGACAACTTTTTTTATTAAAACTTACCGCCACGCAATGTTCATAAAGTGGCACCCCTCCATTAGAACGAGATCAAACAATTTTCCGAATTAGTCTGCGCCGACCACTTTTGGTCACTCTGGGTGGCTTAAGCGCGGGCACTTGCGCTCCTGCTGACGTGGTAGCCGACTTTGCCGCCGCCAGATGCGCAAGGCTGCCATAAAGAACCATGTACGATCGCGCGCGTATAGTATTATAGATAACGCAAGTCAAAGTATCATGACGATGCACTTCACATTGCTTTCGTGCTGACGACGCTTACTGCGACAGTGAACCTCTACTAAAGACGTCGATTATTCGAAGGGGTATGCGTTAATAATGGAAGACTTCACTCACCTGTTCGGACCGAGCAGGTCGCAGACGTCAGTTGTCAACTTGTCTGCATGGGCAGGCACTCGCTTAATTTCACAAGTGAGACGAGTGAGGCGCATCCAAAGGTCCTGGACACGATGTTACTACCTCGTTGAAAAACCAGCGAGCTTTTTAACGTCCTCTACATTTCCAAAGTTGTGCGCATGGAAACCACAACGGACACAATGGCGCTTCGCTTGGTTCTCCTATCTCGGATTCTCCACCTGCTCAAACGCGAAGGTGCCTCCTGCTAATGCTCACGAGACATCACTATAGACGGCGCAGTGGCAGCGCGCTAAGCTTAGGGTTCTTGCAAGGCTCAGAGGAGAAGGCAGTGGCGCATGCGCAGAGTACAAGTCTTGAGCGTGCGGTCACTTTATCGATAAAGCGTGCGCTTTGAAAAAAAAAAAAAAGGGGGGGGGGGGGGGGACAAGCGCGGCGCGTATCTGCTAGTTTGTAGTGACTGCGGCTGTCCGTGCGCCTGGGGAGTACTACATACGCGGGTCGCGCGCTTTATTTTGGCGGTAATCTGCGCGCGGTATCTTGAAAGCGATCCGCAGACGGCTAATACGTTTGTACGCGCTGTGTTTTTGCCGCTCAGTTTCCGTTGAAGCGATAGACAGTACGAAGATCACTGTTTGCTGCTGCTGGTGCCGCACTTTCATACGCCAGCGTTTTGACGGTTAGTGTCAGAGGTCATCGAGTGTGCTGTGTTCATGTTTGCTTGGGAGCGCTGACAACATGCTTGATAATTCAGTTAGTAAGCAAATGTTTGCAAGTTTATACGGCCGATAAAACTACTATCCTTACTTCATATAGCTGTCTACTAATTTTCTGTTGCAATCGATGCTTCGCCGTTCGGGCGACCACTGCGCCTCTTTCTTTTTTTTCTTCTTTTTACGTTTAGTGCGAGTATAAGCGCAGCTGCGCATGGCGGCTATTCATTCTGATTGCGAGTGAATCCGGCTTAGCCTCACTTCGGTTACTGAGTAAATTATTTTTATTTATGACCGCTGCAGGCATGCGGGGATGTTTCCATCCCTAATAAATGTTGTAAATTATTAGAACAGTTTTTGGTTTTTTTTTTTCGTGAGTCGTTAGCATTGCCTACTGGAAACAGTAGCAATACTCAGACACACAAAATCGTGCATTTCACACGCCGCTGATAAAAGACTCTGCTGAAGGGGCCACTGAAGACTGCAGGTTTTTCTTTTTCAGGGTCAAAAAAAAGCACGCAAAGCAATTTCAAGAGAGGTGAACATTCTTCTTCTTTTGGGGGTTTTACGTGCGAAAACAAGTTCTGATTATGAGACACGCCGTAGTGGAGGGCTCCGGATTAATTTTGATCACCTGGGGTTGTTTAACGTGCAGTAAAACGCAAGCACACGGGCGTTTTTCCATTTTGCCTCCATCGAAATACGGCCGCCGCGGCCGGGATTCGATCCCGCGATCTCGTGTTCAGCAGCGCAACGCCTTAGCTGACTGAGCCACCGCGGCGGGTGAGAAGTGATCATCATCATCATCATCATCATCATCATCATCATAATCATCATCATCAGCCTATATTTTATGTCCACTGCAGGACGAAGGCCTCTCCCTGCGATCTCCAATTATCCCTGTATTCCAAGCATATTCCAACTTGCAGGCGCAAGTAGGAATACGCTAGCGCAAGGCAGGGGTAATTGGAGGTTAACATAGAGCAACGTATTCATTCTCCAGGCATAACCTATCCTTACAATTAGAAATAATTGTTACTTGGCTAAATCCTTCTCTTTAAAAAATGTAACAAACTTATTCCTGTGTATATATTTGAATATATTGTATGTGTGTGTATAGTCTTCACAGTCGAAATAGAAAAAAACAACGTTGAAGTGAGAAAAAATGCTTATGAGGTAGCCGCCGCTGGCGCTTCTAATGCGCTTGTTGTTCTATGGTCAGGATTTGCAGAAATAAAGCGAAAGTGTGAATGTAAAGCCGTGCACGTCCGCGCTGATGCAGTAAGCTTTCAGCCACAATAAAATTTTTAGGGAAACGTTGAGGTAAGTCTAAAGAAACCGCAAATGATGTGGGCAACAGAACTCTGGTGATGACACGTTGGCGAGCAAGCGGGGGGGGGGGGGGGGGGGGGGCTCGAGCCCCAGAGCCCCCCCCCCCGTAGTCGGCGCCTATGCGACCAGCGGTTGTTACAGTAGCGAGCAACGTGCCCGTTAGCAGATAGGAAAAGCAGATAGGCCGATCGTCTTCAGTTCGCCAATCAGCAGGGTTCCGAGATCGCGGAGCGAACCGTGGATACCGAGGAGCGATGTCGGGGCCCCGGAAGTGGGTGTAGTAGGGCTGACAACGGCGCAAGCAGCGTCAACCCCGAGATTCGCGAGTTGGTTTCACACGATGGCTTGGACGAGTGAAACCGCTGGTGCGCTCGAGTCGCCGGCGTTAGAGCTGGTGAAGAGGCTAGCGGGAGCCATTGCCTCGATTTCGCGGCGGACAATCCTCGCCAATTCAGCCGAAGGCGGCGAAGGGTTAGATTGCGACCGCTCTTCACACGAAGACGTTGCAGCGGTGTTGGGAAGCCGGGCGAATGGTCGTTCAATACGGCGGCTCTTAGCCTGCTAGGAGCGCTGACACTCCTCGATCATGGCAACGACGGTAGCACAATTTCTGCATATCAGCAAATTCAATGCGTCGTCCGCTATCCCTTTCAGGACGTGGCCAACCTTGTGAGACTCTGGCATGTTACTGTCAGCTTTACGGCACAGCGCCAGTACATCCTGTATGTACGATAAGTATGATTCCGTGGACGTCTGGGCGCGGGTTGACAGCTGTTGCTTCGCAGCGATTTTTTGACTGGAGGCCTTACCGAACAGGTCACGGAGCTTTTGTTTGAATGTATCCCAGCTCCCAAAGTCGGCGTCGTGATTGTCATACCGCCACATCGCTGTTCCACTAAGACAAAACACCACCTTGGCCAGCATGACTGTCAGGTCCTAGTGGTTGGAATCGCTCACCTGTTCGTATAGCGTAAGCCATTCTTCAACGTCGATACCATCGGTCCCGTTGAACGTTCCAGGGTCTCGGTGTTAAAGTACTACAATCGGTGTCCGCGGCGCAGAAGCAGATTCCGGTTGGTGTGCCATGGTGGTCGCACCGCAGCGCCGACCGCTTCGGAGCTGCGTCATCTGGCGAGAATACCCAGCACCTCCCACCAATGTGTGACGGGGTGTCAAACAGATAGAAGCGGGACAAGATTTATAAACAGGGATTGTTGGCTGAGATGGCTAAGATGGCTGAACACGCGCAGCGTCCCCCGTCAATCGTCGTCTTCTTCCTTGATGCAAGGAGGCAGCCCGTAACAATATAAATACAAAAGAAGCACAATCAAGTAATTTATACATGGAGAACGCTAAAACATTAGCAGAATTAATACATGAAATTATTAGTAGAAATAAGCTTGGTATGAGTAAAAAAATAAAAATCACGAAAATGACAGGGTGCACAATGATGCAATCAGATTATTCAACAAAAATCCCGATACAGGTTTAAAAAGAAATTGTTCACAGAAACTGCTCAGCATGTCCATTTATTTCCACCATATATAGCTAATGTTACACTGCGCTTCTGTGGCAACCGTTAGCGCGAGCGCAAAGCGGAGACATAAAAAATCAGGCAACCGAAGACAATTGCAGGCGCCGCCAAAGGGCGTAAGGCTCGTCGGCTTTAGGGAGGCGCCGATGAGTCGGCAAGACATGACCGTTGGAGGTCACGCGAGCTGTATTTGCGCATGCGTGTGTACCAATGGCGTCTACTCCTTCTTTGAACCAGTGTTGCGGAATGGACGCCCCCATTACATTCCAATTCCATTCCTGGGAACTTGCCGCAATTGCATTAATTACAAAGACCTTACATTATGGCATCGTCAAAAGCAGCCTTTCCATGAACAGGCACAGAGCTGCACCCAGCGATGAAGGCCCACGTTATCTTCGGCTGGTTTGCCAGCCCTTTCTCTTGTTGCGTGTACTCACGTGCGTGCTTTCTTTTTAGCTGCCGAATCAAATTAGATGAAACTTCGACTACGCCATGCATAGTTTCGGAGCAAAGCGTGCAGCGTGCAGCTTATTTGTTTTCTTCACGGGTAATTTCAAAAGATTGTTTACAATGTGCCATATTGGCGGACTTACGGCGTGCGTGAGCCGCTGGGCGCAGGAGCCAGTGTGGCTCCTGCAATAGTTTGTGTTTGCAATAGAAGGCTGGAAATGAGGGTGGGGGTGATAGCACAGAAAGCCGAGGGGAATGCTTCTAGCATTCACAGTATGAGCGAGCTACTAAATGAACCGTTGGGCTTCACTAGCCGCTAACAGGCGCCAGCGCGGCGGCGGCTCCACTCGGACCTCCCCTCCTCCCCCCAACCTAGAACAGAGCAAACGTGGGTTTTGTTCGGCTAGAATCTTCGCGTCGGGGCTGGTGGAGGCGCCGCCGTGGCTGCAGGTAGGTGGGCTCTCCTGATTTGGCTGGCTTGCCGAACCTATGCTTTCAAAAGTTTATTTTCTCTCTCTGCATAGAGGGAGATGGCGTACAGTTCATCGTGTACGAATGTATGCTGCGCTGACCTGCAGACCTTTCTCGACAGAGTTTCGGCCAAAGGTGTCTGTTGCCTAGACAGGGGGGACAATATTGACACGTATACATGTTTATCTTTCACCGGTGGCCGCTTTCCACTGGCTAACAAATGTTAAACGTTATCGCTTGGCACAGGACGCGCCTGTATCGGAAGTTTCTAGAACGTTATCGATGCTTCTTTTCGTTGCCTGTTTTCACCGACGCTTATGTTATCTGATTGTGTGACCGACGCGAATTGTCTAGAACTTTCTGGAAGACACGCGGGCATCAGGGATTAATCTGGAACCTTCGATGACTCAGGTATAAAAGCCGACGCGTCTCGCCGCTGATCAGATTTCAACTACCGCCGACTGTGTTCGCCGCTTTCGTTGTGCTTCGAGTGTAGCTTGCTTTTGTGGGCACAGGTTCGCCCAATAAACAACCAGTTTCGTCATACACAGTTTTACTACTGTTTACTTCAGCGTCACTACTACGTGACATCTGGTGGAGGTGCTGGGTATCGATCCCAGTACCTCTTGCAACGACGACTGCAACGACGACTGCAACGACGACTATAATACCTGAACCAACTTTCGACGTCAATCAGAACCTTGCCAGGCATAAGAAAGAACAACTAAAACCTCTGCTCCTGCAATACAAGGACTGCTTCTCGTCGTCGTCAAAAGTTCGACAAACCCCTGTCGCCAAGCACCGCATCATAACCGACGAAAATGTCCGCCCACTCCGTCAGAGCCCGTACCGAGTTTCGGCGCGCGAACGCGAAGCCATCAGGCAACAGGTCGACGAAATGCTACGCGACGACATCATCCAGCCGTCCAAGAGTCCGTGGGCGTCCCCCGTGGTATTAGTGAAGAAGAAGGATGGAACCCTACGTTTCTGCGTCGATTATCGTCGCCTCAACAAGATCACGAAGAAGGACGTATACCCCCTCCCACGGATTGACGACGCCTTGGATCGACTCTACAACGCTAAGTATTTTTCGTCGATGGACCTCAAAACCGGCTACTGGCAAATCGAAGTCGACGAGAGGGACCGGGAGAAGACTGCCTTTATAACACCAGACGGACTGTTCGAGTTCAAGGTCATGCCGTTTGATCTTTGCTCGGCACCTGCGACTTTCCAACGCGTCATGGATACAGTACTGGTAGGCTTGAAGTGGCAGACTTGCCTCGTCTATTTGGACGACGTCGTTGTGTTTGCCTCAAGCTTCGAAGAACACCTGCGGCGCCTTGAAACAGTTCTTCAAGCAATCAAAACCTCCGGACTCACGTTAAAGCCAGAAAAGTGCCGCTTCGCATATGAGGAGCTCTTGTTCTTGGGCCACGTCATCAACAAGTCTGGAGTGCGCCCCGACCCTCAGAAAACTGCAGCCATCTCCAACTTTCCTCCGCCGGCCGACAAGAAAGCAGTGCGTAGATTTCTTGTACTGTGCGCCTATTGCAGGCGCTTCGTCAAGGGACTTTTCACGCACCGCCGAGCCACTGACGTACCTCACGAAGGCCGACGTCGAGTTCAAGTGGGAGACGCCGCAAGTCGAAGCATTTGAAGAACTGAAGCGACGCCTGCAATCGCCGCCAATACTTGCGCATTTCGACGAAAACGCCGATACCGAAGTCCACACCGACGCAAGCAGCGTAGGACTCGGCGCCGTTCTTGTGCAGAGGACTGACGGACTAGAAAGGGTTGTAAGTTACGCTAGCCGGTCGCTATCGAGGGCGGAAGCAAATTATTCCACAACAGAAAAGGAGTGCCTCGCCATCATCTGGACTACATCAAAGTTTCGTTCCTACCTCTATGGCAGGCCCTTTAAAGTTGTGAGCGACCACCACGCCTTGTGTTGGCTAGCTAACTTGAAGGATCCTTCAGGTCGCCTCGCACGATGGAGTCTTAGACTTCAAGCATTCGACATCACCGTCGTTTACAAGTCCGGGCGAAAGCACTCTGACGCCGACTGCTTGTCTCGCGCCCCCGTAGAACCGCCGCCACAAGACGACCAGGATGACGACACTTTCTTGGGACCCATCAGTGCCGACGAATTGGCCGAACAACAGCGAGCCGACCCCGAACTAAGGAGCCTTGTAGACTACCTGGAAGGCAGGACCGTCATTGTGCCGAAAATGTTCAGGCGAGGATTGGCGTCGTTTTTCTTGCAAAACGACATTCTCCTAAAGAAGAACATCTCGCCCCTCCGAGCCAACTACCTTCTCGTGGTACCCTCAGCATTGCGTCCAGAGGTTCTGCAAGCTCTCCATGACGACCCAACGGCTGGACACCTCGGTTTTTCCCGCACGCTCGCGAGGATACAAGAAAAATACTAATGGCCTCGCCTCTCTGCCGACGTCGCCCATTACGTAAGGACATGCCGAGACTGTCAGCGACGCAAAACACCGCCCACAAGGCGAGCCGGACTTCTACAGCCGATCGAGCCACCTCGCCGACCGTTCCAGCAGATCGGGATGGACTTACTGGGGCCTTTTCCGACGTCGACGTCCGGGAATAAATGGATCGTCGTAGGTACGGACTACCTCACCCGCTACGCCGAAACAAAAGCCTTGCCCAAATGCAGTGCCGCCGAGGTAGCCCAATTTTTCGTTGAGAACATCCTCCTGTGCCACGGTGCCCCAGAAGTCCTCATCACCGACAGAGGTACGGTCTCAAGCCATCCTGCGCTACAGCCAGACAAGCCATCGCCGGACCACCGCCTACCACCCGCAGACGAATGGCCTCACCGAGCGCCTAAATAAGACCATCGCTGACATGCTGGCAATGTACGTCGACGTCGAACACAAGACGTGGGATGCCATCCTTCCGTACGTGACCTTCGCATACAACACGGCCATACAAGAAACGACGCACATGGCGCCGTTCAACCTGGTCTACGGAAGGAAACCGGCAACGACGCTTGACGCCATGCTACCGGATGTCTCCGACGACGAAAATCTCTACGTTGCCACCTATTTGCAGCGTGCCGAAGAAGGTCGACATCTCGCCCGCCTGCGCATAAAGAACCAGCAGAGA
The DNA here is from genome assembly GCF_013339745.2 of Dermacentor silvarum. Lineage (NCBI taxonomy): Eukaryota > Metazoa > Arthropoda > Arachnida > Ixodida > Ixodidae > Dermacentor > Dermacentor silvarum. The sequence goes on from NC_051159.1 coordinate 8,489,257, forward strand.
ACCGACAGCCGACACTACAATCTTCGACGACGCTACGTCGAGTACCAGCCCGGAGACCGTGTTTGGGTCTTGACTCCGATACGCCGACGAGGACTTAGCGAGAAACTCTTACGTCGCTATTTAGGACCATATAAGATCATCCGACGTATTGGCGCACTGGACTATGAGGTCGTGCCAGACGGTATTTCGCAATCACAGCGGTGCCGCGCACGACCTGAAGTCATCCACGTGGTGCGTCTTAAGCCTTTCTACGTCCGCTGACGAACTTAGGTCCTTTGTTGCTTTGTTATTTTTGTCTCTTTCTGTACGCGTGGTTTTGTTTTCGCTTTCGTGTTTGTAGCATCGGGACGATGCTTTTTAAGGGGAGGGTATTGACACGTATACATGCTTATCTTTCACCGGTGGCCGCTTTCCACCGGCTAACAAATGTTAAACGTTATCGGTCGGCGCAGGACGCGCCTGTATCGGAAGTTTCTAGAACGTTATCGATGCTTCTTTTGGTTGCCTGTTTTCACCGACGCTTATGTTATCTGATTGTGTGACCGACGCGAATTGTCTAGAACTTTCTGGAAGACACGCGGGCATCAGGGATTAATCTGGAACCTTCGATGACTCAGGTATAAAAGCCGACGCGTCTCGCCGCTTATCAGATTTAGACGACCGCCGACTGTGTTCGCCGCTTTCGTTGTGCTTCGAGTGTAGTTTGCTTTTGTGGGCACAGGTTCGCCCAATAAACAACCAGTTTCGTCATACACAGTTTTACTACTGTGTACTTCAGCGTCACTACTACGTGACATTATTGCAAAAGGGTTAGGTGGGGGGGGGGGGGGGGAGAGTACGAGGTGACCGGCGCAAGCTGGTATGCAACAGCTTGCAGTGAACACAAGCATCGCGCCAGCGTCAATACGCATTACAACCTAGAGCAGCGCTTTTTCGAATATGCGTCCGTGTCGCCGAGAGCGACAGAAGTAAAGACGAAGAAGTGAATGGGGGGGGGGGGGGAGGCAACAGGCGGGGGGGGGGGGGCGAAGGCGCTGCTGAGGTAATAAAAAAGTACAAGGCGTTAGTGGTGGGGGGAGCATGCCGCTGCCGTAGTTCCGCACGACGGACACCAACGGCATAGAGCCGCGGTTACGGGAAGAATCGAGACAAAATTACGGAGCAACTCAGTCTCTAAGGACAAAATTGTGGTAGAGGCGTTGCTTCTAAATGTACCGTACTTGTAATAAGCCAAGCCATTTTAAAAATACTGCGTTGTCAAATTTGAGGCTCTGACTTACTAATGTTTGAATGTGGGCTGGTTGGTTCTTCGGCATGTTTTACAAACAACAGCCCGAAGACGAAAAAGCGCTCTATTTTTGGGAAAACAAGCGATTCCATTCCGAGCAAAATGCGCTTAATTCGATTCCCGTTCAATTCCTCCAAGCGTTGACGCCATTTTATTCCGGGTTCGCGAAAATGTGGAATTATTCCGGAGTCATTTCAATTCCGGAGAGATGATAAGTGGTTCTTGAGGGAAAGGGAAAGGTTGGCGCTATCTTCTGCAGCCCTTGAGGGAGCACGGCTCAGCGCCAACCAATTCCGGAGAGATAACTCCGCATAACTGCATTCCGGAGAGATAACTCCGCATAACTGCTTTGAACGCTCACCTCATTTCTCCGTCTGCCGACGCGACAAGTTGGCGCCTGGTGCTTGCAGGAGCGCGTATGAGACGGTTGAGCCCATTTATAGTCCGATCTTGCGCCTGCGTTCCTGTTTGGACTAGACCGTGTATCGTGTTCCAGACCGCCGTGCGAATCTCCGCATGGCTCCTATTGGTCGAGTTAGTGCAGCCGCTCTTTTCTACGCTAGCGCCAAGGCGCCCTCAAGTTACGGCCCTTACAGGCGGGCGAAACTGTATAAAAATTTGTCGCAGTTTCACCCGAAAGGCGAAGCACCAATTGCGATAGCAAATTAGTAGAGAGCTGTACGGAGTAAGGATAGTAGCTTTATCAGCTGTATAAACTTGGACATGCAGAAGCACCAGCAATGCGCAGAACTGTTGTCGACGCCGTCGGCGTTTTGCCCCCGTTCGCACCGAACGCGCGCGGCGTCTTTATATAAATACGCAAGTAGTGCAGCAGCAAAACATCGCCTCCCCTCCCTCCCTCCCTCTCCCCCCCCCAGTCTTTCGCTCGACGGAAATAGCTGCGTTTGCTTTCTGTATATGGAAAGGAGGAAAGAGACGCTTAATTCTGCTCTGAGCCGTGCTCCCTCAAGGGCTGCAGAAGATAGCGCCAACCTTTCCCTTTCCCTCAAGAACCACTTATCAGCCCTTCAGGGAGCACGGCGCAGAACGCGCGTTTGTTCTCCGCCGTGCGTTCACTCCCCGTGAAAGACGCGCCCCTCGCGCCCTTTCACTCGCACATACAGCGTCCGGAGCGCGGCGACGATTTCATCGCCATTGACGTCATACGGAACCTCACGGCGACGGCGACGACGACGGCGGCGCCGAGACAGAAATCTGCGTAGGAGTGTCCATATAATTGCTATCGCAATAAAATGGCGGCGCACATGGTTTTTTATGTCGTCATGGCAACAGATACAGAATCAATCCGCGCGGCGCCTCCTCCTCTCTATAGCAGCACCCTTTTCTCTGTATGTTTTTATTATACCGACTTGGCCGGCTTGCTACCCGCCCCCCCCCCCCCCCCCTCCACCCCATGTCACGTGCACAAGTTGTGTGTGTTTGTGTGTTTTTATCCTGTGCTCGACGCGTTGTTCTTCTTATGCGCGTGCGCTAAACCGCGCAATAGGTTTTTTTTTTCATTCACAACACAAAGAATGCATGGCACGCCACGTGCGAGATGTAAAGGATTAAAGAGAGAGCGCCCTGCACTGTAGATAAGAACTCAGCTTCTTAACTTTTTTTTTTTTTTGCAGTGGCTGTCACGCACTAGTCGCTCTGTTTCTCCATGTTCGCTCGCCCGTAGTTTGTTTTACGTCGTCTTGTCTGCCTGCCGTTTCCTACTCAATGAACAGCGAGGACCAAACTCCGAGCGAACGCAGTTCCAAGTTGGCGGCTGCTCGAAGTTATGAAGAAGTTATTTGGAGATAAAGCATTAGTAACGGAACTACTAAGTTCATTCCGTTCTGTAATTGTTTTAAGCAAATATAACATTTAAAGCAATTTGAGGTAAAGGTGTATTCTTTAGGGTTTCGAGAGTGCTTCTGGCGTGTTTATCTATAATGATTCGAAGAACTTAGTACGGATACGACAATGTTTATGTCACCATGAATGAATTGAAACGAAAACTTTAGTCGTGCTAGTTTAGTCGTGCAAGAAAAAAACAAGAAAAAGAAACATTGATGAACATTTTCATTTGGAAACAAGGATTGCTTTGCTATTTACGCTCTGGTAGTAGATAACGTTGCGGCTCTTGGCGTACCCGTTCACTTCTTCGAAGTGGGCCTTGAATTGCGTCTGCTGCGGTACTTGGCGCGGCCTGTCTTGGTGTTTCTGCTTGTGACTTAACAGGCTGAGCACCATCTGTGGCCCTGAGATGCTCTCTTGTACGGCGTAACGGCTGTCCACTGTCTGTAGTCACTACGTAGGATCGCGGTGGCCCTGAAGGGCCAACCACCATGAACAGAGCCCACGTTCTGCTGTGTGTGTCGTATACGGACACTCTGTTTCCGCAATGAAGGTCTGGCAGAGCCCATGGCGTTCTGTTGTAGTAGGAAAGCTGGTTGTGTCGTATTTCATGTAGTCGCTGACGAATTGCTTCTGTAGGTATCGTCTTGGGCTCCAGGTGGCAGTTGAGAACCGAGAGTTGGCTTCTGGTGTGACGTCCCATGAATCTTTGAGCTGGCGACTGCAACTGTTTGTCCCTTGGAGGGTTCTCCCATTCTAGCAACGCGCTGTAAAATTCAAGGGTGGAAAACGGGCATTTGTTTAGCAGATGTTTAGCTTCCTTAACGGCGCGTTCTGCTAAGCCATTGGCGCACGGGTAGTACGGGCTAGAAGTGGTGTGGCTGATCTTAAATTGACTTATGAATGCTTGAGAAGTTGCACTGTTGAAAGGAGGGCCGTTGTCACTGCACAGTTTTGCAGGAATGCCAGGTGTCGCAAGGATTTCTGCACTTGCGTTGATTACAGCAGTAGCGGTAGTCCGATTAAACTTGCGAACCTCGAAGAAAAAATGAGTAAGAATCTACCACAACGCGATAATCATTGCCTTCGTGGTGAAAAAGATCGCGCCCGACAACCTGACATGGCAAACTCGGTAGTTCAGGACTCAGCATTGACAGCTTTGCATTTCATTTTTTGTACTTGTCGCAAACAGCACATGACTTCGCTACATCAGAAATGATGGCATTCATGTTTCGCCAGTACATTACCTGTCTTGCTCTCGCCTTCAGTTTATCTTCGCCACAATGTGCAGCGTGGAGCAGGCTGAGAACTGCCTTGCGTTTTGCTGGAGGAATTACAAGCTTGTTGCTTCTGAGAAGCAGCCAATCCTCGACGTGGAGCTCATCACGGTAACTCCAGTATGCACTGCCTCTTGCTTTGGGGCCATTGTGTACTTGCGTAACGGCAGAGTTAGGCCATGAGGGTGTCCTAATCAGTCTCCGCTTTCATGCTGAGCAGCTGTTGATCTGAAACAGGTAACGAAGAAACAGCATTGACTTGAAATTGCTCTGTTTCATGCACCAGCTCTGTTTTGCAAGGAATGCGCGAAAGTGCGTCGACCAAAAACAGTTCCTTTTCTGGTTTGCATATCACGCTGATAGGGAATGTTTGAAGAGTGAGGCGCATGCGTTGAAGGCGAAGAAGGCAATCGCAAAGCTGTTTCTTGAAAATTGATTCCAGTGGTTGATGCTCGGATTCTACCGTGACTAGGAGTTGTAGTAGTATGTAGTCCTTGAATTTCATGCAGCCATGAACTATGGCTAGGGTCTCCTTTTCAATTTGTGCATACCACTGTTGTGTGGCACTTAAAGATCAGGAATAGTCAATGGGGTGGTCATCTTGAAAAATGACTGCTCCGACACCGTACTGGCTCGCGTCCACGGTCAGTTTCACTGGCTTGGACTGGCCAAAGTATGCTAGGACTGCCGCTGTAGCAATACTAGCTCGTAATCTTTGGAATTTCCTGCACTTCTGTCCACGTCCAAGCGACGTCCTTCTTAAGCAGCTCCCGAGTGGGTGCACATGTGAGCGACAAGTTTGGGATGAGCCGAGATACAAAGTTCATCATTCCAAGGAATACTTGAAGCTTCTTACGGTTCTTCGGCGGGAGCACTTGCATGATGTCTTGAACTCTGTCTGGGTTCAGTGACAGCCCTTCGGCAGTGAGGAGGTGGTCCATGTAACGTGCGCTGTCCATTTCTTTTTATTTTGCTTTAGATTGCGTTCCCTGCTGCGTTCAAGCAAGGCATCGAGGGTGGAAAAATATTTGGCTCCTTGCAGCCGCGGCAGTATGTCTTCCGATGTAGGCATATAGTAATGTTCCCGCAAAATTGCCTTGTTTAAGCAGGAAGGATCCAGGCATATGCGTGCCTCAGCCTTTTTTAGTACTACAGCTGTACCACGAGCAAGCCTCTGTCATCTTTACAATGACGCCATCGCGTACCATCTCGTCCAACTTCGCTTTCACCGGCTCTTCAAGGGCGACGGGAATTCTCCTCGCTGGTTACATGGTTAGTCGTACATCGGGCTTCAGCTGCAGGCGATAGGTAATGCCCCCAGGTTATCGTAGACTCAGGAAGATGTCTTCAACGCCCGATATCAGGATGTCGGACACTTCGCTGACAGTATCTAGACTGGGCCTGATAAGGCCCAGTCTCTCAGCGACGTGTCCGCTTGATGTAACTGGTACATCTTGGACAACAACGAAAAACGTAACCTCGGTGCTCCGATTCTTACTAGAGACAACCAGGTTTATCTTTCCGATTGCTTTTTCTGTGTGGCCGAAAACCGTACGCAAGGCTGTGCAACTGTTCTGCGCTGGCGCCGCTGATAACTTTCGAAAGACCGTTTCCGGCATAACACAACAGTTCGACCCCATGTCTATCTTACATTTGGTCATGATACCAGCCACATTTAACACTGAAACCCAGTGCTCGTCGCTCGGGGCCGCTTGAACCTCCAACTCTTGAAGGAAGTATGCCTCGTCGCCAGTCATTTCCACCTGTCGTACGTGCCGTCCTTCTGGCCGCGTTTTCGAGCTTGGTGTGCGCACACACTAGCAAAATGGTTTCGGCCATTACAATTCTTGCAATACCTCCATATTAATTTATTTATTTACATATTTAAAATACCTTACATGCCCAAAGGGCATTGAGTAAGCGGGGTTTACTTATTACAATGAAAGCACAAGCAAACTTGTATGGAACAGGGTTACAATGCAAGTGAACATCAAAGCGCAACGCAACAGAGTAAATTGCAAAATACAAAACAAGTTTCCAAAGCAAGTGAAGAAAGAAAATGCTGCACAACAGAATACGTTTCCGAAATACGCACTAAAAAGAGCCTTTGAGTGCAAGTGACGAAAAAGAAACAAGCAAAAAAGCAACACATCGCAAAAGAAACAAAAGAACTTAAACGACGAGACATTGTTACAGCACTATTTAACAAAAAATATGTACCTCAAGGTTGTGGCGAAATGTGTTCAGGTTATTATCAGAGGCGATATCATCAGGAAGATCATTCCACATGCGGATGGCTTGTGGAAGTGCGGATGTGTTAAAAGCGTTCGTATTGCCCAAGATACGCGTGAAGCTGAGGTAATTATGTAGCCTGCGTGACGTGAAAAGGGGGCGTTCAAGGTGTAACGAGGCTGTTTTATTGCTGTAGACGTACTTGTGAAACAGGCATAGGAGAGACATTTGACGGCGAATGGCCAATGGTTGAAGGGAATGATCAAGTTTATGTTGAGGCACACTTGAATGATTGTCGTAGTTCGTTGAAATGTAACGGGCGGCTCTGTTGTGAACTGCTTCAAGCATGTTAATTTGTTAATGAGCGAAAGGGGACCAAACTGATGAGGCATATTCAAGCTGTGGACGGACGAAAGTTAGATAGGATAATGTGCTAACGTTTGAGGCGCAATGACGGAGGTTGCGTCATAGATACCCTAAGGTTTTTGAGGCTTTCGCGCACGCGGCAGTGATGTGTTCAAACCAGGAGAGGCCTGGCGTAAGGTAAACGCCAAGATATTTATAACATGATGCCCGCGGCAGCTTGACTCCCTGTAATGTGAAGATAAAAATGGAAACGTCACGCTTACGTCCGAAAGAAATAATTTTACATTTGTTAGTATTAGGGTCATGAGCCAGGTGCTAAACCAGATAGAGATAATGTTGAGATAATCTTGAAGGATCAGACGGTCGTCGGGACTCTTTAGTGCTCTGTATAACATGCAGTCATCAGCAAAGATTATAATACTTGATATGTTATTTGGCAGGTCATTTATATAGATCAGGAAAAGAAGCGGGCCTAGAACGCTGCCCTGTGGAACGCCAGAAAAGAGGTAGGAAGAGTGAGAGGAAGTATTATTAACAATCGTGAACTGCTTGCGAAGTGAAAGGAAATTCCGAAGCCATGATAAAGTCAGAGAATGTAATCGAAGGGCGGATGGTTTAGAAATATTGCTGGACATCTTGTCGCCTTTTGATGTTGTAAGCCGCATTTCGGGCAGGTGGCAGTTGTTGCTTTTACAGCGTCAATGTTCCTTTCCGATTCAAAAGAAATGCTGCGGCGCTGGCTGCCTCGGATTTCAGCGTCCGGTTCTTTGCTGTGTTCTCTAGCACGGCAAATCTCAACCGTTTTTGCGTAGGGGGGATATTCAGACATAAGTTTCTGCTGGAGTTCTTTGTCTAGTGCTCCAAGGATTATTCTACTGCGTAGGAATCTATCTTCAATCTCGCCAAATTCTCACTGCGCAGCCAGAGTCTTCAGTTCTGTGAGCCATTCGTTAAATGACTCGCCCTCGCGCTGGTTCCTGGAACCAAACCGAAACTCGTTGTAGGTGAGATTTGTAATTGGTCTGTAATGCTCTTCGAACTTCTACATTAAAATTTTCCGATCATTCTTCTGCTCCTCGTTTTCAAACTTGAAGGTGCGGTAAACACGCCTTGCATCTTCACCGATATTCATTAAAAACGTAGCGGTCTGAACATCCTCGGGAGGTAGATTCAGCCTTGTGGCTGTTGCGAAAAAGTTCGAACTCACTTTTCCAGATGTTCCAGTTGTTGAAAATGTCGCCAGTAGCGTCGAGCGGCTTGGGCGGTGGTAGCAGTGTCGAAGTCGTTGTAGTGGCTCGTGTTGTTCCCGATGAACCCTTGCCTCCTGTATAGGAAGTATTACTGCTGTATTGCTGCTGTTAAGCTGTGATCCCATGGCAAAACTTGCCGCATGGGCGGGAACTGCCGTGCCCACTTCTGACACCATGTAAGCCAGACGAGTAAGAGAGAGAGGTAACAAAAGCACATTATAAAGAAACACAGCTGAGTGTTTAAGGAGCATTGCGATAAGCAGGGGGCGTGTTCCACATGCGGACTGGTTCACCAGTCAAACACATTGTGGGGCTAGTTGGTGCATAGCTTTCAAAAGATGTAGCTCCAACAGTGACAGCCCACTAAGAAGGAACAAAGACAGACAAGCACCTTGTCCTGTCTTTATTCCTTCTTAGTGTGCTGTCACTGTTTGCGCTTGATCTTTTGAAAGCACTGGTTGACTTCCAGGCATGATATTGCGCTCCAGTACAAGTGCGATTGAGTGCCAGTGAGTGTGAGTGGAAGTGAGTGCAGGTGAGTGCTGTGAGTGTGAGTGGAGGTGAGTGTGAACGTGAGTGAGTGCAGGGCCTGGAAAAAATGATGGTGAGTGAGTGTGAGTGAGTATTCTCCCACATTGCCGACCTATAGGTATATCGAACTCCTACCGCCTACCACTTGCGCCGTAAAGCCACTCTGTACGTGTTTTTCTTTTACTGGCGGCGCCAGGTAATTGCACAAAGCTGCTTTTGCCTTGCCCGTCTGTCCCATCCGTCCATCTGTTCAATCTGCTACGCTGACGAATCATAATGACCAAACATAATATGTCGTCGTCGACGACACATTATGTTTTTTTTTTCATTGTCAGGCCACTTGGTTATTGCCAGCTTCACCATTGCTACAGTCTAAATAAGACTTCTCTAGGATTTGAGCCCATACCAGTGAACCTACGTGTTTTTGGGAGTCAAGAGTGGTTACCACTAAGCTGTTGCGCAGCGTTCTTTTTTTTTTGCTATTGGTACTCACTGCAGTAATGGGGAAGGTTGTCAAGGTATTGCACTCCACACAGGCTTTGAGAACTGTGGTATCTGTGTATGTAGTTAGGCGGCCAGAATGAGCAACACGTCAGGGGACGGCGATTATATTACGTATGTGCATCGCATAGAAATTGCTCTTGCCAAGATGAGGTTGTCTTTGCCCGAAATTCTTCGTTTTCATGCTTGTGAAAGCAGTGGCGGCGGCACAAAGGAGGCCTACGTGACTATGCTGATTACAAGCCTCCAACATGACACGGGCCCCCAATAGGGGATGCACCGACGATATTGCTGGTGGAGCCAAACAACGCCAAAAGCATTGGCAGCGTCAATGCCCCCAGCGTCGTCGCTGTGACAACGCCACGATGTTTGCCCACTCACTCGCAGTATTCAACGGCGTCAGGTGTCCTAGCAGTAGGACTGAAAATGCACTGAAAAACCGCATTCGCCCAAATCTCTCAAGTGTCACAGCGTCAAATTACGCTCGTGGCATCAGTTGTAGTGGAAGCTTTAGCCTCTGAGTCTATTTGAAGGTCCCAGGCGGGATGTTCGAAGCGAGTGCGCAAGCCTTAAATGCATGAAACCTTTAAGCCAGAAACTGCATTTTCACCTGAGAACTAAATATTGATTTACTCAAGAACCTAATTTAGGAAATGGTTTAAGGAACCTAAATTTGAAGGTTGTGTCAAATGCCACGTTGCTGCCGCGTGGGGCAGGGATGTGCTTAGGCGTTGTCCTGCTCAGCAGTTGAAAATTACAATGTTCAACCATTTGCGAACCAAAAATTAAAAAAAATAAATATTAGCGTAAATAGCATAAATAGCATAAATAGCAGAATAAAGACTGTCCAAACAACTGCGAATAAAAGGGTATACATAAAGGTGTGCGTTTTAAGTAAATAAATATCAGCTATTTAAACTTAGGAAGTCTGAGTGTGTAACCAATGACACTGAAGAAACTTCCACTTTCAAAACATGCATTAATATGTCATACAGAAAAGAAGTTGCTGGGATGAGGTTCTTTCAATGAATTGCTCGCTGCTGAGGCACAGCCTCACAGCATGAAATGACGAAGCCATTCGTTACCACAACAAGCCATACATTAAAGAAAATACCGCGAAAAGAGAAAACGAAACTCAGCAAACTAATCTCAAAAACAAAAGAGGATTAAGTCCAGAAAGAAAGCATCAAAGTCAGAAGGGGCCTACAGTTTCATGGTTCGCATTTGAGCTGTGAGATGAACTAGAAGCGGCGACACAGGTGGATCACGAGGTGGAGTAGCGGTGGCGAAACTAGAAGCCGTCGAAGAAAATCCTGGTCGCTCCCAGGCGAACACCAGGGATCCAATAATGCAGCAGGAAGTTCCGCAAGTTCCACTGTGACGTTGGGAACATGGATAGGTCGCCTTAATATGGTAGAGGTCTGGTCCCCGGACACCATGTCCAAGGGCTTTTTCTCTGCTACCGGTACAAGGGCTTCATTTCTCCCACGTCGGTCGGCACCTTATCATCAGGCAGCCATGATCGACACTGCTGTGAAGACAGGCACTGCTTATCGCAATGCTCCTTATATACTCGGCTGTGCTTCCGAATAAAGTGATTTTGTTACTTGCTACTCGTCTGGCTTACATGTTGTCAGAAGTGGGCACGGCAGTTCCCGCCCATGCGGCAAGTGTTGCCAAGGGATCACAGCTTAACAGCAGCAATACAGCAGTAATAATTCCTATGTAGGAGGCAAGGGTTCATCGGGAATGACAACACGAACCACTACGACGACTTCGACACTGCTACCACCGCCCAAGCCGTTCGACGCTAATGGCGACATTTTACACAACTGGAACATCTGGAAAAGTGAGTTCGAACTTTTTTGCAACAGCCACAAGGCTGAATCTACAGCCCGAGGATGTTCAGAGCACTACGTTTTTAATGAATATCGGTGAAGATGAAAGGCGTGTTTACCGCACCTTCAAGTTTGAAAACGAGGAGCAGAAGAATGATCGGAAAATTTTAATGTAGAAGTTCGAAGAGCATTACAGACCAGTTACAAATCTCACCTACAACGAGTTTCGGTTTGGTTCCAGGAACCAGCGCGAGGGCGAGTCATTTAACGAATGGCTCACAGAACTGAACACTCTGGCTGCGCAGTGAGAATTTGGCGAGATTGAAGATAGACTATTACGCAATAGAATAATCCTTGGAGTACGAGACAAAGAACTCCAGCAGAGACTTATGTCTGAAAATCCCCCCTACGCAAAAGCGGTTGAGATTTGCCGTGCTAGAAAACAGAGCAAAGTACAGGACGCTGAAATCCGAAGCAGCCAGCGCGGCAGCATTTCTTTTGAATCGGAAAGGAACATTGACGCTGTAAAAGCAACGACTGCCACCTGCCCGAAATGCGGCTTACAACATCAAAAGGCGACAAGATGTCCAGCAATATTTCTAAACCATCCGCCCTTCGATTACATTCTCTGACTTTATCATGGCTTCGGAATTTCCTTTCACTTCGCAAGCAGTTCACGATTGTTAATAATACTTCCTCTCACTCTTCCTACGTCTTTTCTGGCGTTCGACAGGGCAGCGTTCTAGGCCCGCTTCTTTTCCTGATCTATATAACTGACCTGCCAAATAACATATCATCAAGTATTAGAATCTTTGCTGATGACTGCATGTTATACAGAGCAATAAACAGCCCCGACGACCACCTGATTCTTCAAGATTATCTCAACATTATCTCTATCTGGTTTAGCACCTGGCTCATGACCCTAATACTAACAAATGCAAAATTATTTCTTTCGGACGTAAGCGTGACGTTTCCATTTTTTCCTTCACATTACAGGGAGGCAAGCTGTAGCGGGCGCATATTTAGAATATGCAGTAGGTACAACGCATAGCAACCACAGAGCCACGCTATTGGCTTACGCGCTTGCGGGACGCTGTGATGTCAACCTTAGCAACGGCGCCAAGAGACTACTCTCGTTCTCGGTGCTCCAGACGTCTGACACAACCTAAACTCTATGCCCGGGCGGGCTCTCTCTTCGTCCCCAGCGCAACGGCTAAGCCAACTGTTTGGACTGAGATCGGACTTGTTTTTCTCATAGTGTTTGTCTTTAACGGCTGTACGCATGTGTTCTGCGGCTAGTGTTGCGTCTGACTTTTGTTTTTTCTCCGGCTGTGCGCACGTGTGATATTCGGACTGTTTTTTTTCTCTCTCTCGCTCTCCAAGTGTTTTGTTTTTGGCACGCACGCACGTGTTCTGCGGCTAGTGTTCCGACCGACTTTTTTTTTCTCCGGAGTGTTTTACACAACCGGCTGTGCAAACGCGGTTGTTTCGGCTATGGCCGCTGCGGACAGTGATTGTCGGACGTTGACGCACTTCGCGATGGAATGCGTGAACGACCACGTCAATTCATGCACTGATGTTGAAGTCCTTCGTTCCAACATCACAAATGACGATGACGCTTCTCGATGGGTCGAAGAGTACGGCTTGAAGACAAACACGTCGTGGGTTGTAGACTTCGCCCAGCCAACAGCAAAGTGTCAAAGGTAATTAATACAAATTTGCCACTAGAATTCGTTTTTTTCTTTTTTGTCGAACACGAATGTTTTGATAAAAGTGTCGTGTTTTCGGATATGGAATATCTTAAAACTGCCGGGATGAATGAGAAGATCGGAACGCGCCCCTCCAAGTACATGATGCTACTCCAGGTAAGCGATTGGGGAGCGGAAGAACAGGAACGCAAACTAGCGATATAATAGGACCAGGCGACAGCTAACACTGGCTTTGGCCGCTGCCCACAGAATAGCTAGCTGTAACGCACCCGTGTACATCACCAGGAGCTCCGCTCCTATTTGAAATTTCGAGGTATGCCCCTGAGATTTGTCGGTAGCTACATTTAGCCGACAGTGGATTTGCATCAGGACTAGCATATCCCGTGAGGTATGCTAGCGCTCCTGTCACATAGGTACATCGATCGCACTTGGCATCGATCCAGAGTTAACTTTTCGGGCGCGACATTGGCGAAAGTGATTGTGTAGAAGTACTCGGAAGTGTCCATTTAACAGGTGTATATCTTTCCTTTGAACCAAGCCATTGGGAGGTAGCATATGTGGGTAAAAAAGGAGCCGCCTTAAATTTGTTCACCTTTAATGTCACTGAAATAATACTTACTCTTACATGTTACATTTTGCAGGATGGTATTCCACAAAATATGGCGCTGTAAAGAATGCAAGCACAACAAGTCATCCGGCATGCCTGCAGTGCACTGCCCTGCCAAGATTGACCTCAAAATAAAAAAGGTCAACAGGAACACAAAAAGGAATGATGCCTTTCTGCGTGGAGAGAAGCCACTGCCAGCTGTCATAAAACTGTTTCACCACAGCAGCCACAGTCACAGCACAGCAGCTGCGGAGGCCCTTCGTCGTCTCGCACCAACGTCCCAAAATAAACAAGCCTTTTTGGAATATTTCAACAACGGCATGTCCCCAGCTGAAGCTATCAGGCTTCATGAAAGCAAGCTGGTGGTTCAAGGGAATGGGTATGCTCTCGTTGCCAACTCGGCAGTTAACCCAGTGCCTTCAGCCATATATTACTGGCACAAGCTCTGGCGTGAAGAAAACTCCGGAAGAGACATTGACCCACTCTTGAAAATAGCAGAGAAGATGCCGCTGTATGCCAAAGAAGGTGAGCCTTACAATAAACATGTTGCACTAATCAGTTAGGGCTCCAAAAAAGATTTGCCCTCATGGTTGTTTAATGCTTTTGTGGGATTTCAAGCACGACAGATTTTGATAAATGTTTTCCACGTCATGTCAGTGCCATGCTTGACACTGGGGTTTGAGCACTGATAGAACAGAAGTGTGGGTGTCATGAAGATACTGGACAGTGTGTTCTCAATCAGTGGAGATTTTAAATAGTTATATATAATTAACGAAAGGAAAATGAGGCATCCACACAACCATAGCAAAGTGCTACGCAGAAAACCCATGTCGGTTCCCTAAAAAAAGCCTGGCAGTTGAATAACTGCTTTACAATGTGAGCTAACCAGGCAGCTAGCCGATCGCAGAGTCAACTCGAATAGATCAACAGCTTGAAGCAATGCCAAGTGCAGAATTCCACAAGGCGATAAGAATTAATGAAGAGAAAATGAGACCTCCTGCAATCGTAGCGAATAGCTACAAAGAAAACCCATATGAGAACCTGGAATAAAAATTTCTATATAATGTTACAAGGAGGAAGCAGCCATATATTTACACTATAAGCTCTAGGTGATATGCAGCACTAGCAAAGACGGTAAGCAGGGAGTGCTAACCAGCAACACAGTTTCGTTGTCTTTTGCAAAGGGTCATCATGTCCACACTAAAGCCTGAAGGTGCTGTAACAATATGCTGTTGAAGGATGTGTCAAAATTTTTTATACAACAAATCTGCAAAATCAGTGCATGATACTTGACGAAGGCAAAGTTAACACAGTAGAAAAGTGATCACATCTGTTACGTTTAGCTGCCCCCTTCTTGCATGCCATTCTGATCCACGTATCAACCTGGTTGTCAGATTCAAAATTTTAATTATCGATTATGCTTATAATTAAGAAAATACCAGTTCAATAACCAGCAATATTTGTATGTTAAATGTATGCCAGCCATGGCAGTGTATATGTATGCCTGCTCATGAGGGTTTGAAGTGACCAATGACTTAAGAGAAAACTGGGCTAGATTGGACTCAACTTCACATGCAGTCTTACTTGCTCTGCCATATTCGCTTTCAACACACACACTATGAAACTTACCAAATTTTTGCTAATGCTTCACAACATTGGCATGCACTATATTTTGAACACTATGAAATATGGCAAATGTACTCTGTCACGGCACACACGTAGCGAATCCTGTAGCTCGTGTTCAAAGTGCAAACTAACTTTCAGTGCCAGCAAGGCTTGCTCATGTTAGCCTTTGTGGGAGTACTTCTCTGACTGGCTCCTTTGTTACTCGTCAATGCTGTACAGTTAGCATTCGGTGCTATATGCGGGCTAGTCGCATAGCGCAGCACGAAACATTTGGACCAAAAACAGCCGATGGGCACAGCACACTACAGTGGCATGCTGCAGTGCCGCAGACAAGTGATAAAATATGTATGTTCTGTTGATGGGGTAGTGCTATCTCACATTACATGCATCTTGCAAAATGACGCCACGATATCTGCCGTAAATCACAGATGTGGTTATAGTGACACTGCTGCCTTGGGGTAATGCCCCCCTTATCAAAGAAATAGGTACGAAGGTAACTCAAATGCAAACATTCTTTTTGACTGAATAATTTATTGTGCGATCGAGAAAGTGTTCAGGAAAACTTGCTCTATAACGTTCCCCATGCTTAATAACCTTTTTAAAACACTTGCAAAGTGCCTGAATGTCCGCATAAGAAAAATTCCCCTGCATTGGCTGCACAACCAGTCATGAACTGCTTGGAGTACCTCTTCATACAATTGTTACTTCTCTCCCCCCAGTGCCTCTCAAGGAGGCACGGAGGGGATAGAAGGTACGTCTGCGAGGTCTGGTGCCCATGGAAGAACTGGCACACTCGATGTACAGGTCAATAATATTTGCAACTGCTGTACAGGCAATATGAGGACAAGGACTGTCATGCTGCAAAATGACATTTGCGGACAGCATTCCATGTCACTTTGTTTTATGCCATGTTAAAATGGTTTTTCAGCAGACCTGAATAAAAGGTACTAGTGACTGTGGTCCCTGTAGACAAAGACAATATTCCAAAGTCTCGCGTTTTTCATCTCAGAAAAGGCAAAGCATAATCTTTTTGGAGATGGTGAACGTGTTCTGTGGAATTGCGCAAGGTGGCGGAAGGTTCATGAAAGGAAAAATCGACATCCACCCATATGTAGCATGAAGGTACAAAGGAAACCCACACAGGTTTTTCAGAAACAGCCTCATAGTTGAAGAAAAATTAATCTCTGACCATGACGAATTGTTCTTCAACTACGAGACTTTGTTTGAGAAATCCGTGTGGCGTTTCCTTTGTAGCTTCATTCTACTTAGGAGTAGATGTCGATTTTTCCTTTCTTTCTGCAGATGGTTGTGTATGCAATTTTGTTGCATTTGTAAATGACAAATTACGTCATTGCATGCTCACTCCCTTTGTTTGGGATGTGGTAGTGGACCAATGTTTCAACCCCAATAAGGAGCCTAGGAAGGAAATCACCTTCTCGTTCAAAGTGGCCTACTAGTTTTTCACAGACATCTAGAAGTTTGCTTAAGCTATTCTATAAACTATAATGGTACCCATCTTGCTGACACTTTCTAAAACTGGAGCACGTTATAAACAATGTGATCGGCTGATCTATTACTTAAATCCAGAGTTGTGGCTCATTCACAGTCACCCGGGAATTTGTCTTTAGTACCACTTTGACAGCTGCAATAGTCACTGGTGTTAAATACTTGAGGTCCTTGACATAGGTGAGGAGTTTCACATGTCCCACCATTGGGAATTCTCTACCTGCTGCTGCTGTAACAAGCACGCATTACACATACTTAGCCTACATTCTCCAATGAATTTCAGTATGCTTTACTCCTCAAGTTGGCAAAAATCTGATAACAAAAAGTTGTTCTCTGTTATATGTCTCAAAGTACCATTTTCAGCCACCTCAAGTGAGGTGGCCATGTTTACAATGAGACAATGACGTTTGTTCACCTGCACTGCTCTGCCAGCTACTGAAAAATTTTTACACCACTAGTAGCAACAATGTTGCAAACTTACAAGGAAGTGGCACATAATTTCTGAACTTGATTACAAATTCATAATTTTCGTTTTACTGGCCCTCGTATCTCTGAAGTTTGATGCGGCCTTCAACATCAGTTTCTCACCATGGTACCCAGTTCTCACGGGCACTTTAAATAAAAAGAAGAAACACAAACGCAGTTGTGAACTGTCACGACAGTTGACTGGTGTTAAGGATTCCTGTTTGTAGAAATGATAAATTGAGCACTTTGGATCCATGAAATTAGAAACTGGGATTAATTTTCTTTTATTCTTAACTGACAAATGTGTGACATTACTGTCTGGTTCCAGTTCACATGAACTTATGGAGCTTTTGGTTCTAGTTCCTGCTGACACCCCCATTCAAAAATTAATTGCAAACCCTCCTGCTTAAACAGGTCTATACTCTTAGTCACATTTAGTTCTAATGCAAAACACTAACATGTTATGTCCACAGAAGTCATCATCTTGCATTTCTTCACTCAAGGCAGGCCTCGATGTTAAGCTGGGTTGGTCAGAGGATGGCCAGTTCTGGGTGGTCTTGGTTGTGACCCCAATAATGAAACGCACACAGGAACTGAGTGCAGCAAGCGAAATTATTTTTATAGATTCAACATCATCCTGTGATGCCTCGCATAGCACTCTCACAGTACTGCTGACTGCCACAAATGCTGGTGCGGTACCTGTTGCTGTGCTCATCCACAACTCCCAGTCAGCAGAATGCTACCGCACTGCATTCACACTGCTAAAGGAAAACTACCCAACCTGCTTTGGAGGGCTCAGTGTAAGCATCTGAAAAATATGGAGTCAAAGGTGTGGCTTCTTTTGAGATTTCAAAATGGGGTGTTGTATGCTTCGGTTAAAGAGAGAGAAAGACGTTTATTAATAATAATAAAAGACAGTGAATATGATATTTATCTTAATGATAAATATGACTTCTATGATCCTTTATGAAGGAGCCTTTAAGCTTAGTTAAGACAGTGAACCCGTGGTAATGTTCAGTGCTAACACAGCAATAGCGTTATTCTGGTAGCATAGCTGCATAGTGGTCACAACACTATGGTTGTACTGCTATGACAGCTTACTGTAATATTCCTTCTACTAATGCTTGGCAAAGCTTAAAAATTTCCACGCGAATAATCAAAACATCTTAATCTATTTGGTTAATCGGATTTCTAGATTTATGTAGGTAAGTAAATTAGATCAAAACCAGCGATTCTTATTAAAGTGCAAACACTTTACCAGAAAAAAAGCTCAAAAGCAACCCGTGTTTATTTGAATAGACACCTTTATTATTACATCGAAACTCTGTGTAAACGCACTTTTGAGCATGCTAAGCTCTCACACACAATTATATAGGCCCAGCTGTGGAGTCAAATAAGCTTGTTAATGTTTTTTTGCACGAAGCTGCTCAGATGGCAGATATTGCCAGGTGACACATCATCTGCACAACCGGCATTGTATGCCCAGCAGAAGGAAGCCCTGCGCTCAACACTGCTGCAGTGGGCCTATGTTGTCGTTAATGGACTCTGGCATCCCTTTCAGGCACTACATACGCAATCGTGTATGCCAAGATAGTTCATCAACAGCAAAAAAAAAGTTATGATATTTAAACTGTTTTGCATGCATCTTGAAACACTTCTGATTGCAATTGTGCTGCAAGTCTGAATGAGATGTACAAAATGTTTTAGTAAAACGAGTGTAAAGGTAGACAGTGGCAAATTTTTGCTTGGTGTGAGTATGTTGTCATATGTTGCGGGTTCACTTCTTTTATTGTTTTTCATAATGCATTGCACGTGTCATAATTTTCAAGAGGCTGGATGTGTGCTTCTTAAGCCTGATAGACATGACAGAGTCGATGTCCTCATATCTGATGTTCCTGTAGTGAGTTTTCGCATGGAGTCTACATTTTATGATTCCGAGGATGTAAAAAAAATAGGAAAGAAAAATAATTGTCACCTGAAAAGGATATAACTGCACTTTGATTCATGCTGCTGCTTTGTCATTTTTTGCTTATGTGAGCACTTGTGCTTATGCTACCGCAGGTCACCTTGGCTTGCATATTAGGCATGAGCCCCAGTATTAGCACTGCAGTGCAGTAAAAAGGAACATAAAAAATGATACAAAAATTGTCATGCTGACACTTGCATCACTGAACTAACTGTCTGTTCACTTCTTAAAAAAAAGAGGTGAATTATCTTTACCAAGAGCATGAATGGCTCAACGAGTGGCAATTTTGGTTAAAGTAATTTTTTAATGTTTTTTACATGATTTTTTGCCTATGTGTCTCAGGGGCCTGTTTGTATGATATTTGGTGAAGTAACATTGGCTACGTAGCGTGTAGTTATTTTTTAGTATTTATATACTGATTTGGAAGTAAGTTTATGCTAAAGCGCATGTTACACTGACCTTTGTTTCAAGGGCTTTGGTATGCTGCAGTATAATTTTGCCTGAATTTTGTTTTTGATAAAACTGTACTTGTGTGTAGTTTGGTGTGGACTGATTACAAAAAAAAAAAACAGTACAAGACTGAGACATAATCTGCCACTAGAACCATGAATAAAAATTACAGACAATAGAAAACAATTTCTTGGATATTTTTTATTTGACGGTTGACATGTATGCCTTCCACAAGTTCTTAGTTGACTGTTCTAAATGCGTTGTTGCTCTATTTGTAGTATCCTCAAGCCTTCATGACGGACAACTCTGCCGCAGAGAAAGCAGCCCTGCGAGCTGTTTGGCCCCAGGGGACACAGCTGCTTTGCTTTTTTCATGTTCCACAAGCAGAGTGGAGGTGGCTCACGGCAGCTCGCAACAACGTCAGAAAAGAGCAGAGAAGAAGTCTCATGTCAGCATTACGGCAGGTGTGTGCCCCAGAAGCAGTTTTGGACTCATACGGTACTAGGACAAGTTTTGTAGTATGTGCTTCACCGTTGATAGTGCGCAGAGCTTTACCATTTGTCACCGATCACAGGTGATAAGTTGGCTGCTGGCATAATTGTCAAAGCATTAAAGAGCTGCAACTAATTAAAAGCAGGTGGAAGCTTCACAGAAGTATGTCTTTTACTAATGCTGACATAAATGTCGAAGCATTAAAGAGATGCAACTAATTAAAAGCAGGTGGAAGCTTCATAAAAGTGTCTTTTACTAATGCTAGTCACCGGCACTGGAGAGCTAACAGAATTTTTTTATTCACTCTGACTAAAAGTGCACTGAGATATTCCAGTTTTCACTAAGCATTTTGAAACAACATGAAATGGATAATACTATAGCTTCTTGAATGAATTGCTGCATTGATTTCTTTCAGATCATGTATGCTGACAGCACTGAAAAGCTGGAGAGTGCTGTCAAAAACTTCCGAGAGAGTTCCCACACATCGTATCTATCACGTGTGGAAGCCTTTTTGGACCGGAAAGAAGAGTGGGTGCTGTTTTTTCATAGCAAGCTCAGAACACGTGGCCACAACACCAATAATTTTGCAGAGGCTTCCATTCTGATTTTGAAAGATATTGTTCTTCAAGAACAAAAGCATTTAATGCTGTGGCTCTAGTGGAATCAATATCAGAAGTATGGGAGCTCTACTTCAAGAGCAGAATCTTAAAGCACGCGCACAACCGTGTCCCCACACACCAGCTGCTCTACGACAGCCTTCTGAAGAAAACACCAGAAGGAGCTCAGGCATCAGTCGTCTCACTTGGGTACAACTGCTTTTTGGTGCCAAGATTCCAAAAGAACGGCGAAATTTATGATGTGTGCGGAGATATAGGCACGTGTACATGCCGAGCTGGTTGCACAGGTGCCTTCTGCAAGCACCAGGCGCTTGTACACAAACATTTTGGTGGTATTTTTCCGAACTGCCCAGCACTGACAATAACTGACCGCCATGAACTGGGAAGACTGGCCCTCGGCGATTTGTGCCCAGGCATAGAGTTTTTT
Source organism: Dermacentor silvarum (assembly GCF_013339745.2). NCBI lineage: Eukaryota > Metazoa > Arthropoda > Arachnida > Ixodida > Ixodidae > Dermacentor > Dermacentor silvarum. The sequence continues at coordinate 8,510,250 of NC_051159.1, forward strand.
TTCAAACCTCTGTGACACCAACGAAGTGCAAAGTGAGCATGGCCCAGCACTTCAACAAGAAATGTGTCCTGCTAATGCAAACGAGAATGAAGAGAGAGCAGATCCTCCAGCTGTCCTTGGACGAGAAGTGTGTCCAACATCAGGCCTCGAGCAGCAAGACAGCCAGGTGTGTGCCACTTTCCATGCTCAGGTTGATCAAAAGTGGGTATAAAGATATATAGCAGCAAATCGTGTCAAGTAAAAAACATGTAACTAGCTGACTGAAAGTAGTCAAGCATATGACATTCTACTCATGTAGTTTGTAACATTTGGGCAGAGTTGACTGGCATGCCAGTGCCTTAATTGTGTGAATCATTGTAAGCCGGTATACATTATAATGATGCACCTATACCAGGCAAACTGTATATAAAGCAGTTTGGACCAATGTGCATGATAGCTGCCGCCTTGTGTGTGTGTGTATTCAAAATGGAGTGATTTACAATTTGTTTAAAAGGGAAGTTCGAATTTTCCCACATTGTTTAAGCTTCTGCAAGCTAGAACACACCCCTGTTCACTAGTGTAGATTTTTTTCATGAACTTCATGCAGTCTCTTTAAGAAGTGTGGCCACTAAATTTACTAGCTGCGGCAGTTGTGCTTAAAGGGTGACTGCAACGATTTCTTGAGGTCGGCGAATCTCTATGAAATTCTATGGGCATGTTCTTCTACACACTGTCATTTCTTCAAATAGGCACGCCTGACAGTTGCGCTGACTTAGCACAAATGAATTTAATTAATAATGTGCAACTGTCTCTTTAGGCTGGGGTTTCTTACCGGCCACATTGTGCTGTGACGTAGCTGTAGGTTCCCTTTGTATGAGCACAATGCATCAGGTGCCTGAACGGAAGCTCCGCAACTGGAGGCATCCTTCATGACCTTCGAGCTGCTGCGCAAAGCGTCATGCCGGCACTGTGCACACCATCTCGGAAATCATGCGTACACGTTCGTTTTCCTGCTAGATAGCACCACAAATCAAGAATAGACTGTTTTAGGAGCATGCATTTGTGCAACTGGCACATGCGCATCCTAAATAGTAAAATGTCCAGATAGTAAATGAACGTGGTCACCCCCTGGTTCCATGATATAAGTGATGTGCAACAACTGTTGCCATCTGGAGACACGGTGCCAGTGGTTTGACATGGTCACTAATCAGTGTGTTATTCGTCACTTTCGTTCCCCACGCTTGCAAGACCAGCACGCCTTGCATGCAAGCCTCGTTGACCTCCCTCAATCTACGTCCCACAGAAAGGCTCTCGACTGCCCAATCTGGCCCTATTTCATCTACTTAAAATTATTTTCAAATTTGCAGAGCAATCCAACTTTGGATTGCATTTGCGGCCTATTGCAAAGAACATCATATGCATGCATGCCTTCAGCACAACAATATAGCACAATTTCTGTAGCACAGTTTTTGTATCACTTATTGGTTCTTTTTGTTCTTGCTTCATATAGCCTACATAGCCATCTTCGTATCCAAACAGGTTATTATGTTAGTTCCCTCAAATATTGCTGCAAGTTCATGGCCACCGACAAGTGCATAAGCACTGCCTCAATCACGCTCACAGAAGCGGAGATAGAATTAGCAGAGATAGGCAGGTGGCGGTGGTCTATGCCGTAATGGCCTATCAAGTCATCACATTATGGTCTAGCTGCATCCTATATCCCAGGCATATCACCATGTACTTACATGTGTTCATAAACAAATACGGACAGGTGTTTGTCTGTGCTTTGTCCTTTCATTTTGCATTTCTTTGATTTAACATGTTCAACAATGCAAAAAAAAAACGAGTATACACCAACTAGCCCCATTTATTGCTTTACTGAATGCGTACAGCTCCTTTATGTTATATACTTTGACAATTTTCGATATGAAGCTTTGTGTGGCTCCCTTTGTCTTTAAATTATGGTGTTGATTTTGATCTAAAAATATATCAGGGTTCATGGAAGGGTACTGCAGTTTATACTGGAGGACCCTTCCTTAGGAGATACTCTGTCGTAATTTGCTGAAAACCAAATTTTTCCAACAATATCTAACAAAATGATGATTGTTGCAGGATGTGGACAACAACCTTGAAGCTCTCTTTGAGCAGATGCGGCAGATTCATGCTGAGGAGAAAGGCAAAGAAGCGTACAGAAGGCACCTGCTCAGTGGTACTAAACGCCTAAAGAGATTGCAAGAGCAGAAGCGTGGTATTGGGGCCATGATGGCTATGGATGCTGCTTTAGGCCTCGAGTTAAGGCGTGGGCGTTGTATTAAAGTGCAGCCCACAGCAACTTCAAGACGACGTCCAGGAGTGACAAGAGGCTCCAAGCGAGTAGCAGCGGGACGACCACCGAGTGGCCCTTCACCTAAGCGAGCAAAGTGGCGTCATGTGCTGCAGCAGAGTGTAGATGCTAACATTCCACATGTGAAGTTGCATGGCTATGGACGTTGATGCAACTTCTTTCGGTTAATTTCTCATATTCACTAGCTTTCTTTTGAGCTCTAAATACGTGTGCAACCGACGTGTTCTTCACCTGAGGCAGAGCTTGTGATAATACTTTTCTGCTGGTCACGAAACTTCAGGACAAGTTTGCTATAGGGACAGCAGCTGCTGCTCAGAGTGCCACTGAAAATGAGGAGGCTACAATGGCGGGTGTTGTCAGCTTGATTTGGCGGTTTAGAATAGTTTAGGCCTGATAACAATAGGCCGACATAATGTCAGTTTTGGCCTACTGATCTGCAACAGCTGTGTTGGCAGGAGTGGAGTCATAAGCAGACAAGTCAGACGATTTTGTTGCCACACTGCAGTGACACAACGGCTCCCTGTGACGACGCGGCTGCCGTGGAATTTTTGGCGCTGAATTGCTTGCTATTTTTGGTACTCATTCTCAAAAACATATTTAGCATATTTGCGGCAAGAAACAGTTAGATGGTGCACAAGTTTTCGCGTTTGAATACACATTTATGCGAGCGGTGTATTTGTTCACATTGGCACACATGGCCACAGTTGGCTGTTGTTCACTTCAAGCATCACATAAGCTGCATAGCTCTGACACGAAATTGTGATGAAGAATTACAAGACATGCTAATTTGCAAATATGAGCATCATTGCATCAGACTTACAAGACGAGCTGCATGATATGAGCGAGCGGCGACGTCAGAGGCCCCCTTTGAAAACAGCGAATGGGAGACAGTGGGTGCTAATGATAGCTAATTTTTGCTTTTTTTTATAACTCTTCATCCTGCATGCAGTGTGCCTGATGAAGTATTGTTAAAGGAAACTCTGTAAATATAAGTGCTCAGTAAGAGCGCTTAGCTTTATTTGAAAATGTTGGTGCCTGCTGTACACTCGCATGGCTCAATGAAGCAAGCTGCAGCATTGTGGGGGTTGTTACTTGTTGCCCATTTGGCAAAAGAGGCAAACAAATGCATCAGCATAAGAATATTACAACCTCCTCTATAGGTCGTCAACAATACATGCAGGGCTACCACTATATGGAGTCACATTTCGATCATGAAAGCTTCGGCGAGTGCAACTGACAGCCTTCGATCGACAACGGTGATGTACTGATGTTGGCTCTGCAGTGTCCCCACTTCCTGCTTGTGTGCACACCTTACAATGCTTCAAATCACTATGGCTAGAACTGAACTACAAAAGCAGGTCTGTCGTTAGTGGGTGCATGAACTTTTCTGCTGAGTTAGGCCTAACATTCGCTGAGGAAGTTTGACACAGCCTCAAAATTGACTTGGAACAACTGGCACTTGTGCATTTCAACTTTAGGAGCTCATTTCACCACACTTTAAACACGAATGAATATATTGTGTCCCAGCTAACGGTAAGCCAAGCTGTTAAAATAAAATAAATACATAGCCTGACGACTGAACACCATAGGTCTGAACACAAACACACCAGCCAATAGCTGCGCCGCTTGCCAAGTGTCCCCTCATCGTGGCCTCTCTGAATCTTTGGTGCCACCACACAGTCACTGTTGGCAGCATATGAAGCTCCCCATTGCGTGATGGAGAAGTTTCGTGACCAGTTCAACGCATTCACTCTCCCCTAAGCTTCGCCAAGAGTGAGGTGCGCGCTTGCTGACTGGTCAAGTTCAAATTATCCATCAAAGTCAAATTTTAGGGTAAAAATAACGAAAGCTTGGGCCCATAAGCATGCATAGGCACAAGCCGGAACTTTCGGTTGGAACTAAATTAACTGGAGTTGAATTAATGGTAGTGTACTGTGTATTGTTCCCAACTACTTCACCTGGTGCTAGAGGCCAAAGAATATTGCTGCTGTGCTCTTGTGCACTGTGGTTTCTGAACCACCCTACAGCCTTTACCAGTTTAAATTCATGCCCTTTGGCCTGCATAACGCCTCTGCTATGTTTGAATGGATGACGGACTCTCTCCTTTTGCAGCTACAAGTGGTGCATATGCCTTTTGCTACCTTGATGATGTTGCAGTCTTTTCTCCCACATGCTGGTGCCACTTCATGTGCCTTTTTTGTCATGCTGGCCTTCAAATGAACTCTACCAAGTGCCATTTCGGGTGTCGTCAAATAACTGTGCTTTGCCACCTCGTCAGTGCTAAAGGAATTCCACTTGACCGTGACAAGCTTCATGTTATTCAAGACTTCCTTATGCCAGGTTTTCTAAGGAGATTCGAAGGTTTCTCAGCCTTTATTCTTATTTTCAATGCTTCGTTACGAACTTTGCAGACACAGCTTGTCCCCGGCGCACCTCCTGACGGACATTGAATTTTCATGGGGCACTGAGCAAGCTGCACCTTTTGCTACCTTTCGACACCTCCATCTGCTCAATATGTGGCACTCTCAACCTCGTCCCCAAACCCAAGTGCACAGTGAAGTGTTCTCTGTGTCAAGGAAACCATCCGACGGCTTCCGAATGTGTCCTCAAAGACCCTCACCACCACCCCTGTTGCCCCATCGACCCCGACAAAACCAACCTCGAAGAACTCGCTCCTGCTCTCAGTCAACGCATAAATCCAAATATGGACCTACGTCTGATACTACACCAAAAACTAGTCATCATTCTCAATCAAGATCGAGATCAGCTATGAGACGCAGATCGGAATCTCGAATCAGACCAGCCTGCAAGATTACCACATCAAGGGAACCACAGGTGAGCTGTCCGGAATGCTGCTTCCCACAACCCCCAAAACGTCCCACACCCCCACCACACCTCCATCAATTAATGCATATGCATACTAGCCCCACCCCGACAGAGCAGGCCCTTGCAAAAATTGTACAAGAGCTTTGCACTGAGATAAGGGAGTTTGAGTGTGCACCTGACACTGAGATTCTGACGAGTACACACCTGACAACCATCAACCTACATTTACGGACTCTGGCACCGACCATGTCCTTATTGAAATTGCCCCTAGAGACCGCAGTGACACCAGCCTCAACGTACTCAACATCTACACATTTTTGAAAGAGAACTTCGACCGCCTTATTCAACAGACCAAACAGCTAGAAGGCCGTAATGGACTACTCAAACTAGGTGGCTTCCACGCCACGCGTGCAGCATGGGGCTGCACCAGAAATACGCCTAAAGATACAACACTATATAGTTACGAGGCATTGCGTATTAGCCTGCCATTAAAGGACCGCTGTGCAACGCGAAGAGGAAGAAGATGGGATATGCCTCGTGAGATGCTGTCAGCCATTCTCTGGTAGCAGCAGCCTATAAATATTTTCTCTCCCGTGTACTTGCGAATCTCCGTGCCAATTTGGTGGAGGTGCTGGGTACCAGAAGAAGTGCTGTACAACGGAGCTCCGCAGTGGTCGTCGAGTCGGGGTCATCATTATGACAGACGAGACCACGACCACGCCACCTGCGCCGTCTTGGCTCTTTGCCGTAAAGTGGACATGGACATGACGGAGTCGGACAAGGTTGGTCACGTACTAAAGGGATTCGCAGACGATGCGTTCAACCAATTACTTGCCGAAATTGTGCGACCATCGACGCAATTATTGAAGAATGCCGGCGTTTTCAGCAGGCCAAACGCCGGCGTATTGCGAGGTCATTCGCTCGGCTACCGAACACCGCCCCGACGTCATCATGCGAAGACGGACAGGCCTCTCGTCTGCAGTCATCGCCACCATCGGAAATTACACTAATCGTCCGTCGGGAAATCGAAGCTATTGCTCCTGCTCTCCCCAACAACGGCCACGGCGATTTTCACGTGCTGGCTGTTTCCATGGTCCACTCCATTGTGCGGGAGGAACTCGGCAACTTGGGTTTCGCCGTCTTCACCGTTGCTCAGTCTCGGACAACTGACTTTCGCCCTTGGTCGCCACCTCGTCCAAGATCACCGCCCCAGGTACAACGGTTTTATCCGCGCTCTCGTAATCCGGCTGAATGGTGGACGGCAGATGATCGGCCGATTTGCTTCCACTGCCGCCGTATCGGTCACGTCGTGCGCCATTGCAACAACCGCTAGGTGTCGCCGTTAACCCGGGATGACACTGCTAGCCGCACCGACAACTACCGCCGTTTTCAGCCCGCTCAGCCATACAACACTGACAGCTACCGCCGCTTCCAGCCTTTTGAGCTGTACAACGTCGATGCCACCCCTACGCCGCACAGCCGTTCCCCGTCGCCCCGAGGTCACCAGTCCCGTTCGCCGCCAGCGCGTCGGCCGTCGTCTCCTTCGCCTCTACGACGACGTCCGACATCGCTGCTCAACCTTCAACAGGGAAACTAAGGGATGCAGCTATTAGAGGTGACGCTGCATCTTCGACTTCCACATCAAATCCTCTCCTCATATTGCCGATGCGACGAAACTTGATCGACTTTGACGTTGACGGCTTAACTGTTCCCGCACTCGTCGATACTGGGGCACAAATATCAGTGATGAGTAATCACCTTCGTTGTCGCCTTAAGAAATTACTTACCCCCGCCGCTACTGGTATTATTCGTGTCGCTGATGGAAGAAGTCCCGCAGTCATCGGAATGTGCACAGCTCGCATCACCATCGCCGGTCACGATATATCTGTTTTGTTTACAGTTCTCGAGCAATGCCCCAACGACGTCATTCTCGGACTCGATTTCTTCTCGGCCCATGCTGCTCTCATTGACTGTGCAACTGGCGTCCTTCAACTTGAGCTTCCTCAACTGGCGGGTGTTCCAGATCTACCGGCACACCGCTTATGCTCTGTCGATTATGTTCGGCTGGCACCGCAAGCCGCCACGTGTGTTGCCTTGACGACGGATCACCAGTTCCAGACGGCGACTACATAGTGTCTCCACTAGTTGAAGTACTGTTGACCAGAAATATTGCTGTGCCACACACCCTCGTGACTGTTGTCGACAACCACGTCCAGCTCCCGCTTCTCAACTTCAGCAACTCGACCCAAGCTCTCCCGCAAGGCATCTCAGTGGCCAACGTGTCTGCGCTTGATGAATGCGACGTCGCGGCACTAGACGCGGACACTTGTTCGTCCTTTCTCGCAAGCGGTCCGGCAAGTCCAATCCCCGTGTCAATATAATGTGATACAGCAACATCAGCTCACCATCCGCATGGATTCTAGACACCTTACAAGAGTGGGCAGCAACATCGAGACATGTGTTGACTTCACACTATCCTACCGACTCCCGCAAGCCGAATGGTGAAACACAAATGAGACACTAGGTGGCGATCACTGCATACTTCATACCACAATCCGTACAAGAAACTTCCTGCGTCGAAAAATCCGCACCATCAAGCTAACAGACTGGATTGCCTTCAGAAAAGATCATCTGACCACTGGTTTTAGCATCATCGAGAACCTTGAGGAATGGCTGAGTGGTATCCAAGTGACAATTGATAAACACTCCAAAAATATAGTACTCACCACGGACAACCCAACAATTGATCCACACCTCCTGCACCTTTGGGAAGCCCGACACAGCCTCGCCATGAGATGGCGCAGACAGAAATACAACAGATGCTGGAAGTCCACATTGCAGCCCTCACCGCAGCCGCTGAGAAATGCGCCGATGATCTCACACAAAAGGACTGTGGTCAGATGTGCAATGCTATACAAGGTACACTTGGCACAGCCAAAACATGGCATATTCACCGGCACTTTCTTGATGCCACCCAAAACAAGCACACCATGAAGTGAATTCTTTACAACAATCCTGGAACTAACGACCAACTCCTTCAAGATCTTAAAGTACATCAGAGATCTAGGCACACCTGTTGAAACCCCTCCCGAATGTACGGGGTCTCCAAATGAGACACTACATCAGCCAATCATTTCATCTGAACTTGTGCAAGCTCTTAACTTACTCGCAACACGACACCTAGTCGCGACTGAATCACTAATAAAATCCTCCGGAACCTAGACGACTACTCCCTGCAGGTCACACTTAACCTTGTTAACAAACATTGGAAGATGGGTAGCAGAATGGAAGAATGCCGAGATCACGTTAATTGCCCATACCGGGTAAAACGCTCTGTCTCAGCAACCTATGGCACCCCATATCACCGAGATCCTGTCCGGGAAAGCTCTTTGAGCATATTGTCCACGAAAGAGTTGAACATCACATACAGGACCAGCATCTCCTCCCAGACATGATGTTTGGTTTCCGACCCAATCTTCCCTCCCAAGATATTCTACTTCAACTGAAGGAAGAAGTCCTCGACCATGTCACACCTGATAGCTCAAAAGCCATTCTTGCCTTAGAGCTGAAGGAAGTTTCTGACCATGTGGCACACCATACCATTCTAGAGAATCTGAGCAACACCAACTGCAAATCACGCACACATGACTATATCGAGGGCCTCCTTGACAATTGTACAACCACTATCACAACATCATCGACAACTTGCGGACGCCACCTCACTGCACACTGACACGGGCCTGCGCCCATGTCATGAGTGAGTGGAGAGCAATAAAACACTGCGGAGGAGCAGCAGCTCCTAACACCATCGAGTGGCCAACAAGGAAGACGATGTTGGCGGGCGGTGGCACGAGCGGCCGGACGAGAGAGAGAGGATCAACCAATTAGTGGTGGGCACGAAACCACAGGTACGAGGAGAATGAAGGGGACAGACTGGAACGCTCGGAGATAGGGGTTCGAAGATCGCTGGTGTCAGTGTCGTCGGGGTCCAGACTCGAACCCGAGAGCCTCGACAGAACCAGGACGACCCTGGCTGTCCCTGGAGAGATCCACCGAGCATAGGGCTCTGCTATTCCTGCTGCTGTTGGCGTTCCTGCTCCTGGTGCTGATCCTGAGCTCCTGTTGCTGATCTTGAGCCACCGTGTGGAGAGCAGAGGTCACCTGGGGTGACCAGAGGCCTTGAGCGATGCTGGTGAGATGCGCCAGGGCAGAACCGCGAGCCAAGAAACCAGTACGTGCGCTGCTCAGCTGTAGCGGTCGCACTTCGATGGCCTTGGACCCCACCGCACAGGACTGGCTCTACCGTGCGCCCGCGTCTCTCGTGTGCCACTGCCCATCAAGCCACTACCGCCGTGAACACAAGCACCAGTGCATGCTGTCAAACCACTGTCCGAGTAACTAAGACTTTCGATGATTTGAGTATGTCTTTCTTAGTTCTATATCGAGAACAGTTTGAACTTCTCACGTGGCAAGTTGTATTATTTTTTTTGTACTTTCTGTGTGCTGCTTAGTGTTCTCTTATTTTCTTTTTCTTGCAATGAATATTACGTTGGTTTTGGGGGAAAAATGGCTTCGTCTTTCCTGAAATGAGGCTCTGCCTAAGTGTAATGACTCACACCCAAGGAACCTGTCATCATAGCCCGAGCGCAAGCCAACCGAGCACTGCAAATTGAGACCCTGGCTGAGACTTAAATGGAGCCTTTACCACTACCCTATACTCATCTCCTACAGCACTATCGCTTTACTCACTGTACCCTACCACCCCCACACATAAGACTTGCTCCTGAAGAGGCTGTGGCCTGGGGAAGACTTCAGACTAATACTTATCCCCGTCTTAGCTCTATACGATGCCACCCATCCCACTTTATGCTCATATAGATGTCTTTGCTGTGATGAATGCGCCTCCTTATATCACTCAGTGTAGCCATGCGCACATACCCCACCCAACCTTCCGTCCATTCTCAGCCCAACCCCTGACCAGTGGGAAGCAGTGCTGACCAACTCGGATCCGCACGACCAGCGACTAAGGAGCCTACCTGCAGCAAGCGAAGAAGCTCAACTAGCTTCAATGCTCGTTCCGTTTTTAATAAATGTTTTGTCCTACTACTACTGCCGGAACATAGCTTTTTCGCCACTGAAATGAGTGTGCCTCGCTTTAGTGCGGGCACAAAATTTCTTATTGTGACTTCCCGTTTTAACTTTTTTCAAGTAGCTGAAATGACTTTCTGAAACCTCGTGTCGCAAGCTGTAAACTTCACAGCAGCATCAGCGCTATTGTGGCTTTTACTAGCTTGTCCAACTGATGTTTTTGTCAAGACGTTTGCATGCCTTTGTTGATATCTGTATCTCCTGTGCCTATGCAGTGAAAGCTACTCGGTAGAGTAGTTTTGAAAACTCTCCAAGCTAATATGGCACATGAATAAAAACCAAGTTTTCATATGCTGTTCCCGGTGAAAACTTCTCTTGAGCTTACAGCAAGGTCAAAGCAATGGTAAAACTTTATTTGAGAAAACAGCTGTGTAAACCGCATACACAAGTCACAGTATCATATTAAGCAGTACCAAAGTTAAATTTCAACCACAGCTGCAACAGTTATACAAAATAATGAACTGCCCACAATTATTCCAACTGCAATAATTTTGTGAACAAATAATGGTTTAGTTAGGTGAGCAACTAGCCCTATTTCTGGGCAATGCAATGTAGCCCGCAACATTGTATTGCCTATATAAGTTAACACCTTTTATTTTTAATGTTCAATTAAATTTCTTATAAAAAGCGTTTGCTGTTTGCACACCCCTTACAGCTCAAGTAAAGCACCACTTCGACTGTGAGTAATGACACTTCGACCAAACGTGTTTCTTGTTCGGTCAGAACTGGCATAAGCTCTGCAAATAAGTCTAACTAAGTTTAGTCTAACATACACGTACAACATGCGCGAGGTCGACGCACCCTGTAGCCTTCACGTGCGGTTTGCGATAGCCACAAAAAAGAACTAAAGTCAGTTCATCACAGTAACACTCACGAACTTGCTGCTGCGTTTCGTAGTTGGTCTCGGCTCTCCGTTCTCTGCCACCAGCTCACACATAGAAACATGCTTATTTTTGTACTCGCTCTAAACAACCGCTAAGCAGACACACGTTGCCCGTTCTCAATCACGAAATAACTCGAAATTTGTACAAAAAGAAAACAACATAAATGTCTCTCCCAAGCTAAACCAGAAACTTCGTGCAACGCGCCCTTGTCGATGGATGATGTCGATGATGATGGTAATGCCCGCAATGCATTTTAGAACGTTTGCAGTTAATAGCAACAACCATAAACGCAGTCCTAAATAAAACAAAAACATATTTATACAAAGCAACATGAATTTATCCTCAACATATAGGTTGTAAAAAGTTTCCAAAACTTTGCACGAGGTTATCGGAGTGTTGAAGCCTGCAAAAAAACAAGCATAGTACTTCCACTCCTGTTTTACTTCCCAGTGAGCACACTATCTCCCGCTAGAGGCGCCGTAATAAGTGCAATTTTAACCAACAAACTTTCTCCCACCTTATAACGCTTTTCTTACACGATAAAAAAGGTCAGAAATAATTATTCTCAATCATGTATAGTAATTTTAAGTACTACGTCTGTTTAGCAATTGTAAACGCAAATTAATGCTCAGCATCATCGAGCTCCCATTTGACTCATGCACTCGCGGTTCAAAATTTTAGCGGTTCGTCGTTTTTTCACGCGGCTTCTTGGTTCATGACTCTTTTGCGCTATGATAGCTATGATTTCTCACGGTAGTTCGCTTGTTTGAAGTGACGGATTCGCTAGCGTAGAAGTAGATATTTTCAGTCGTGCGGGACGCGGTCTGCATCGTACGCGGTTCCGGATTGCAACTGCTTCAAGTCTGTGGAAGGACATTATGGTGAGTGTCTGCTTGGGCGTTGCTGCTTGCCTAGCGGTTAGGTGGAATCTAGGGTACTAAACAGTTTATAAAAGTACACGCTAGGTTCCCGATACTCGCTGTCGTCGTCTGTAGGACCAGTCATCGGCACTTCAGCAGCACGAAGAATGAAAGAATTTAGTACTGGTTATCCTAGAAATGCTTTAGTGAGTAGAACCGCCAGCCAGTTACCACCTGCCCTGTGAAGCTTCAATTCATAGGTCTATTGCAGTGTAGCTCAGTGAAATAAACCAAACCTACCTAAAACCTTGAAATTTATTGTGTGCATGCTTACATAACTATATTTCTTATGAGTGACTGCCAAATAATCTAGCTTACTTCTCACTCTGGATAATTTATCCTCAAAAGGGATAAAAAAAATAGTAAGTACTACTGGCACCTCGGGTATATCTGTCCGATTCTTCAAATATTCTACTCTACTGAAAGAATCAGTGCTAACGGCTCGTTAGCACTGATTCTTGCAGTAGAGTAGAATATTTGAAGAATCGGACAGATATACCCGAGGTGCCAGTAGTACTTACTATTCGAGTCTAACTCAGCTCACTGCTATTTTCTTTCAGTAATCAACGACTTCCTTTGCAGCCTGGCATTAAGCAAGCTGGCAGTGGACATCACACGTATGCAAATCTGAAATTTTGCGAACAGGAGCTCTCCAGTAAAGGTTCTTCAGCAAGTGCACGAATCCAAGCAAGGTACATTTTCATGTATTTCGCACTTGGCTGTCAATATCCTAATGACATTGCTTTTGTTGTTTTATGTTAGTGTTATTTGCGTTTGAGTATGTTCTCTGCATTTCTGATACATACTTTGCTTCTCTTTCAGACACAAGCTTAAGGAGGGCATGATCAGTGTAAAGCTACAGACTGCAAGCATGAAAAAAGAAGCTCAGCTGTCACCACAGGGTCACCATCTGTACTCTGGCTGCGACCCCAAGGCTACAACGTTGACCTTTAATTTGACTATGTTTTACGTGCACCTCCAGGAGTGCATTATCTCTCATGCCTGTCAGGTGTTGATCCTATAAGTACTTGTTTCTATATAGTGTTCAGAATATTCAGTTAGAATTAACTTAAAGGTTTGTCTAACTTTATCTGCCTAGTCCACAAACGTTATTGCAATATCCTTACACGAGGATTTCTTTTAGCCATCACCAGCTTTTTGTGCACAACGCGATCCACCTTTCAAAGTGAAACGTACCCCATGCTGTACACCAAATTATGCATGATCCTTCATCCCCCATACCATTATCAACTGGAAGAGCTTGTCACATCGTAATGTCATAAAAACTGATCTCGGCATTTTCCACAATCTCCGTCTGCTTTAACATCGTAATCTTGTACATAGTTTTTTTACTATTTTTCCCCCTCGCTGGGGAAGGCCATTGCCTTCCTTTCTTACAAACTTTTGCTTCTGTTTGCATTGCGTAAATTTTGCCTTTCGTTAATCTTTTTGTTATTGCCCCCCCCCCCCCCCCCCCCAATATGCAATACCCTCACTTCAGGGTACTTAAGGGTATCACGAATAAATAAATATATGTATCCACTAGATAGACCACCCAAAAGTTTCGATGCTGCAGAAGCACTCAACAGCGATATAATGGTGTCGTGGTATAATAAAGCCACTGCCTTCTCATCATCCCAATGTTTGCTTTCGACCATCAATGAAAATGTAACACTGAAGAATGACTCTACTGTCCAACTAAGCATGTGTCTGAATGTTGAAAAATTTGTAGTACCAAATGCCACATCAGTTGACAAAATTTTTTATGTACACTTGAATATGTGCTGTCATTTCATTATTATAAAGAAGCTTGCAAATTCTTGAACAAGAGGCCAGAAAAATTACACAAATAAATAATGTAAACATGCTGACTCCCACCAAAGATTTGTTCATGGAAATAGTATGATTGCGCATCCAATGAACCAAACCAGCAAGAACTAATGAACACCATCCAGGCATGTGAAACACGACAGAGCATGCATAGAGCCCTGTCGTACAGGGTATTCGCTACAAATATTTAAGAAGTAGATCATTTCAGTACCTAGGCCATCAATCCACTCAAAAAGGAAGCTAGTATCAGTTTTTGCATAATGGGTGGACAGCAAAATTCTTCATGCTGAATACCAGCTGCATCATTAGAGGGCAATGTTTTTAGTAATCTGTAGAATATGTGCAAAAGCAGGGGACATGTCATGTGTTAAGTACCTTCTTAAACTCCATGTACAAAAAATAATACCAGTGAAGAAGATACGAGTGAAACAATAGCAGTTTTTAAGGACAAGGACTTTCAGTGAATTTGTGAACCTAAGTTTGCAGTGGCTGTGCACAAAGCCAAATGGATGCAATAGAATTAGAAAGTTTCATGAAAATTGGGCTACACCTGTAATTATCAGATAGACAAGGAGCAGGCTATTCTGAAGAAATGCTTCAGGTTACAAAACTCGGGTGTCTGTATGTGTGTCTTGCACTGCGCAATAATGTTAGCCGGTGAAAGCGGTCACCGAACACAGATAAACAAGTATATGTGTCAATATCACATGACTATTTCAGGTAACACTACATAAGGAAAAAGCTGAGCGAAGCACAGAAATAACTTTAACGAGCTAAAATTTTCCATGACAGGCTGCACCTGAACAAGAGTGTTCATATATCTGAGATCACCAAAACAATTGCAGAGTTCCTTGACGCAATATTGTCAGTAGAGCCAAAAGTGCCGGCAAATGATGTTTTGGGAGCAAAATATGTGATTCACAAAGAAACAGTTCTGCCTTGTTAGTTATAATGTTCAAAGAATATGCAACAAATAGAAGTTTGGACGTGTGCAGTTATCGTTTGATCCACCATCAACTGAAACATGCGATTACTCTGATCAATTAGTGACAATAGCAGATTGCATCCTTGTTACACTAACATTTGCTACCATAAGGATTTACTTGCTGCAGGTAGAGGCATGCTAATCTTCGTAATATTTCATTGCCTTTGATACCAATGGCTGCTATTAAAAAACTCCAGAGCAGGCTTGGAAGAAAATTTCTGTAATCTGTTGGTGGCTGTAAAGCGCCATCCAGTGAGTGTTCTACCGCAATAATGTTTTAATGTGGGTATAGGAGTAATAGAGATACAAGATGGCCCAATCATGCGAAGCAACCGTGCGAGGAGCACACTACAATCACCCAAGCACAGGCTCTCTTTTAGTGCCTCGGCGAGTGTTGGTGAGTTGCAACTCTCCCCTGGCCTCCCCCATACCGAGTCCTACAAATCACTTGAATGCTGTTCGCATTGCATGGCATGCTGCAGCCTTGCCACTGATGGGTAACCTCATAAATTTCAGTGCTGCTTTGCCTCACAGTGATTGGCTGAGGAATGAATGACACGCATAGTGACACAAGCCCCGACCTGCTGCGAGGGCTTGAGTCGTTCGACGATCAAGGCTGAAGAAAAAGTAACGTGTGCTTTCATTCGAATTTTCTACTGTTTACTCGTTGTGCATGCGTGTAACATTTTGTAGACGCAATCACCATGCGATCTCCGATAACGTCACGCAGGCTACATATTTACCTCAGCTTCACGCGTATCTTGGGCAATGCGAACGCTTTTAACACATCCGCACTTCCACAAGCCATCCGCATGTGGAATGATCTTCCTGATGATATCGCCTCTGATAATAACCTGAACATATTTCGCCACAACCTTGAGGTACATATTTTTTGTTAAATAGTGCTGTAACATTGTCTCGTCGTTTAAGCTCTTTCGTTTCTTTTGCGATGTGTTGCGTTTTTGCTTGTTTCTTTTTCGTCACTTGCACTCAAAGGCTCTTTTTAGTGCGTATTTCGGAAACGTATTCTGTTGTGCAGCATTTTTTTTCTTCACTTGCTTTGGAAACTTGTTTTGTATTTTGCAATTTACTCTGTTGCGTCGCGTTTTGATGTTCACTTGCATTGTAATCCTGTTCCATACTAGTTTGCTTGTGCTTTCATTGCAATAAGTAAACCCCGCTTACTCAATGCCCTTTGGGCCTGTAAGGTATTTTTAAATAAGTAAATAAATAAATTAATATGGAGGTATTGCAAGAATTGTAATGGCCGAAACCATTTCGCTAGCGTGTGCGCACACCAAGCTCGAAAACGCGGCCAGAAGGACGGCACGTACGACAGGTGAAAATGACTGGCGACGAGGCCTAATTCCTTCAAGCGTTGGAGGTTCAAGCGGTCCCGAGCGACGAGCACTGGGTGTCAATGTTAAATGTGGCTGGTACCATGACCAAATGTAAGATAGACATAGGGTCGAACTGTTGTGTTATGCCAGAAACGGTCTTTCGAAAGTTATCAGTGGCGCCAGCGGAGAACAGTTGCACAGCCTTGCGTACGTTTTTCGGCCACACAGAAAAAACAATCGGAAAGATAAACCTGGTTGTCTCTAGTAAGAATCGGAGCAACGAGGTTACGTTTTTCGTTGTTGTCCAAGATGTACCAGTTACATTAAGCGGACACGTCGCTGAGAGACTGGGCCTTATCAGGCCCAGTCTAGATACTGTAAACGAAGTGTCCGACATCCTGATATCTGGCTTTCAAGACATCTTCCTGGGTCTAGGATAACCTGAGGGCATTACCTATCGCCTGCAGCTGAAGCCCGATGTACGACGAACCATGTAACCAGCGAGGAGAATTCCCGTCGCCCTTGAAGAGCCGGTGAAAGCGAAGTTGGACGAGATGGTACGCGATGGCGTCATTGTAAAGATGACAGAGGCTTGCTCGTGGTCCAGCTGTAGTACTAAAAAAGGCTGAGGTACGCATATGCGTGGATGCTTCCTGCTTAAACAAGGCCATTTTGCGGGAACTATACTATATGCCTACATCGGAAGACGTACTGACGCGGCTGCAAGGACACAAATATTTTCCCACCTTCGATGCCCCGTCAGGGTTCTGGCAAATAACCCTCGACGAAGTAAGTTCGCGTGTTTGCACCATGAACTCGCCGTTCGGAAGGTACAGATTTCTGCGCATGCCATTCGGCCTCACATCAGCGCCAGAGGTTTTTCACCGTGCCATGCACGAGGTGGTCGGAAGCATGGCTGGCGTAGCTGTCGTGATGGACGATATATTGGTCTGGGGAAAGACAAGGCAAGAGCATAACACGAACCTCACCACCTTTCTTGAACGCACCAAGGAATGCAATCTAAAGCTCAAAAAAAAAAAGAAATGGACAGCGCACGTTACATGGACCACCTCCTCACTGCCGAAGGGCTGTGGCTGGACCCGGACAGAGTTCAAGACATCATGCAAGTGTTCCCGCCGAAGAAACGTAAGGACATTGAAGTGTTCCTTGGAATGATTAACTTTGTATCTCGGTTCATCCCAAACCTGTCGGTCACATGTGCACCCACTCGGGAGCTGCTTAAGAAGGACGTCACTTGGACGTGGACAGAAGTGCAGGAAATTCCAAAGATTACGAGCTAGTATTGCTACAGCACCAGTCCTAGCATACTTTGGCCAGCCCAAGCCAGTGAAACTGACCGTGGACGCGAGCCAGTACGGTGTCGGAGCAGTCATTTTTCAAGATGACCACCCCATTGACTATTCCTGATCCTTAAGTGCCACACAACAGTGGTATGCACAAATTGAAAAGGAGACCCTAGCCATAGTTCATGGCTGCATGAAATTCAAGGACTACATACTAGGACAACTCCTAGTCACAGTAGAATCCAAGCATCAACCACTGGAATCAATTTTCAAGAAACCGCTTTGCGATTGCCTTCTTCGCCTTCAACGCATGCGCCTCACTCTTCAAAGATTCCCTATCAGCGTGATATACAAATCAGAAAAGGAACTGTCTTTGTTCGACGCACTTTCGCGCTTTCCTTGCAAAACAGAGCTGGTGCATCAAACAGAGCAATTTCAAGTCAAAGTTGTTTCTTCGTTACCTGTTTCAGATCAACAGCTGTTCAGCATGAAAGCGGAGACTGATTAGGACACCCTCATGGCCGAACTCTGCCGTTACGCAAGTACAGAATGGCCCCAAAGTAAGAGGCAGCCCATACTGGAGCTACCGTGATGAGCTCCACGTCGAGGATGGGCTGCTTCTCAGAAGCAACACGCTTGTAATTCCTCCAGCAAAACGCAAGGCAGTTCTCGGCCTGCTCCACGCTGCACATTGTGGCGAAGATAAACTGAAGGCGAGAGAAAGACAGGTAATGTACTGGCCAAACATGAATGCCATCATTTCCGATGTAGCGAAGTCATGTGCTGTTTGCGACAAGTACAAAAAATGAAATGTAAAGCCGCCCATGCTGAGTCATGAACTACCGTGTTTGCCATGGCAGGTTGTCGGGCGCGATCTTTTTCACCACGAAGGCAATGATTATCGCATTGTGGTAGATTCTTACTCATTTTTTCTTCGAGGTTCGCAACCTTAATCGGACTACCGCTACTGCTGTAATCAACGCAAGTGCAGAAATGTTTGCGACACATGGCATTCCTGCAAAACTGTGCAGTGACAATGGCCCTCCTTTCAACAGTGCAACCTTTCAAGCATTCAGAAGCCAATTTAAGATCAGCCACACCACTTCTATCCCGTACTATCCGCGCGCCAATGGCTTAGCAGAACGCGCCGTTCAGGAAGCTAAACATATGCTAAACAAATGCCCGTTTTCCACCCTTGAATTTTACAGCGCGTTGCTAGAATGGGGGAACCTTCCAAGTGACAAACAGTTGCAGTCGCCAGCTCAAAGATTCATGGGACGTCACAGCAGAAGCCAACTCTTGGTTCTCAACTGCCATCTGGAGCCCAAGACGATACCGACAGAAGCAGTTCGTCAGCGACTACAAGAAATACGACATAAACAGCATTCCTACTACAACAGAACGACGTGGGCTCTGCTAGACCTTCATTGCGGAAACAGAGTGTCCGTATACGACACACACAGCAGAACGTGGGCTCCGTTTATGGTGGTTGGCCCTGCAGGGCCACCGCGATCCTACGTGGTAACTACAGACAGTGGACAGCCGTTACGCCGTACGAGAGAGCATCTCAGCGCCACAGATGGTGCTCAGCCTGCTAAATCACAAGCAGAAACACCAAGACAGGCCACGCCAAGTACCGCAGCAGACGCAATTCAAGCCCCACTTCGAAGAAGTGAACGGGTACGCCAAGAGCCGCAACGTTATCCACTACCAGAGCGTAAATAGCAAAGCAATCCTTGTTTCCAAATGAAAATGTTCATCAATGTTTCTTTTTCTTTTTTTTTCTAGCACGACTAAACTAGCACGACTAAAGTTTTCGTTTCAATTCATTCATGGTGACATAAACATTGTCGTATCCGTACTAAGTTCTTCGAATCATTTTAGATCAACACGCCAGAAGCACTATCGAAACCCTAAAGAATACACCTTTACCTCAAAGTGCTTTAAATGTTATATTTGCTTAAAACAATTACAGAACGGAATGAACTTAGGTGTTCCGTTACTAATGCTTTATCTCCAAATAACTTCTTCATAACTTCGAGCGGCGGCAAACTTGGAACAGCGTTCGCTCGGAGCTTGGCCCTCGCTGTTCATCGAGTAGGAAACGGCAGGCAGACAAGACGACGTAAAACAAACTACGGGCGAGCGAATATGGAGAAACAGAGCGACTAGTGCATGACAGCCACTGCAAAAAAAGCTAAGAAGCTGAGTTCTTATCTACAGTGCAGGGCGCTCTCTCTTTATATCCTTTATATCTCGCACGTGGCGTGCCATGCATTCTTTGTGTTTTGAATGAAAAAAAAAAACAACCTATTGCGCGGTGTAGCGCACGCGCATAAGAAGAGCAACGCGTCGAGCACAGGCGAAAAACACACAAACACACACAACTTGTCCGCGTGACATGGGGGGGGGGGGGGGGGGCGGTGCGGGTAGCAAGCCAGCCAAGTCGGTATAATAAAAACATACAGACAGAAGGGTACTGCTATAGAGAGGAGGAGGCGCCGCGCGGCTTCTGTTTCTGTTGCCATGACGACATAAAAAAGTGCGCCGCCATTTTTATACAGTATCGCCCGCCTGCAAGGGCCGTAACTTATGGGCGCCTTGGCGCTAGCGTCGAACAGAGCGGCTGCACTAACTCGACCAATAGGACCCATGCGGAGATTCGCACGGCGGTCTGGAACAGGAGACACGGTATAGTCCAAACAGGAACGCAGGCGCAAGATCGGACCATAAATGGGCACAACCGTCTCATACGCACTCCTGCAAGCACCAGGCGCCAACTTGTCGGGTCGGCAGACGGGGAGAGGAGGTGAGCGTTCAAAGCAGTGTGGTGGAGATACCTCTCCGGAATTGGAATGACTCCGGATTAATTCCACATTTGCGCGACCCCGGAATGGGATGGCGTCAACGCTTGGAGGAATTGAATGCGAATCGAATTAAGCGCATTTTGCTCGGAATGGAATCGCGTGTTTTTCCGAAAATAGAGCGCTTTTTCGTCTTCGGGCTGTTTTTTGTAAAACATGCCGAAGAACCAACCAGCCCACATTCAAACATTAGTAAGTCAGAGCCTCAAATTTAACAACGCAGTATTTTTAAAATGGCTTGGCTGATTAAAAGTATGGTACATTTAGAAGCAACGCGCCTACCACAATTTTGTCCTTACAGACTGAGTTGCTCCGAATTATGTCTCGATTCGTCCCGTAACCGCGGCTCTATGCTATTGGTATCCGTCGTGCGGAACTACGGCAGCGGCATGCTCCCCCCACCCCTAACGCCTTGTACTTTTTTATTACCTCAGCGGCGCCTTCGCCTCGCCCCCCCCCCCCCCCGCCCCCCCGTTCACTTCTTCGTGTTTACTTCTGTCGCTCTCGGCGACACGGACGCATATTCGAAAAAGCGCTGCTCTAGGTTGTAATGCGTATTGACGCTGGCGCGATGCTTGTGTTCACTGCAAGCTGTTGCATACCAGCTTGCGCCGGTCACCTCGTACTCCCCCCCCCCCCACATCTAACCCTTTTGCAATACTGTCCCCCCTGTCTAGGCAACAGACACCTTCGGCCGAAACTCTATCGAGAAAGGTCTGCAGGTCAGTGCAGCATACATTCGTACATGATGAACTGTACGCCATCTCCCTCCATGCAGAGAGAGAAAATAAACTTTTGAAAGCATAGGTTCGGCAAGCCAGCCAAAGCAGGAGAGCCCACCTACCTGCGGCCACAACGGCGCCTCCACGAGCCCCGACGCGACGGTTCGAGCCGAACAAAACCCACGTTCGCTCTGTTCTAGGGTGGGGGGAGGAGAGAGGGGAGGTCCGAGTGGAGCCGCCGCCGCGCTGGTGGCTGTTGGCGCGTAGTGAAGCCCTACGGTTCATTTAGTAGCTCGCTCATACTGTGAATGCTAGAAGCATTCTCCTCGGCTTTCTGTGCTATCACCTCCACCCTCATTTCCAGCCTTCTATTGCAAATACAAACTATTGCAGGAGCCACACTGGCTCCTGCGCCCAGCGGCTCACGCACGCCGTAAGTCCGCCAATATGACACATTGGAAACAATCTTTTGAAATTACCCATGAAGAAAACAAATAAGCTGCACTCTGCACGCTTTGCTCCGAAACTATGCATGGTGTAGTCGAAGTTTCATCTAATTTGATTCGGCACCTAAAAAGGAAGCACGCACGTGAGTACACGCATCAAGAGAAAGGGCTGGCAAGCCAGCCGAAGATAACGTCGGCCTTCATCGCTGGGTGCAGCTCTGTGCCAGTTCATGGAAAGGCTGCTTTTGACGATGCCATAATATAAGGTCTCCGTGAACACTACTTTTCTCAGCATAAAAATACGCTATGTCGTCATTTTAGCACTAACACATTTAAGCTCAAATAATATTAAAACAGCAGAAGCCGTTTAAACATGCTGACCATGCAAATACTATAGGTAGCCGGAGAACTGCCCCTAGGCCAATTACTAGGGTGGCTGTACTGTATCAGGTATGTCACCAAGCTACTTCCCCTCGACCTTGATAACGTGTTTTACGTATTGTAGCAGCTCTGATGGGTCTGATGACATGATCTTTATGGTGCGTTCATCGGTAACTCGATAAAACTATCAAGACGTTTTATTGCGATAGCAATTATATGGACACTTCAACCGGATTTCTGCCGTCGGCGTCGCCGTCGCCGTTGCCGTGAGGTTCCGTATAGATAAAATCTGCGCCGCGCGCCGTATGCCCGAGCGGAAGCGTGCTGGGACGCGCGCTATCACGGAGAGCGAACGCACTCAATCTCCCACGCGCAAGCAAGGAAGCGGGAAGCCAGCGCCGGAGGGAGCGGGAGCGGGGGGGGGGGGGGCGCACTTCTACTCTGCCAACAACCGCGCTCGTCGCTCGCCCGCACCGTCTCTTATCTCCACACGGCTCTGACCTTTATGCGCTGTGCATTCGCCGCTCAATTTCCGTTGAAGCGATAGACCGCACGTACCTTCGCCCGCTGCGGCGTATGCGCTTGCTGCCAGCGTTTTGACAGTCGCTGTCTGCAGTCATTCAGTGTGATCTATTCGTGTTTGTTTGTGCGCGCTCACACCACGCTTGTTCATTCAGTTAGTAATAGTCGGGCCACATTTTCCAACGCACGCTACACATGCAATGCTGCCCGGATCGGCAGTGAAGCGCTACAGGTGTGTCCCTTCGCACGCGCTGCCCACGGGAAGCGCTTCTCATCAACACCACCGTTTCACACGCGCCTTCTCGTGGTCATCGAGTCTCTCTTCATGTCGGTCTACTTACACCGCAGCACACCTGCTTACTTAATCAGCTCATGTTTACTACAATTCATGTTGCTACCAAAGCCGCTCACCTTACTTCGTATGACATTGCTGTGTTTCTATCGCATTCATTTCTTCGCCCGTAGGGCGAAACTGTGACATTTTTTTCCTACGTTGAGGAATTGCAGGAATGGAATTGAACTGCCTGGCCATTCTCGGAGTGGCAATGGGCTAAGTTTTTTTTTCATTCCAAGGAATTCAATGGAATGGAATTGCGGCAAGTTCTAATTCCAGGAATGTAATGGGAATGTAATGGGGGCGTCCATTCCGCAACACTGGTTCAAAGAAGGAGTAGGCGCCATTAGTACACACGCACGCGCAAATACAGCTCGCGTGACCTCCAACGGTCATGTCTTACCGACTCATCGGCGCCTCCCTAAAGCCGACGAGCCTTACGCATCACAGCCCTTTGGCGGCGCCTGCAAATGTCTTCGGTTACCTGATTTTTTATGTCTCCGCTTTGCGCTCGCGCTAACGGTTGCCACAGAAGCGCAGTGTAACATTAGCTATATATGGTGGAAATGAATGGACATGCTGAGCAGTTTCTGTGAACAATTTCTTTTTAAACCTGTATCGGGATGTTTGTTGAATTATGTGATTGCATCATTGTGCATCCTGTCATTTTCGTGATTTTTATTTTTTTACTGATACCAAGCCTTTTCTACTAATAAGTTCTACTAATAGAACTTATTAGTAGAAGCATTTCTACTAATAAGTTCATGTATTAATTGTGCGAGTGTTTTAGTGTTTCCCATGTATAAATTACTTGATTGTGCTTCTTTTGTATTTATGTTGTTACGGGCTGCCTCCTTGCATCAAGGAAGAAGACGATGATTGCTGGTGGACGCTGCGCGTGTTGAGCCATCTTAGCCATCTCAGCCAACAATCCCTGTTTATAAATCTTGTCCCGCTTCTATCTGTTTGACACCCCGTCACACATTGGTGGTAGGTGCTGGGTATTCTGGCCAGACGACGGAGCTCCGAAGCGGTCGGAGCTGCGGTGCGACCACCATGGCACACCAACCAGAATCTGATTCTGCACCACGGACACCGATTGTATTAGTCTAACCCCGAGACCCTGGAACGTTCGACGGGACCGATGGTATCGACGTTGAGGAATGGCTTACGCTCTACGACCAGGTGAGTGATTCCAGCCTCTGGGACCTGACAGTCATGCTGGCCAATGTGGTGTTTTATCTTACTGGAACTGCGAAGTTGTGGTATGACAATCACGAGGCCGACTTTGGGAGCTCGGATACATTGAAACAAAAGCTCCGTGACCTGTTCGGTAACTTCAGGACGCGTGAGTTTTAGTCCAGCAGTCCTAATAGTACAAGCTGCTTCACTTAAGGGCATAGGGTAGGCCCTATACCTCCCATGTATATTGAGCCTTATTTGAGACCCATTTTCTCAGCAACTACTGCGTGTAGCGCATTCGGGTTTGTTTCATTTGATTCGCGATCATGTCGTCTTGCAGTGGAACTAGAACTAAGATTATTTGTCAAAGATCAACAGTTTCGCAATTTTTTTACTAACACAGCCAGTTTTTGTTGTTTTTTCCAAAGAAAACAATTCAGAGAAAATTAACTGTTGAGTGCATGTGTACCATTCTAGTTCAGTAGCTGTGCATAGGTGTCTACTTTACGCTGGCTAAAATCAACGTGCTGTCATTTGAAGTTTTTATAAAAATGGGGCAAATGTAACAAAAAATTATTTCGAGATATTGAGGGTCAAAGACAAAAAACATGTTCACTTCATTTTCTTTCAAAAACAAGATGCACTGAACCATTTGCCTAATAGCCACCAGCCGCATAGTCATTGCCAGAGACAGCGTTTCGCTTCTCTGCTTGTTTTCTTGTTTCCCTGGCTTGTTTTGTCATGTGTTCGGACTCTCTCTTGGCAAAATACAGTCGACAACGGTCCACTTCACCCAACCACATCACAGTGTTACGCACTGGTGATATGCCAAATGCCTTCAGGACGTTAACTCTTGCCATCCAACCTTCATTGAACATGAGCACAGCATCAAAGGTGGCAGTTTTGAGCATCTACATTCCGAGGAACACATTTTCGGTGCGCGCTCCCACATGACATGGTTAAATGACTCATTAGCAATTTGTGTCTTGCCGTGTAAGCACTTTTTCAGCAGGTCTGGGTAGAACTGTTGGAATATTGGCTTAATGGCATGAAGGACTGGTGCAGGCAAGTATTCTTTGTGCACAAAAGGCTCCTGTGTCAATTGAGCCTTTTTGTATGCACACCAAGTGCCGGCATCTTTTGGGCAGAGCCCATGACTTGGGTCGATATCCGTAGCCAACATGTGAAAATATGTTGCCCAAACAGCTTTCCGCATGCTTTCCAAGTCTCCAGTGTTTCTTCTTATGGCTAAGCCATAATAGGTTTGTCTTTTGTCAATGCAAGTGTCAGTCAACCGCCCCCGTCCTGACAGACCCTTGCCATCAGATAGCTTTGTGCCCTTGCTTTCTTCAACTTTCTTAGCTTGGCACCCACTCTCTTTTGTACGTACCCAATGCACTCTTCTTTCGTGATTTCCACAAAATTTACGTTTCGAAGAAGCATGAGCGATTGCTAGGTTTTGCTAGGTGAAAAAAGGGAGCGTGGCCACTCGTCACTTGGTTTCGAAACCGGGTCTTTTTGGCTCAATCAAAACGCGGAAAAACATGTGGGGTACTGGATATTGTTGAGGAAGGCCTGAGAATTCCAAATAAGTGAAAAACCAAAAATCGAATTTTTTAAAAATTTTGCCCTACCCTGTGTCCTTAACCCTTAAGACAGGCGTGGTTCGTGTTGTAAAGGGTTTAGTATAATTCGGAGAAGCGCAACGGCGACAGTCAAATGAGACACGGCTTTCAAGCACGGGCGCCGCTGCCGAGCACAAGCGCTGGAGCCACTAGCATCTGGTCCCACTTGAGCCGGACCCAGTAGCGTCTCCTTTTTACCGCGGGAGTGATAAGGAAGCCGTCCGGCGACCTAACAGCTCGTCAGGATAACAGTTTCCTAGTATGGCTTGAGGCGGTCGACATGTACAATGCCTTGTCCACGATGGCGCTGGTCCGAAGACGGTTTGATCAACTGCTGTGATGACGTAATTCACGGGAAATGCGCGTTCGACGACGCGGTATGGGCCTTCATACTTCGGGAGTAGTTTTGATGAGAGGCCAGGGGCGGTTAACGGGACAGAGAGCCACACAAGCGCGCTAGGAAGCAAGGTGACCGCGCGAATAGGAGTCACCGCGACTGCACTTCCGGCGCTCTTGGTCGTTGGAAGTAAAGGCATGTGCGAGGTCGCGGCATTCTTCAGCGTGCCTTGCTGTGGAGAATTAGGCGAGCCCTCGGATGCATCTGGTTGGTAAGGTAAAAATGTGTCGATGTTGTGTGACGGCTGCCGACCGTACAGTATGAAAGAGGACGAAAAACCAGTGGTGCTCTGCGCAGCGGTGTTGTACGCGTAGGTGACGAAAGGCAGAATGGCGTCCCAGTTCGTGTGGTCGGAGGCGACGGGCATTGAAATCATGTGGCCGAGCGTGAGGTTGAAGTGTTCTGTTAAGCCATTGGTTTGGGGGTGGTACGCCGTAGTTGTGCGATGAATAACGTGGCACTCTTTAAGAATGGTTTCAACCACCTCTGACAGGAAGACACGACCGCGATCACTCGAGCAATTCTTGCGGTGGACCATGCCGCAGGATGAATCGGCGAAGCAGGAATGAGGAAGCATCGCGCGCTGTAGCTGCATGGATAGAGGTGGTTTCGGCGAAGCGTGTGAGGTGATCTACTGCCACAATGGCCCAGTGGTTACCAGCCGACGTCAAGGGAAGTGGCCCATACAAATAAATTCCAACGCGTACGAACGGCCGGGTAGGGCAGGGTAGAGGCTGCAGAGGAGCTGACGAGAGCTGGGGTGAAGATTTCTGGAGCTGGCAGTCGGGGCAGGAGCGAACGAACTGTTGAACGTACTTGTACATTCCTTGCCAGTAGTAGCGCTGTCGAAGGCGCTGGTAGGTTTTGCAAACTCCCGAGTGCGCGCATTGTGTATCGGCGTGGAAGAATGCGCAGATATCGGAGCGCAGACTGCGAGGAACTACTAACAACCACTAGCGGCCGTCTGCGGTATAACTGCGTCGGTGAAGCAGGTTGTCGCGAAACGCGAAATGGCAAGCCTGCGTGCAAATGGTTGACGGTGGTTCATGATGGGTGAGCAAGCAAGTCTATAGTCGACGCAATCCACGGGTCCTTGCGCTGCTCGGAAGCGATAGTCTCAAGGTCGATTGAAGAAACAGCGAGTTGGTATAGTGAGCAGCAGGCATTGTCGTCAGGCAAGGGAGAGCGTGACAGGGCGTCGGCATCAGAATGTTGGCGTCCGTTGTGTTACAGCACCCGGATATCGTAGTCCTGCAGGCGAAGTGCCAAGTGGGCAAGACGACCCGAAGGATCCTTCAACGATGACAGCTAACAGTGCATGGTGGTGCGTGACGACATCAAATGGGCGGCCATACAAGTAAGGCCGGAACTTAGTAAGAGCCCAGACGATCGCCTGACATTTTTTTTCCGTGACAGTGTAATTGGTCTCGGCTTTCGTAAGGGTGCAACTGGCATAGGCCACGACATCTTCAGGAAAGCCAGGTCTGCGCTGCGCAAGGACAGCGCCGAGGCCAACAACGCTGGCATCTGTGTGTACCTCTGTAGGGGCCTTCGGGTCGTAGCGGCTCAAAATTTGGGGAGTCGTCAGCAAACGAAGGAGATTTGCGAACGCTTCCTCGCACTCTGACGACCACGAATTAAGGGGTCCGTTTCTTCCAAGGAGCTTCCTCAGTGGTGATATGATAGCTGGGAAATTTCGGATGAAGCGTCGGAAGTAGGAACACAAACCTACGAAACTTCGCAGTTCTTTGATGGACGTCGGTTTAGGGAATTCGGCGACGGCACGAAGCTTGGCTGGATCGGGGGGGGGGGGGGGGGGGGATTCCATCTTTGTAAACGACGTAACCCAGTATTGTCAGCTGCCGCGCTGCACATCGGCACATTAAATTTAGTTGTAGGCCGGCGTTTTTCAAAAACGTCAAAACAAACGTGCGTGGAAAAGTCCGGAGCAAAAACAACGAGGTCATGAAGGTAGCATAAGCACGTGTGTCATTTCAAGCCGCGCAGAACGGTATCCATCATGTGCTCAAATGTTGCTGGCGCATTACAAAGTCCAAACGGCATCACGCGAAATTCGTATAAGCCGTCGGGCGTGACTTAGGCTGTCTTCGGTCCATAGTCATCCGCCATAGGTACTTGCCAATACCCTGAGTGCAGATCGAGAGATGAAAGAGATCGACAGGCTGTCAATAACGTCGTCGATTCGCGGGAGCGTGTAAACGTCCTTACGAGTGATCTTGTAGAGGCGCCGATAGTTCACACAGAACAGTGCAGAACCGTCTTTCTTCGTAACAAGGACGACGGGAGATGCCATGGACTATGGGAAGGTCGGATGACTTCGCGGCGGAGCATATCGGCCACTTGTTCAATAATCACACGACGTTCTGTAGCCGATACACGATATGGCCGTTGCCGGAATGGTGATTGGGAGCCAGTATCGATGTAGTGCATAGTGCATAACAGTTGACATCCGGCCGAGGGAAGGTTGCCCGACGTAGAAAGAATTACGAAATTCTTCACCTAAGATGCACAGTAGCTGTGAGCGCTGGCCCGGTGTAAGGTCATTGGCAATACAAGAATTGAACACATCTATGGGCAATGGGTCAGACGTAGAAATCGAACCGAGCGTACTGTAACGGGCACAGTATGTGTCTTCAGGTACGTCCGTAATTTGTGCGTCTTCGATAGCTTCGACACTTCCCAGGCATTCGCCTCGGTGTAGCATCACAGGGTACGTGGAACGGGTTACATATAAATTTAGCACTAGAGCCCTGTGTGATGTTCCCTGTCGCAAAAGGTAGCAGTATACCTTTTCGAATGGAAAAGCGGCCAGACGGAGAAAGTAGTGCGACGGCGTCGGAGAGGCTGCTGCAGTACATAGAGGCAACCACTGACGAGTTGGGAGGAATGGTGGTGTCGTGTCTAACGAGTAGTTTGTTCGGAAGAGAAGCATTGTCAGCGAGCGTCAAATCTGAGAGCGGCGACAGTCCTAGTTCGGCACGTGCGCAATGAATGACGGCAATGTGGCGAGAGAAAATCCCAGCCGACGATAACGTCATGGGAGCACGACAAAATTACAATAAATTCAATAGCGTATACGACATCCTTAATGATAAGACTAGCTGTACACGCCACTAACGGGTGAATACGTTGTGCGCCGGCTCTGTGGACAGTCCAATAAGGGGCATCGTGACTTTCCGAATCAAGCGACAAAGTTTTGCGTCTATAACGGATACGGCGGCTCCGGTGTCCACGAGTGCAGATGTGTGAACACCATCAATAACACGTCTATCACATTCGTCGGACTACCCTAAGGATTTTCGCGTTTCGCCGGCGTCGCAGCCCTTGCCTTGTGAACTGCGACGATTAGTTTTCCTCTTCCCGAGCTACGGGACGAGGCCGCATCGTTGATAGCGAGCGTCGGCGTGGGAGGAGGAGGAGGAACAACTTTATTAAAAACACCAGTCAATGAACGTCTGGAGAGAAATCCTTCTCCCCCGTCGCCCCTAGCCGTCGGCCGGAATACCTTGAGACACAGCAGCAGCAAGGGCTTGACCGATGATGTCCTGCTGGACGTTGGGGTCTGGGCTTCGGAGCAAAGCCTCCTATGATTCTAGAGTGCGCGAGCTATCATGCTTAGACGGACATGTCCACACCATGTGAACCAGATTTGCTGCCTCATCACTGAATTTGCACTTTGAATCAAATACTCTTGGATGCCACTTGCTGTAGATTATGGGGTTTGGAAAAACCCCCCTCTGTAATTTCCTCCACATAACGTCATCTTTCTTACTAAGTGTTCTGTCCGCTGCCGGGTAAATTTGTCGATTTAGTCTGTAGTGTACTGTGATTTCCTGGTATGCGCGCATATCCTCTCTTCTGTTTATAGTTTCGGTGACTTGGAAGGTTCCGGGGGTCGACCGGTAAGTGAGACCTCGGGCGACCGAATGAGCCTCCTCGTTTCCTCAAGGTCCCCCGTGAGCTGGTGCCCAAATGAGCAGAACAAGCTGTCTGGGTCCCCCGTCCCTGTTTAATATACGTCACCCTCCCCGATTCGTAATTTCTCACGGCGTTTTTGGAGTTGCTGCTGACCACCTTTGCCCCCCTTTGGCTGACGGCCAAGGCTATGGCCACTTCCTCAGCTTCAACCGTCTCGACGCCACTGACTGTGCAGCACGCCACTGGTGTTCCATCTCTAACCGCCACGGCCGCATATGCCGCTCTGCTGTCATATTTTGCAGCGTCCATATATAGGACGTCCTGTCGACCAGTATACCTAGTTTGTAATGCCTCTGCCCTGTCTTTACGTCTGCCGTCGTGAAAGGCAGGTTTCATGTTTCTGGGTAGCGGAGGTATTTTTATCTTTTCCCTAATCAATCTGGGGATGTCTCTTGAGCGCACTTGCTCATGTTTGGGCTCGTAGCCCAATTTATCTAAAATTTTCCTCCCCGTTTTAGATCCAAGTAGCCTTTGATGCTGCGCGGTAAGGGCAGCCTCAATCAGTTCCTCAAGAGTGTTTGATACCCCTAGCCTCATCAGTTTGTCGGTGGACGTGTTCTGGGGGAGTCCGAGCGCGACATTGACACTTTTCCTAATAATGATTTCGAGTTTGTTCCGTTCTGCTCCACTGAGCTTGAGGTAGGGTGCCACGTACACTATCCTACTGGTTACGAAGGCTTGCGCTAGCCTCAGGAGATTCGCCTCCTTCATCCCAGCGTGCCTGTTCGCTATTCGTCTGATGAGACGACACGTCATATTTGAACTGGCTTCTAACCTAGCAAGTGTTTCATAATTCTTCCGGTTTGCCTGAATCCTCAGCCCGAGGACGCGGATACTGTCGACCGCGGGGATCTCTGCGCCGTTGACGTACAGGTGGATGCTAGCCTCGCGCATTTCGTGAAGCCGTCGTTTTCCGGGGGGCATTAGGAACAGTACTTCCGACTTTTCGGCCGAGCATCTAAGTCCTTTGGGTTTCAGGTACTCCTCGATGATGTCAATTGCAATTTTCAGGGAACTTTATATTTGTCCATCACTGCCCTTGTTCATCCATAATGTTAAGTCATCCGCGTATATGGTGTGGTTTAGATTCTCAATTTCCGCTAACTGTTCGGGGAGTCTCAACATCGCAGTGTTGAAGAGGGTAGGTGATAAAACCGAGCCCAGCGGCGTCCCCACGTTACCCAGTTCAATGTTCTCTATAGATTCTTCCCCTATCTTGAGAGTGGCTTTCCTGTTGGTAAGAAAGTCCTTGATGTAATGATACACTTTCTCCCCGACATTGATTGAGTTAAATTCTTCAAGATAGACACGTGCCTCACGTTGTCAAATGCCTTTGCCACATCTAACCCCACGATCACTTTCGTGTCTCGCGTTTGCTTGTCTATAATTTCATCCTTGAGCTGCAGCATCACGTCGCATGCCGACAGCTTTGGTCGAAAACCGATCATGGTGTCCGGATACAGACCATTTTCCTCCATGTACCTATTGAGCCGCGTCTGAACGACGTGCTCCATAAGCTTACCCACGCAGGAGGTGAGCGATATAGGCCTGAGGTTCTCGAAGCCCAGTTTTTTACCCGGCTTGGGAATGAAAATGAGGTCGGCGAGTTTCCACTCCTGCGGTATCGTCCCCTTCTCCCAGCACTCCTGCATGTACGTTGCGAGGTTGGCAATTGAGCTGTCGACTAAGTTACGGAGCATTTTGTTGCTCACTCTGTCCGGCCCTGCCGCTGACTTAGTCCTTATCCGATTAATCTCTGCTCTGACCTCAGCCAGGGAGATTGGGGCGTCTAATTCCGAATTCTCTCCCCCTCCGTAGACCGGGAGGGGTTCAAGTCCGGCGGGATTGATGTACCTATTCCTAACTTCTTAGAGTTCTTTCTTAGTGCCATCAAATTGATACGCCATTCTTTCCAGCTGTTGTGTGGACGCTTTGTGCTATCCGGATCTAAGAGGTGACGAAGAAGTCGCCACTTTCCCGCGGTACTCATATTCCTCTCCGTCTGATCGCAGACGTTCCCCCAATTTTGATTCGTGAGCGTGATTGCGTGCTCTTCAATTTCCTTGTTTAAAGCCGCTATCTGTTTCCTGATATTTCGAGCCTATCTCTTCTGTCGATGTCGGTCCTCAAGCCTTTTCTTTTTCCTCCAGAGATTAACTAATCTCCTGTCTAGCGCTTTTTTGTCCCCCTCAATTTCCACCGCTTCGGTGGCTTCTTTCACAGTGCGCACTACGCCATCGCTCCACTCCGCAATATCAGAGATGGGAGCCGGGTCATCCCTGAGTGCCCTGAAAAAGTCCCAATTTACGGCCTCTACCCTCCGTTTCCGGGGTGTAGCCGGGCCTCCTTCTACCACCACTTCTATGATTTTGTGATCGCTGCCCAAGTCCTCCTTTGTATTGCACCACGTGGCTCTATTGCCGCTCCCCGTCAAAGTGAGGTCGGGTGTCGTGTCACACGCGACACTAGTTCCCTTCCTCGTAGGCTGCACCGGGTCGGTTATTAAATCCAGATTATGAGTTTGTATGTCGTCCCACAATTTCCTGCCCTTGATCGAAGTCTGCTTATATCCCCATGCTGTGTGGTGAGCGTTAAAGTCCCCCACGATCAACAGCGGGTTGTTCTTAATCATACGTCGCGTCGTCGTGAAGAGATCCCCGAAGTCGCATTTTCTTTGTCCGGGAGAGCTGTAGACATTTAATACAAACAAGCCCCCATCGAAATGCGGCCGCCGTGGCCGGGATTCGATCCCGTGACCTCGTGCTCAGCAGCCCAACACCATAGCCACTGAGCAACCATTGCGGGTGCACGCGATTACAGTAGCGTGCGACGTGACCTGCGTAGCCGCAAGCAAAACAGATAGGCCGGTTGTCAGATGTACGTCACCGATTCGCTGTGGTGCGCCTCGTCCATGTAGGAGGAGGCGTTGTGCGGGGCGGCTGGTGATATGGTGGCATGGGGGGCTGTGGTTGGGGCACAGTCAAGACGTCGGCGTATGTGAGAGGCGCACGTTGAGAGAAGGGGTGGGGCCTGGCGACTACTTCCGCGTAGCTGAGTGCTGCAGCCGGCGGGATCTGTTGGGGCCTGGCTATGACTTCAGCGTAGCGGAAAGGTGCGCCCGCAGGAACATGTTGGTGGCGCTCGGGAAAAATCTCGTTCAGCTCGTGCGCGATGGCGCGGCGGAGCGGAGGCTCAAAACTTGACGTTGGCTCTTGTACCGGTTGCGGTTGTGCAAAGGCCATCAAGGAGAGCTGGCCGAGCAATTTCTTCGCCCACGAACGCCTTCATTTCTGCCATCAATGCTGACTGCTCAGAAATGGCTGTCAATCCATCGAGGTGTTCGTCGCGCGATGTAGGGCGATGGGTCAATGACCGCAGCTTGCGTAGCTCCTCGTAACTTTGGCATAGTGTAATTATCTCTGCCACAGTGCGAGGATTTTTGGCAAGTAGCATGTTGAAGGCATCGTCTTCTATGCCTTTCGTAACAGTCCTGATCTTATCAGACTCCGACATGGTCGCGTTGACTTTCTTGCATAAGTCTAGGATGTATTCGATGTAACTTGCGAAGGATTCACCTACTTGCTGAGCTCGTTCCAGCAAACGCTGTTCTGCGCGCAGCTTACAAACAGCACGGCTACCAAACACATCCACAAAAGACGTCTTGAAGTCTGACCACGTCGGAAAATCCGTTTCATGGTGGTTGTACCATAAGCTGGCCACACCCGCGTTGTAGAAGAGCACGTTGCTGAGCTTAGCTGCTTCGTCCCATTTATTCTGGGCGCTTACCCGCTCGTAGGTCGTAAGCCAATCCTCAACGTCGGTGTCATCCGCGCCTGTGAATTTCCTCGAAGGGGTCCTGTGGCGAGGCACACCATAGCACGGTGCCGGTGCAAGGGGAGGCACTTGTTGGGAGGATTCTTCAGGCATGGTCGAAGGAACGGTGCGGGATCGAAGTTCCAGGTTGCAGGTTTTGAGGGCGCAGCACGCTGTACCAATTGTAAAGGGTTTAGTAGAGTTCGGAGCAGCGCAGCGGCGACAGTCAAACGAGACACGGCTTTCAAGTACGAGCGCCGTTGCCGAGCAAAAGTGCTGGAACCACTAGCGTCTGGGCCCACTAGAGCCGGACCCACTAGCGTCTCTCTTTGCTACATTGTTTATAAAGTTGTTTGGAAAAACTGATGATGTCGCATGCGACCTATTAGATGTTTACTTTATGCGTCGGGATGATGATATCTGTATCAGTGACACCTCTGTTTTACTTAAGAAAATGGAACTTGAAACGATATATAATCTTATTGCAGCGCAGCAAGTAGATGTAACCGAAGGATCGTCAGTTAAATGTAAATGTTACGAGGGATCGAGAGCGCTCATTCGGCCAGTTGGCTCTGATATGCCTGCGGACGCTTGCATATTCAAAGTAGACGGGGGAGGAATGCTTTACTCAGCTGATGAGCTGAAGACATTGATCGCAAACATTAAATACTCGCTTACGCACTGCTTAAGCTTCAGCGAACAAAAACAAAATAGCATATTGAACTTTATGCATGCGTTGACAAGGAGTAGACTCAATACAGTTGGTTGCACACGACACTCGAAACATATCACCGACAGCCTCATCAAGTTCTATCCAACGACAAGGCTAAATTTCCTCATCATAAAAGCGGATAACAACGCAAGAGAAGCAAAACGGCTGCGAATAGGCTTTGAAGCTTCGTCGCGTTATGTACCTGTTTCTTCGCATAGGCTTTCTTGCGATTGTGATATTCAGCTGCTTGTTTCATGACGCTCAGAATATCACAAAATGAACATGGAGTCTTTCAATTCTCTGGAAACTGTCTTTGCGTGTACCTCGAGGTTATAGCAACTCAGAATACCTTGCCCTTACCAGTCACCAAACTTTCAATAAAAGAGTCTATACGCTTTATTACGTTTAAGGAAAGTGCCAACTTTTTGTAAAAATGAGCATGTACTCGATACAGCACCTATGTTCGAAACGGTATAAACATTTTGATTACACGGCCTCAGTGCAAAGTGAACCTGCTCGTTGATGCTGCTCGTTGAGCCTCTAGAGATAGCTCATCGTTTTTACCTCGACATATTAACTGATTCTATCTCCGTAATAAAGCATTCCAAAGCTAGTGTTTGTGTCTTATCAGTTACTCAGCTGCTCAGGAAATGTCGCCCGTAACGGTTGGAAAGCCTGGCCGCCCAGCCGCAGCGCTAAGGTAAACCTTTTTGCAAAGTTCAAGTTATCCTTAGGATCTGGTCCTCAAAGCCGCCTAATAATCGTAGGGGGGAAACTGTGTCTCTCCAATAGTGGAACTGAACTGAAAACCGCTAGAAAACGGTACTTTTGCTCGAACCGGAGGTGAACGGAAACGTTGCGATTTTTTTTTCTGTCCTGAACAAATACGAAAGAAAAAATTCAACACTCTTCCAGTACCGTGAAGATGGAAGCCAGTGAAGCTGTGGCTGTGGTGGGTCTGCTGTAGTGAATATTGCTATAGTGAATTTATATATAGTCATTATTGACTATATTGAGCGTCTTCGGCATGTTCGTCAAAGAGCAAGGACACCAGCGTCTTGTTTTTGGTTGACGCGATGGCCAAGTAGTGCGTTTGCTGCGCCAAGTCCACCCGCCACACCGACGAGACCTCTACCGCTCCTAGTCTAGGCGGCTCATACCCACACATCCAACGCGGGTATGAGCTACACGTGATTTCTTTCTTACCTTCTTTGATTCTCTCGTTCTTTCTTTATTTCTTTGTTTCTTT
This sequence comes from Dermacentor silvarum, assembly GCF_013339745.2. Taxonomy (NCBI): domain Eukaryota; kingdom Metazoa; phylum Arthropoda; class Arachnida; order Ixodida; family Ixodidae; genus Dermacentor; species Dermacentor silvarum. The sequence continues at coordinate 8,546,056 of NC_051159.1, forward strand.
CCTTCCTTCCTTCCCTCTTTTTTATCCCTGGCTCATACCCGCATATCCCTGGCTGATACCCGCATATCCGGGGGGGGGGGGGGGGGGGGGGTAGGCGCCACACGTGACTTTGTTATCGTTAATCGCGACGTAACTGACGAGCATGGGAGGTTATTGATATTGTTACGATATTATCGAAAGGTGTTCAAGAGACGAGCCGCAGCGAGAAAGACGATGAAATGTGCCTGTGCTCTTGGTGCGAGCGAGTGTGGGCTGTTCACGGACAACCATATCGCGTTTCTGCGTCGGAACGCCGAGTAATTCAAAATTAGGTGACCAAAATGCTCGATAAAGACATCATTGAGCCTTCTTCGAGTCCCTGGGCGTCACCTGTGGTGTTGGTTAAGAAGAAGGACGGCACGTGGTGCTTCTGTGTAGACTACCGTCATTTCAACAAAGTTACTAAGAAGGACGTCTACCCGGCGCCACGTAACGACGACGCCCTTGACTGCCTTCACGGTTCCAGCTATTTCTCTTCTATTGATCTTCGCTCTGGATACAGGCAGATTGCTGTTGACGACATGGACAGAGAAAAAACCCCGTTCATAACACCTGATGGCCTATACCAATTTAAATTATTGCCGTTTGGGTTATGCAATGCCCCTGCCACGTTTTAGCGTATGATGGACTCCTTGTTCCAAAGTTTTAAATGGTCCACGTGTCTCTGTTACCTCGACGACGTCATCGTCTTCTGGCCAACGTTCGACTCTCACCTTGAGCGTCTAACAGCTATACTTGATGTATATCGAAAGGCGAAGCTGCAGCTCAGCTCGTCCAAATGTCGTTTTGGCCACCGCCAAATTACTGTTCTGGGCCATCTCGTCGACGCTTCCGGAGTGCAGCCTGATCCCGACAAAACTCGCGCCGTCCGAGACTTTCCGGTTCCGAAGACAGCCGCAGACGTTCACAGTTTTGTTGGGCTATGCTCGTACTTTCGTCTTTTTGTTCAAGGTTTCGCGGCAAATGCTAGACCCCTGACTAATTCTGAAGAAAGGCGTACAATTTTCGTGGCGTACTTCAGAAGCCACCGCCTTCTCTCGTCTCGTCACTCTTCTCACCTCACCACCCATTTTCGCCCACTTCGACCCTGATGCCCCTACAGAATTGCGTACAGATGCCAGCGGTCATGGTGTAGGTGCCGTCTTAGCCCAGCGTCAGCGTGGCTACAGGATCGCGTTTTTGCTTACGCAAGCCGCCTCCTATATATCACCATCGGAGGGAAACTATTACATTACTGAAAGGGAATGCCTTGCTGTTGTCTGGGCAGTTGCGAAGTTCCGGCCTTGCCTTTACGGTCGTCCTTTCTCCGTAGTCACTGACCATCATACCCTCTGCTGGCTCTCATCGCTAAAAGATCCTACAGGCCGGCTGGGTCGATGGCCTTTGAGGCTACAAGAATTTTCATATTCTGTGGTGTACAAGTCTGGCCGCGTGCACCAAGACGGGGACAGCTTGTCGCGTTACCCTGTTGACGACTCTGACTCCTCCAATATTGACAGTGCTGCTTGCGTTTTCTCAGTATCCCAGCTCCTTCATTTCGCCGACGAGCAACGTCGCGATGCCTGCATCAGAGCACTCTTCGACCGTTTGGAACACTCTCCGGTCGATGCTACTCTACGCCTCTTCGTCCTCCGCGACGGTACTCTGTACCGTCGTAACCTTCATCCGGACGGCTCTGAGTTCCTACTTGTAGTACCTAAACACCTCCGCTCAACCGTCCTAGAAGAGCTTCACGACGCACCAACGGCAGGACACCTCGGCGTATCTCGAACCTATGAGATATGCCACCGAGTACGTCGCCGAGTACGTCACCGTTTTTTCTGGCCGGGCCTTGCCCTTTCCATACGGCGTTACGTCGCCGCTTGTGAACTTTGCCAACGACGCAAGAAGCCTTCCCAGCTCCCCGCTTGTTACCTGCAGCCGCTTGACATCCCTGCCGAGCCCTTCCATCGTGTTAGCTTAGACCTTCTCGGCCCCTTTCCGGAATCTACATCAGGAAACAAGTGGGTTGCCGTCGCTGCGGACTACGCGACCCGCTACGCCGTAACACGTGCTCTTCCGACCAGTTGCGCTACTGATGTCGCGGACTTCCTCCTACGCTATGTCATTTTGATGCATGATGCTCCGCGTCAAATGCTCACCGACCGTGGCCATACGTTCTTGTGCAATGTCATTGACGACATCATGCGTGCCTGCTCAATACAGCATAAAATTACCACCTCGTACCACCCACAAATCAACGGCCTCACTGAGCGTTAGAGCCACAGGCTTACAGATATGCTATCGAAGTACGTTTCAGCCGACCACCATGACTGGGACCTGGCTCTACCTTACATTACCTTTGCGTACAACTCTTCCCGTCTAGAAAGTGCTGGCTTTTCCCCGTTTTACCTCTTGTATGGCCGAGAACCGACGCTACCACTAGACACTGTACTTCCGTCCATCACAGCTTCAACTAGCGATTATGCCCGTGATGCAATCGCCCGTGCTTACCATGCTCGCCAACTTGAGCGTGCTCGTCTGCAAGTGTCTCAAGAAAAATAGAAACAACGCTACGACCTCCGTCATCGTGATGTATATTTTTTGCCCGGCACCCTCGTGTTGCTTCGGTCACCATCGCGTAAAGTTGGCCTTTGTGAAAAACTTCTCTCCTGTTATACAGGCTCATATCGCGTGCTTCGCCATGTGACCGATGTCACCTACGAAATTGTTCTAGCCACGCCCACTACGTTTTCCGCGGTGTCCACCAGTGATATTGTCCACGTCGCCCGACTTAAACCCTACAACTCACCAAGCGCCTTGGATATTTAACAGCACCGTGACGGCGCCTTTATGTCCGGAAAAGGGGGGGGGGGGGTAGTATTACGATATTATCGAAAGGTGTTCAAGAGATGAGCCGCCGCGAGATAGACGATGAAGTGTGTCTGTGCTCTTGGTGCGAGCGAGTGTGGGCCTGGCTGTCTGGCTCCAGTGTAAATAGCCTGTAAATAGTCTCATTCGTCTGTGTCTTTCCACACGTAACAATATCATGACTTATCACTCATGTTAGTCATATATTCGTACCCTACCATGGCAATTTTGGTAAATACCATGTGAACGAGACGTCACAAGATTGTTGCCTACTTCCAGTGTACACGGACGCGATTTCCTGGAACCCGCCGTTAACAGCTTCGCTGTAAAAAAAATTTACTCGCCGCTGCGAAAGCGGATGTCCAGCGAAGATGTTGCAAAACCGCCGCTACAACTGTTGAGGGGGTTATGCAATGCTTTATTGACGGTTCGAAAGCTCGCCTTGAGCTTGTTCTTTATTGAAACGTGTGCTGTTCTGTATATTGTACGGACGATTTCAATGAATGTATGCGCTGTTCGCTTCATTTTGCTGAGCGCTTATAGCCTCTGCCTGGATGGATGGATGGATACAAAACGTTAATGAAAGTCCTGAGGTGCGTGACTCAGCGCGCTGCGGGCGCACCATTGCATTTCCGCTTGCTTACGGGGGTAATATGAGCCACTGCTGGTGATGATAGATGCTTGTTTAGAGCTTGTTCTCTATTGAAAAGTAGGCTTACAAGCATGGTTATAATGAATGTATACTCTCTTCCCTTGTTTGTAGGCTCTGCATTAAGAGGGCGTTTAGCCATTGCATTGTTGCTTGCTTAGGAAGGTAGAATCCATTGCTGGTGATGATAAGTTTTGCTCACGGACAGCACACGTAAAATGCTGACCACCGAGAGGCTAATATCTTAGCGGTGAAAAATAACGGTTTTTGGTTCTGGCTGGACACCTTTTCATTCATGCACGGGCTGCACTTGTCGCTCAACTATGCTACCTCATTTGTAAATACGCACCAACTTCCCGTGACTGTAAATGTAGCAGCATCGTTAGTGCTGTTTCCAGTTTATCGCATCTAGGTGCAGGCTCAGTGCTGCGTTAACGCGACGATATTTGCATCGCCTCTGACGCGCGGCACTCGCTATTAGCGGCGAGAAATTGGAGTGGCGCCCTCTCGAGGTGACGTCACGGCCAGGACGCCACTCGCTCCGGCTCGTTCGGCTGCTGTGCGCGCTCGTTCGCTTTGTGCATGCTCGGTGCATGGGGCGCGCCCCCTGTACTTTCTCAAGAATGTTTTGGGTGCTTTCTGCTTTCCGCTTTGACACCTAAAGTACAGTGTCTCTTTCGAAAAAGCATGAATCGCGAAATTTCTTGCTTGAATATCGAAGCTGTACACAGTTCCAGGGGGTACTGCTTTTGTAAAGCAGAGGTGCGCCGTGTCTGTCCAGAAATTTCTATACTCGCTATACTGTGATGCATTCAAAGTGCCTGAAGGAGGGAGGCGCGCATACATTTCACTTGGGCTTACTAGGATTGTAGACGGCAGGTATTGATTTTTTTCAATAGCGCCAATCAACGACAGGCCGTTTAGTAATAAAAAAGTGTTAATGTCTCCTTGGCCGGGAGATATCTTTGGATCGAGCCATCAAGGCGGTTGTAGAATACTGTATTTAGTAAACACAGGTATACATTCAAAGCTGTGATCGGGAACGGACAACGATCGTGCATATAATCGCATCATACTTCCCGACTTGCCTGAGTGAGTGAGTGAGAGAAAGAACTTTATTTAGGTCCTCAGAAGACGCAGGGGAGACCCCGCGCCACCCGGCTATAGTCCCACGTAGGGGACCGCCAAACCACGTTTGACGGCCCGATCGCGGGAACTCTGGACGGCCAGGGTTTGGTCGTTGAGTTCGGGGCTGCCCAAAAGCTCAGCCCATCTATCCTCGCTGAAGGCGGAGCCGATAGCTTCACACTCCCCCAACACATGGTTCGATGTTGCCGTTAGTCCACAGGCAGGGTAGTCCGCACTGGGATACCTTTCAGGGTATATAGCGAGAAGAACCACAAGGTTAGGATACGCATGGGCTTGTAAAGGTCGAAGGGTCACCGCCAGCGGCATGCATAAGGCAGGGTGCGGGAGGGGGAATACCCGTCTTGACGGAAAGTAATGCTTGGTGATCTCATTATACGTACGCCTCAGTCTCCTAGTTTTCTCCTTTTCCATTTTCGCCTGAGTAGACCACGGTGGACCACTCTGGACCATGGTGGACCAGCTGAGCCACCCAAGCACCATGGCACTGCAGTGAAAATTACGTCAACCACCGCGCGAGTTTCCCGTTCCACTACGTGCGAAATGAATGTGTGAGCCAGTAAGCATGAGTGTGTGATTTTTGCGCGCTCTGCGAGAGACTACCGGAGTACGAAATTCTGCAGATGAATTATTACAGAGGCCAGTTGTCACTTGCTTCATCGCACTCACTGTGACCCACAGCAACATGAACAAGGTGAAGCGTTTTATTAATGACAAATGTTTGGAATGCGAACTTACGAGTGACTCAAATGAGAATGATTCTTGGGGAACTGATGAGGCTGCGAACTCCGCTGCCAGCACCTTCTATCTACTCGTACTTAGCCTGAAGTGCCTTCGAAACTGAAAGGAAACGATGGAAACGAAAGTTGCCGTATCAAGCGCAGATCATGATGCTTAAGTTTCAAACTTCCTCATCATCGTATGGCGCCACAAGGTCGGTGACGAAATTGTCGACCTTCGACGGCTGCTCTCGTGAGTGCTATTTGATTGGGCGAATGATAAATTGCGTCGTCTTCAATGTCTGGTGAGCAATGGAGCCCTGGACGGTGATAACTGACCCGGTGAGCACTGAAGCAGCTAAAGCAGTTTTGTTGTGCGCGGCACACACAGACATAGCTTCCATCGTAACCGCCTGCTACTAAATGGTGACGGAACGGCCAGCTCTTATCTGCGTGCGCCTGCTGCACGACGGGACCACACCGCGCTCCACCGTCGATATCCGCGGTGGCACAGTGGCGCGCGCTCATGTTGTGTTCGCCCCATCCGAACCTGCGGCACCGCGCGAGTGCACTGAAAACGGCATGAGTGCCGTCAGCCGAAGGTACCATAAAATTTTTTCAATACTTTCTCCTCTTCCTCAATAAAGCGTTGTTTACATAGATCCCAGCATTAGTGTTGGGAGAGCACCATAATCCCTCTAACTGCGTGCGGCTTGAAGAACACGCGTAAACTTTCAGCGCAGGTTAGCAGCAGCGTCGAATTCTTGTACAAAAATAATTGTTGTTGTTTCCATGGAATGGGTATTCGGTTCTGCAAAGTAAGTTGAACCTGACATTAATTCATGACGGATAAAACTGGTTAGAACCGGTTTTACCGGTTTTATTTTATTTTTATTTCTTTGTCACTTCAGAGCTGCACCGGGACTGAACCGTTTTTGCTCAACCGGAATGAAAACTGGGGTCGAAAGATGCTTCGCTTGAACACGCTGCTTCTGCTATACGCTTTGCCGTCGCCGATGCACCCACCTTCTCTTCGAGCCGTCATAATTGAGCTGTGCCTACGGCGGTTCCCACAATCACATTCTTGGGCATTTATGCGCGTATCCATTTTGTTATCTGAAAAAAAAAATGTAAGACCATTGAATTGAGACACTTCATTTACCCAGAAATATGCACGACAGATAAATGCAAAAACTGTGGTTCTAGAGCCAATCTAGAACATATGCTATGGGATGATGATGATAAAAAAATGACAGCATATCCACGGGGTGAATGATGATGAGTGGGCGAAGCTCCGGAGGGAATCATCGGATCTCCCGCTTAAGGGGACGCTAGCACAAACGCGTTAGAAACGTGCAGTACTCTCTAGTAAGGGGGAGCGGCCACAGCGTCTTACGCAGCCATTTACACATGCCGGAACGTGCACCGCGTTTGCCGACGCCATCACATGACTGCTGAGAGAGTATACCCCCCGTATTCATAAACGCTCCTCGACTTGAACTTGACTTGCCACCGCCTTGGGCAGCGCGTTCGAAACGCGTTGAAGGTAAGGCGGAGAGGCCACAGCGTCTTACACCAGCTTCTTACACGGGCCGTAACGCGCTAGCACAAACGCGGTAGAAACGCGCTAGAAACGCGGCCTTTCGTTTATGTTGGGTATTTATTGCCATCGTGGTGCGTGTGTCTATGTGCGCTTCGTGGCGTAGTGGGCTAACGCCGCGCGCTCGGAAGCGAGGGGTCCCTGGTTCGATTCCGCGGTACGGACACAACTTCGGAATTTTTTTTCTCAGACTGGTTACACACTACTACTACGACGACGGGGACGGAACGGGTGCCGCTATAAGGAGCTTCGCTCCTAAAAACCTTAATTTCCGAGATGGTGTTACGTCGAAGCATAAGAAACAATAATGGGGATGCCGCCTCTTGCGATCGCCTCCGAGCGCTGGGAGACTGTTTTGCTCAGCTCTGCCCTTGAATATCAACTTTGGGCTGGCTAGCGGACCGAGGAAGCCACTAAAACTCAAGAACTTATGGCCTTCACCTAGGAGGGACCTTTTTCCGATCCCGTAGGACCTTCGAATAAAGTTCTTTGACTGCCTGCCTTACTGACTGACTTGACTGAGTGACTGACTGACTGACTTGACTGAGTGACTGACTGACTGACTTGACATGACTGACTGACTGACTGACTGACTTGACTTGACTTGGCTTGACTGACTGACTGGACTGGACTGGACTGCACCGTCACTTAGGTGGGACCTTTTCCCGTCCTAAAAACGAGAGATCACCAACGAGAGACCGACGAACAGCGCAGAGGGCCTCGCCACGTTGCAGGCCGTCCTTTTGGGCGCAATATCCTGCAACCTGATTTATGCAGGTGGAGGCCATCTTCGACCTTCGGCGCATTATAAAGCTCGCAGCGTGCGTGGTTTCTCCATGCTGTCTCGGTACTCTCTGCAGACAGAAGTGGTTGAGGAGTTCTAAGAAGTTGTGGAGTCACCCCACGACACCACAGCCTATTGCCACTTCAAATCGACGATGCAGGATCGCAAGTCCGTGTCTGCGCGTAGGCGGCTTCAGCAGCTTCTCAACGAAGAGGAGCTCGTCGACCATCGGAACTTCTATGTCGTATGCGGCGGCTTCTAAGTTACTGTAGGCTGGACGCAAACAGCCCGCAGCAGCATGAACTGTTCCTTCGGCGCCCGCCGCAGAATCTGGGGGTCGCCTTGGCTACCACACAAGATGACATGTCCCTCGACAATCATGCCGTTCCGCTGTAGCACCTAGAAGATCGGCAGTCCCGCTTTGAGTGAAAGACCTAAGAACCGTTCAGACCGATGGCAGAAGCAGAAGAAGCTTTTTTATTCTTCCTTTTTTTTAACCTTGCAGCACGAGACACGCGCCGGAGCGCGCAGTATACAGTCCCCACAGGGGAACAGCGCGAAAAGACAAAGGACAAGAAGGGGAACACACATCATCACTGGTGTGTGTTTTTGTCCTTCGTCTTTTCGCGCTGTTCCTCTGTCGAGTATGCACCGACTAGCCCAAGCCTCTAGTTTCACTTAACTTGGGCCACACTTCAAAATGTTGCAAATGCTACGTAACAGGACTGAACTAAGGTAATGTTTGCCGTCGCTTGGAGATACACAGATAATATTTTGCATTCGGACTAATTAGATAATTATTCTTCAATAATTATTCAACTTCTCAGTTATTATAATTTGTCAGCAAATAACTTCCCTTATTATTAGCGTGCCTTCATTATCTGCTGACTTCATATGGCGGTGAATAACAAAAAAACGCTTAACGTTGCACTCGGCCGCGCAACGCTTGAAACAGCGAAGCTGGTTGATCGTAGCCCAGCATTTTCCGGAAGTCGGCGCGAACTTTTCATCTTATGACTCATGATGATGATAATATCTTTTCGCGCGTCTCGGACTTACGGGCGTCACTGCGCGTTGCATAGCGCAGCTTGCAACACGACACCGATTTCAAATGCCGACGCCGCGTTCCAGGAGACCCAGGAGGTGAATGCGTTTCTCTCTCTCGCTCTCATAGTGCGCAAAACCTCTTAACCTCGCAGAGGACGAGCGTACGAACGCTCCAGCTGTGGACGAAGAAGAGGACACTCGAACGCAATCATATGGTTCGCATAAATGCATGTTATGCAAGCGCGGTTCTATAGCCTAGTGGTTACAACGCTCGCTTTGGGACCTACATTTCGCCTCGGCAATTCCGCCTCAGCAAGAAAGTTTATCCTCTTGCTTGGTAGTTTCCTGATACGAACCACATCTTACGGCTGGCTTAAAAAGCCTCGCTGTTAAAATAGGGACTCTTGCTTGCCCGTATTCTCGTTCATTGCGTAGAAAGGATCTCAACTACGGCTCGTACGATGCCTTCAGGTAGCATATTATCCAGCCGTCTACTCCGAAATGTTCACGTACTACGTGACGCCAATGGTCAAAAGGGTAGGCCGCATCCGCCGCCATGGCCATAAGTGGCGCTGGATTACACTCCCAGTGTCTGATCTTGTACACGTACAAGGGTGGTCAAAAGTTTCAAAGCGACAGCTTGCGCGGACCCTTTGACTTCGTGGCGTGTCATGTATTGAATTGTAAGTGCTCCAAGGTTTTTGTGAAGACGGTAAGGGACACTGTTTATCAGCACCCACAGCTAATGACTGCAAATATTACCTCAGGGTCGCGCCGCTTCCTTGAGAGTGTACGTGTGCGCGCAAGCTTTGGCCTCGAAACCTTTGACCACCCCTGTGCATATGTGATAGTGCGCACAGCTTTAGCCCTAACTCAATGGTTTACGTGGGTGTCAGCTAACGTTAGCCGAGCTGTTTCACAAAAATAAAAAATGTGGACACCTTGCGCTAGTGATACAAGGCTGGGGTAAACAGCGGAGCTGGTGATTTCTTCCAGGTTTTACTATGCTTGGCTAAGTTTTGCTAGGAAATCCTAAGTGCTGCTATAGGCATGGTATTCCGAATCGGCTCGCCGCCGACGCACAGATTCGCGTTTGGCGGCGCGACGCGCTTCAAGATGAGCGGCTTCTTCTTCGGGTGTCCGGATCTTCTTTGGTCGTCCCATGTGAAGGCTACATGTACTCGTCACAGAGTCAACGAGAGTTCTGCCGCCGTCACGGCGGCTCCGACCTTTATCTCCTCGGTGAAGTCATGGCCAAATTTCGCCTCCACACTTGTCGGGGCGTGGCTGGTCGAAACATGCCGAACCACCGCCAGAGGCGCCTGCTGCAGTCATGGATACCGCGCGTGTTCGGCGCCAACGCGGGGAAGGGGGAAACGCGGACGGCGTCAGCAGCAGCTGTGCGCGTTGCCTCGTTGGTGCTGCTACCATTTCTTTCTCTCTCTCTCGCTATCATTTTCTCTATCTCTCTCCCGAGCACAGCGCGCGCCGCGCGCATGCTATCCTTCCCTCTCCTTAACGTCCCAGGTCAAGGCATCATTTGCATGGCACGGAGAGGAGACGAAGCACACGCCGCTCAGCGAGGTGGTTCTAGGCAACACGCAGTGACGTCATCGCCAGGCGCAGTTTTTTGTTCGCACTACGCGGCCTAATAAAGAGCTTAAACGTCTCCGATGTTAATCTATTCGGTCATTCCAGCGACTATAGGCGGCGCGACGGTAGGTCAAAATGGCTGCCGAGACGGTGATAAGACGATCTCGCAAGCGTGCGCATCTCGAGCAGCAAAGCACGTCAGGCACTCTAGTTTCGCTGCAGACCATACTTTCTCTCGCCAAAGAGACGCAACGGTGTGTAAATGAAGGCGAAGCTGCGTTCAACGCCGCTCACATCATATGCTGCGGCATCAAGTCCATTACAGACACCGAGGTCAACGTCGAATCGCTCTGCCTGCAGACGAGTGCAATCAAGGGCCCGCCGCACTGCGTGAACGTCGCAGTACGTCAAGATACAGGCTCTGTAAAGGTCAGCATGTCGTTACTAGCCTTGAAAATGCTCTCGGGCATGAAGTCATATGTTTGTGTTTTCGCAAACAGTAAACGCAAGCGCATACCGGTAACAGATGTGAGCTGTTTTTCAAGTGCTCCTGTTTTCAACAAATTGATCCTGTGCACTCAGAAACAAAGTTAAGTGCATTTCGCAATGTAAACTTTAAAAAAAGCCTGTAAAAAACAACAATTTACGAAACTCGTAACGTGCAGGGGTGATCACGGTCGTCTAGAGCCTCGAGCAGAGTACGGCGGAGCAAATGAACTGAAATTTAGCGTAGCTGTTTGACTAGGGACAAAGTAGTTGTGCCTGAACGGGTTTCACGTTTTTCCGTGCGCTTCGAGTTGTTGACCACTTAACTCGGTACCTGCTTTAAAATTTATTTATTTCTTGCGTAGAGCTCAGCTCAATCACTGTAGACAAGTGGGATCAACTCTGTACGCGATTCAGTGCCATGCAAACGTATTACGAGCTTCGCAACTGGTGCCAGTCCCTCAGGTCGTTACGCCCGTCTTGAAGTACATTTTGTAGATACCTTAGCAGTGAACACTAGCCAGTCAGGTAGTTCCCTTCCCGAAAGCAACCCTGCGCCCTCGTTTGACGCATCCCGTGTTTCTTTAGGGAACATGCACGTGGAAGGCAGGCCTTTCAGGCCAATGCAAGCATTTTTTTGCCACCCTGATTTAATTGAACCGCAAAGTACTTTTTTGCCTACATTGTCAAAACCATGTCCCCAACAACTAAGAGTAAAAAATAGCAAAAGAAAATGCCTACCTTATCAATAATAGGTTTTCCCTTGAGAAATTTTTCTTAACTATACCAGCTAGTATAAGTGTGTCTGCAATAGTGCATAAGCCTATCCGGTTTGGTTGCTTACATAAAAAATAGCAGAAGTCTGAGTTTTGTTTATCATTTTATTTTCCATGTTTAGGGCAAGCAAAGACAGCCTGGATTTTTCTCTTGTACCGACGTCCAGCAGCAGTTGGGACGTGCTGCCACATCAAGCTTGTATGAGCCACGACCTGTAAACACATTTTGTCACGTTCAACGACCAACACAGCAAGAGTTTCCTAAAGACGTTCAAAAGGAAATTCTGAAAGAACTGATTGAAGCTGCGCCAGACTCTGCGCTAGCTAAACACAAGACACGCGCTCGAAAGCAGCGCACTCTACAAGCAAGCAATGATTCAGATGTTCCTCGCATTTTTGACACTTTATTTACACAGGACCATGCAAACTCTCCTCTGAGTGACTATGCAAAGTTCCAGTTTTTTGAATGTGTGTGCAGTGGCATGACAACTTCACTGAAGAGGTTCTCTCTAGACATGTTAACAACAAAAGAAAGAGCATTTTATGAGAATGAGGAGTGTGTAACTGATGACAGAGCAAAACACATATGTGAAGGCACAGCAAATCAGCAGTGCACACTGTGGCAAAGTGAACGAAAAAAAAAAAGAATAACTGGTAGCATATGCAGAGAGCTGTACACTTTTCAAGAAACAGCGAGTCACACATGGTCGGCAAAAATTGAAAGAATCTATCAAAACCGCTCTTTTGCTGGCAATAAAGCAACAGCTTATGGTAAAGAAAATGAACCTCTTGCTCTCCACGAGTACGAACAACTGCAAAATGCTACAGTTAGCAGGCTGGGGCTCGTAGTTGTCCCTGAGGTACCATGGTTAGGCTACAGTCCTGATGGTGTTGTAATTCAGGATAAAAAGAAATACCTTGTTGAGGTTAAGTGCCCCATGTTGTGTAAAGAGCAGAGCATCGCTGAGCTGGTAAAATAAAAAAAACTGACATACATAGTCAAAAATGGAGAGAACTATGCATTGAAACTTAAGCACAGTTATTACTCGCAAATTCAGCTGGGCCTCTTGCTTTTAAACCTCGACATGTGCCACTTGGTTGTGTATTCCAAGGTAGAAAGCTTGGTGATGCCTGTGATGAAAGATGTCCAGCACATGCGTGAACTGCTTGGCAAGTTGCAGTATGTGTATTTTAGGAAAGTACTTCCCAAACTTGCCGACATAAGCAAAAGGTAAAATTGTGCACAAAACTTGGCAAAGCCATGCCACATGTACGATACCACGCATTTCATAAAATAGGGGCAAATGAAAAAAAAAAATTATGGGGTTTTACGTGCCAAAACCAGTTCTGATTACAAGGCACGCCGTAGTGGGGAACTCCGGAAATTTGGACCACCTGGGGTTCGTTAACGTGCACCTAAAGGGGGCAAATGACATTTTCTGAAGTTATGTGTACTTAGTGTAAAATTATGCACCATTAAGTACATAATTTATATTCAATTTATAGGCAGCAAAATATTTTACTTCAGGGGTGTGTCTGACTATAGCAGGATACAACCTAAGTCTCCAGTGAAACTCTTTCAACAGTGTGCCTTGCCACACAGAACTGTGCTACAAAAAAGAGAAGCGGTCAGTTGTTGAAACTTTCCTTGCTTGTATTGCTTTGTACTGTTAGTTCACTGTGCTTTCAAGCACCCTAAAAGACTGAAATCAATCCAGGGCTCTCCAATATGGCATGCCATTTGTTCATGATGCAGATTTAGCACTAAAAAACAGCCCCTCATTACAAAAACTTATCGTCAGCTAATATTGGTGAACACAAGTTTGTCATGCCACATGCTACAGTAAATAGTTGATCAATATGCGGCAGCATTTCCCACAATATTGTACCACTAAACATTTTGAATATTTTCACTCTTTGTATGGCCCTTTCAACGTGTACTCTAGCCCTTGCAATGTCAGCAGTCTTCAGGGCATCAGCTTCAGAAAACTGGCTCTCCTTTCCCAGGAATGGGGGCCTAACAATGCCCACAGCACGAGATGCACACAGATCATCAATAAAAAAACCTCTGTCAACCATGATGTCGTCAGTGAAAGACTCGAACTTGTCAAGAAGGCCGCAGCGTTCAGTAATAGCTTTGTCAGATGCACGTCCACCAAATGCATCACTAATAAATGTTATAGTACTCCCGGGGCTGACACACACAAGAAATTTAACCGTATAGGTTGATTTATACTGGGAGTACGTCAGCAGACGACACGTCACACAACCTGATCGTTCAACTGCAATTTCAGTGCAGTCTACAACCCCTCTTACTCTGCTGTACTTCTCGAAGTGCAAAAGTGTATTGTTTAACACCTCCTCTTTTGAGGGCCATTCAAAGGCTGACTGAAAAATTGCTGCAAGAAGAGGAAGTGTGTGAACAAAATACTTGTGCACAGATGACGCACTGCATTGAAACAGCACACCAACTGATGAAAATGAAACAGCCTGCCTCAGAATAACAAACACTAAAAGAACTCTATCTTTCGCAGTGGCTTCCAACTTGTTTTCTCTTGCGTGCCTCTCCACGAGCTAGACAATCTTGTTTAGAAGCGTCATATTTGGAATTCCAGTGAAGGCATTCATTTTATAATCTGTAGTAAGAAGTTCTGTGAGCTTAAACTTCTGAGCCATGTCATGTAGTACGTTGGCCTGCATTGCCTTGTCTGCGCTACTTTTCTGTAATTCTGGTTTCTGTAATTGATGGAGGAGGTTTTGCACCTCCGCTTCTGTGTGTCCTGAAATAAAAAGTTGAGTACCTGTAGTTGTATTAATATTGGCAATGTTAGTGATTGTAATTAACCTAATTTGGTGCCCAATTGCCCAATTAAGCACCCAGGAGGTCAGTAGCTTGACGTACCAAGGCTAGTGTTAGCGGGTAATACCAAGAGGCGGGAAGGGTAAAGGGGGATTGGATAGCAAAAGGACAACGAAGAGCCAGCGTTCCATTTTAGCATAGAGGCAAGGACAGTTGGGGCAAGATCGGTCTAGACGCAAGTGATATAGATAGAGATGCCAGGGTGGAGATAGCATTTGTCGGAATTTGGCGAAGAAGGCAGGACTGGTGACGGAGAGGAAGGATGCAGCTGCGGAGCATGGGTAACGTAATGCTACAGTAGATAGGAGTGATTTGCCTCGTGCAACAATTATGGTAATATTTAGAAATCTTACCTGTTGGCATCTCTTCATTTCCTACATGGCTGCTTGGACAGGTGCTTACTGCAGAAAGCCAGGCTTGGACAGGTTGATCTGCGGTACATAAACAAGGAGAAACACATGGATGAACAGTTTTGCCAGAAAAGCATGTGAACTTGTTTACAAATTATCCATGAAATGACGAACACAAAAACAACACAACCATGCAGCAATTGATATTTCATGTGATGCGTCTTTCGTATGTCAACACGTAAAAACCGCGTCGCCTCTCACCATGAACACAAGATCTCGGCATTCTGTGCTCCTGACGCAGTTATAAACAGGTTGTCATGGCACAGCTTAAGCAGTTGAAGCAGGCTCGCAGGCAGAAATTAAAGATAAGAAATCCTGTAACGCTTTCCAGGATGAGTACTCACCACAGTTTTCGGCTGCACATGGAACGACTGGGGGCACGCAGGCGCAAACCTCCTCTCTAGACACAGCTGGCGGCAAATCGTCTGGTTTCATACCTGCAAATTCATAATCCAGTCGCAGCCGCGTTTGACATACCAACAGCGAAACAGCGATACTTGCACATTTGTGACAGCTTCGCAATACGTCAGCGGAATCAATGAAACAGGTAAGCGCCGCGTACCAAGCGCACGATTGCAATGACTCGGGAAACTATCGAATGTCGGCACCGCGAATTAAGAGATAGATAAGGCACAGAAGGGAATTAATTTTCTAAATTATAAACACAGGATTACAGTACGTACCATGGCTGGCCTCTGTCAGTTTCCTTCTGCTTGGTCTGGGTTTTACTTGTGTTTCGTGCGTCCGAACAGGCATTTTTAGTGAAGGCACGGCCCCTTTCTTCAGCCGCGGCAGACGAGGCTTTAGGCTCCCATCTAGAGAAAAACCACAGCACCGCCAAACAAAGTTAACAACATAAGCACTGAACAACTGGATGGGCAAAAAACTTACCGAGGTTGCTCCAGAAGTAGTCTTCCTGCTTGAAGTGCTCGTTGCAAACATACATCTCGCCGGTGACTTCTTTGCCGATGCGCATCCTTGCAGCCCACAATTTCCGCAGTTTTTTGTGTCTCGGGAACACATGGAGGCTTACCTCACCCGCTACGGCACGGTTTTTGCACTGCGGCTCGCTGCACATGCGATTACTATTCGCTTTTTTCCTTTTCGGCGCGTCCATGACTACCGCGAGACCAAACCGCCGAACTGCGTCGCAGATTTCTATCACCGGGTGACTGTTTCGGAGGAGGACCGCGTGGCGCCGCCTGCGTCGCTGGAATGACCGAATACAATAGTCAGCAACATGCGTTTGTTTACGTCCTCGTAGAGTGCATCGGCATATTTTGAAACTCTGGCTAAGGTTAGCTGGGACACCCTGTATAAGAGGTGAATAGATGAACACGATTTTGCAGAAAGGTAACATATGTGCAGCTGGTTGGAACACACATTGTGCAGTAAAGTTGCAAGCATAATTGGCTAGGAATCGCGCTACGAAAGGCGATACAAGTGGAAGGCATATTTGAATGGTAAATTAATTGCCAAGGGCGCAAAGGAGTGACAGAGTGTTCACATCACTGGAGCCAAACCAATAGCGATGAGGCACCTATAAGTTGTCAGATAGAAGTATCATACTTGTTCAAACTATCAGTGAAGTAGTTATATGAATATCTCTTTGGAAATCTGGGCACCAGTGAGTACGAATATTTTCAATAGCGCGTTTTCTACAGAACGCATGAGTTTTAGTCCAGCAGTCCTAATAATACAAGCTGCTTCACCTAACCCTTAAGACAGCCGTGGTTTGTGTTGTAAAGGATTTAGTAGAGTTTGGAGCAGCGCAGCGGCAACAGTCAAACGAGACACGTCTTTCAAGCACGAGCGCCGTTGCCGAGCAACGCGCTGGACCCACTAGCGTCTGAAGCCACTAGAGCCGGGCCCACTAGCGTCTGTCTTCGCTACATTTGCCCCGGGAGTGATAAGGGAGCCGTCCGGTGACCTAACAGCTCGTCAGGATAACAGGATCGTAGTATGGCTTGAGGCGGTCGACATGTACAATGCCTTGTCCACGATGGAGCTGGTCCGAAGACGGTTCAACTGGTACGATGATGTAATTCACGGGAGAATTCGTTCGATGACGCGGTATGGGCCTTCATAGTTAGCAAGGTGACCTTCATAGGAAGCAAGGTGACCGCGGGAATGGAGTCGCCGGGAGAGCTCTTCCGGCGCTCTTGGTCGTTGGAAGTAAAGGCACGTGCGAGGTCGCGGCATTCTTCCGCCTGCCTTGCTGTAGAGAATTAGGCGAGCCCTCGGATGCATCTGGTTGGTAAGGTAAAAATGTGTCGATGGTGTGTGACGGCTGCCGACCGTACAGTATGAAAGAGGGCGAAAAACCAGTGGTGCTCTGCGCAGCGGTGGTGTACGCGTAGGTGACGAAAGGCAGAATGGCGTCCCAGTTCGTGTGGTCGGAGGCGACGGGCATTGAAATCATGTGGCCGAGCGTGAGGTTGAAGCGTTCTGTGAAGCCATTGGTTTGGGGGTGGTACGCCGTAGTTGTGCGATGAATAACGTGGTACTCTTTATGAATGGTTTCAACTACCTCTGACAGGAAGACACGACCGCGATCACTTGAGCAATGCTTGCGGTGGACCATGCCGAAGGATGAATCGGCGAAGCAGGAATGAGGCAGCATCGCGCGCTGTAGCTGCATGGATAGCGGTGGTTTCGGTGAAGCGTGTAAGGTGATCTACTGCCACAATGGCCCAGCGGTTGCCAGCCGGCGTCAAGGGACGTTGCCCATACAATTAAATTCCAACGTGCCCGAACGGCCGGGTAGGGCATGGTAGAGGCTGCAGACCAGCAGGCAAGAGCTGGGGTGAAGATTTCCGGCGCTGGCAGTCGCAGCAGGAGCGAACGAACTGTTGAACGTACTTGCACATTACTCGCCCGTAGTAGCGCTGTCAAAGGTGCTGGTAGGTTTTGAACACTCCCGAGTGCGCGCACTGTGGATCGGCGTGAAAGGATGCGTAGATTTCGGAGCACATACTGCGAGGAACTACTAACAACCACTGGCGGCCGTCTGCAATATAACTGCATCGGTGAAGCAGGTTGTCGCGAACCGCAAAATGGCCAGCATGACGACGCAACGTGCAGTGCTTGCCTGTGGCGATGGGTCAGCAAGCAAATCTATGATCGAGGCAATCCACGGGTCCTTGCGCTGCTCGGAGGCCATAGTCTCAAGGTCGATGAAGAAACAGCGAGCTCGGATAGTGAGCAGCAGGTATTGTCGTCAGGCAAGGGAGAGCGTGATAGGGCGTCGGCATCAGAATGTTGGCGTCCGTTGCGGTACAGCACGCGGATATCCTAGTCCTGAAGGCGAAGTGCCCAGCGGGCAAGACGACTTGAAGGATCCTTCAACGATGCCAGCCAACATTGTGGTTCGTGACCACATCAAATGGGCGGCCATACAAATAAGGCCGGAACTTAGTAAGCGCCCAGATGATCGCCAGACATTCTTTTTCCGTGACAGTTTAATTGTTCTCGGCTTTCGTAAGGGTGCAACTGGCATAGGCCACGACATCTTCAGGAAAGCCAGGTTTGCGCTGCGCAAGGACAGCGCCGAGGCCAACAACGCTGGCATCTGTGTGTACCTCTGTAGGGGCCTTCGGGTCGTAGCGGCTCAAAATTTGGCGAGTCGTCAGCAAACGACGGAGATTTGCGAACGCTTCCTCGCACACTGACGACCACGAATTAAGGGGTCCGTTTCTTCCAAGGAGCTTCGTCAGAGGTGACATGATGGCAGCGAAATTTCGAATCAAGCGTCGGAAGTAGGAACACTAACCTACGAAACTTCGCAGTTCTTTGATGGACGTAAGTTTAGGGAATTCGGCGAAGGCACGAAGCTTGGCTGGATCGGGGAGAATTCCATCCTTGGAAACGACGTAACCCAGTATCGTCAGCTACCGCGTTGCATATCGGCACTTCTTTAAATTTAATTGTAGGCCGGCGTTTCTCAAACACGTCAAAACACACCGGAGGCGTTGAAAGTACGTGGAGAAGCCCGGAGCAAAAGCAACAACGTCATCCAAGTAGCACAAGCACTTGTGCCATTTCAAGCCGCGCAGAACGGTATCCATCATGCGCTCAAAAGTTGTTGGCGCATTACAAAGACCAAACGGAATGACGTTAAATTCGTATAAGCTGTCAGGCGTCACAAAGGCTGTCTTCGGTCGATCGTCATCTGCCATAAGTACTTGCCAATACCCTGAGCGCAGATCAAGAGATGATAAAAAATTCTGCTCCTTGTAGGCTGTCAATAGCGTCGTCGATTCGTAGAAGCGTGTAAACGTCCTTACGAGTGATCTTGTTGAGGCGCCGATAGTCCACACAGAACCGTACAGAACCGTCTTTCTTCTTAACAAGGAGGACGGGAGATGCCCATTGACTATTGAAAGGTCGGATCACTTCGCGGCGGAGCCTGTCGGCCACTTGTCGATTAGTCACGGGACGTTCTGTAGCCGATACACGATATGGGCGTTGCCGCAATGGCGATTGGGAGCCAGTATCGATGTAGTGCTTAACAGTTGATGTCCGGCCTAGGGAAGTTTTCCCGACGTGGAAAGATGTACGAAATTCTTGTAAAATGCACCGAAGCTGTGATCGCTGGCGCGGTGTAAGGTCATCGGCAATTAGAGAATCGAACACATCTATGGGCAATGGGCCAGACGTAGAAATCGAGCCGAGCGTACTGTAACCGACATAGTATGTGTCTTCGGGAACATCCGTAATTTGTATGTCTTCGATAGCTTCGACATTGCCCAGACATTCTCCTCGGAGTAGCATCACAGGGTAAGGAAACGGGTTACAAATAAATAGAGCACTAGAGCCCTGTGTGATGTTCACCGTCGCAGCAGTGGACCTCTTCGAGTAGAAAAGCGGAGAGACGGAGAAAGTAGTGCGACGGCGTCGGAGAGGCTGCTGCAGTACATAGAGACAACCACTGACGAGTTGGGAGGAATGGTGGTGTCGTGTCTGACGAGTAGTTTGCTCGGAAGAGAAGCATTGTCGTCGAGCATCAAATCTGAGAGCGGCGGCAGTTCTAGTTGCCAGTTCGTGTGCAATAAATGACGGCATTGAGGCGGGAGAGAAAATCCCAGCCGAGGATAACGTCATGGGAGCACGACGAGATTACAATAAATTCGATGGCGTATACAACGTCCTCAAGGACAACACGAGCTGTGCACGCCGCTAATGGGTGAATAAGCTGTGCGCCGGCTGTGTGGAGGGACAGTCCAGTAAGGGACATCGTGACTTTCCGAATCATGCGACAAAGTTTTGCGTTCATAACTGATACGGCGGCTCCGGTGTCCACGAGTGCAGATGTGTGAACACCATCAAAAAACACGATATCACATTCGTCGGACTACCCTCAGGATTTTCGCGTTTAACCGGCGTCGCAGCCCTTGCCTCGTGGACTGCGACGATTAGTTTTCCTCTTCCCGAGCTGCGGGACGATGCCGCATCGGTGATAGCGAGCGTCGGCGTGGAGAAGGTGAGCGGCGGGTATTGGGCGTTGGGCGGAACGTAGGTTACGATGCCGAAGGGTCGTCGTAATATGGGCGGGGAGAACCGACCATACGACTTGGTGCATATGTTGTAGCGCTAGGTGACTGCACGCGATTACAGTAGCGTGCGACGTGACGCAAAACAGATAGGCCGGTTGTCAGATGTACGACACCGATTCGCTGTGGTGGGCCCCGTCCATGTAGGAGGACGCGTTGTACGGGGCGGCTGGCGATATGGTTGCATGGCGGGCTGTGGTCGGGGCACAGTCAAGACGTCGGCGTAAGTGAGAGGCCCACCTTGATGGAAGGGGTGGGGCCAGGCGATGACTTCCGCGTAGCTGAGTGGCGCAGCCGGAGGGATCTGTTGGGGCCTGGCGACGACTTCAGCGGTGCGGAGAGGTGCGGCCGCAGGAACATGTTGGTGGCGCTCGGGCAAAGTCTCGTTGAGTTCGTGGGCGATGACGTGGCGGAGCGGGGGCCCAAAACTTGACGTTGGCTCTTGTACCGGTTCATCATCATGATCATCATGATCATGATCATCATCATCATCATCATCAGCCATTATTTATGTCCACTGCAGGACGAAGGCCTCTCCCCGCGATCTCTATTACCCCTGTCTTGTGCTAGCGTATTCCAACTTGCGCCTGCGAATTTCCTAACTTCATCATCCCACCTGGTTTTCTGCCTTCCTCGACTGCGCTTCCCTTCTCTTGGTATCCATTCTGTAACCCTAATAGTCCACCCGTTATCCATCCTACGCATTACATCGCCTCCCCAGATGCATTTCTTCCGCTATTAAGCGGAAGCCGATATTCTAGTTGACATTAGCCAACTAGAATATCGACTTTCCCCGTTTGTTCTCTGATCCACACCGTTCTTTTCCTGTCTCTTAACGTTACTCCTAAGATTTTTCGTTCCATCGCTCTTTGTGCGGTCCTTAACTTGTTCTCAAAGTTCTTTGTTAACCTCCAAGTTTCTGCCCCACGTGTTAGCACCGGTAGAATGCAATGATTGTACACTTTTCTTTTCAACGACAGTGGTAAGCTCCAAGTCAGGATTTGGCAATGCCTGCCGTATTGCACTCCAACCCAATTTTATTCTTCTGTATATTTCTTTCTCATGATCAGGGTCCCCTTTGAGTAATTGACCTAGATAAACGGACTCCTTTACAGACTCTAGAGGCTGACTGGCGATCCTGATTTTTTCTTGCCTTGCGAGGCTATTGAACAATATCTTTGTCTTCTGCATATTCATCTTCAACCCAATTCTTACACTTTCTCTTGTGCCGGTTGCGGTTGTGCAAAGGCCATCAAGGAGAGCTGGCTTGCAATTTATTTGCACACGAACGTCTTTATTTCTGCCATCAACGCTGACTGCTCAGAAATGGCCGTCAAGCCAGCGAGATGTTCGTCGCGCGATGTAGGGCGACGGGTCAATGACCGCTGCCTGCGTAGCTCCTCGTGACTTTGGTACAGTGTAATTATCTCTGCCATAGTGCGAGGATTTTTGGCAAGCAGCATGTTGAAGGCATCGTGTTCTATGCCTTTCGAAACAGTCCGGATCTTATCAGACTCCGACATGGTCGCGTTGACTTTCTTGAATAAGTCCAGGATCTCTTCAATGTAACTTGCGAAGGATTCGCCTACTTGCTGAGCTCGTTCCCGCAAACTCTGTTCGGTGCGCAGCTTACGAACAGCAGGGCGACCAAACATCCACAAAAGACGTCTTGAAGTCTGACCACGTTGGAAAATCCGTTTCATGGTTGTTGTACCATAAGCTGGCCACACCCGCGAGGAAGAAGAGCACGTTGCCAAGCTTAGCTGCTTCGTCCCATTTATTATGAGCGCTTACCCGCTCGTAGGTCGTAAGCAAATCCTCAACGTAGGTGTCATCCGCGCCTGTGAAGATAGCAGGGTCCCTGTGGCAAGGCACACCAGAGCACGGTGCCGGTGCAGGGGGAGGCACTTGCTTCTTCAGGCATGGTCGAAGGCACGGTACGGGATCGAAGTTCCAGGTTGCACGTTTTGAGGGCGCAGCATGCTGCACCAATTGTAAGGGGTTTAATAGAGTTCGGAGCAGCGCGGCGGCAACAGTCAAACGAGACACGGCTTTCAAGCACGAGCGCCGTTGCCGAGCTAAAGCGTTGGGCCCACTAGCGTCTCTCTTCGCTACAGTGTTTATAAAGATGCTCGGAAAAAGTGATGATGTCGCATGCGACCTTCTAGAGGCCTACTTTATGCGTCGGGATGTTGATATGTGTATCAGTGGCGCCTCTGTTTTACTTAGGAAAACGGAATTTGATATGAAAGGTAATCTTAATTGAACGCTGTTATTAGATGTAGCCCGAAGGATCGTCAGTTAAACCAAATGTTATGAGTGCTCGAGAGCGCTCATTCGGCCAATTGGGTCAGAAATGCCTGCGGACTCTTGCATATTCACAGAAGTAGACTGGGGAGGAATGCATTACTCATCTGATGAGCTGAAGGCATTGGTCGCCAACATAAAATAGTCGCTTACGCACTGCTTAAGCTTCAGTGAACAAAAACAAAATTCCATATTCAAGTTTATGCATGCGTTGACAAGCAGTAGACTCAGTCCAGTTGGTTACACACGACACTCGAAAGGTATCACCGACAGCTTCATCAAGTTCTATGCAAAGACAAGGCTGATGATGATGATGATGTGTAGTGTTTAATGGCGCAAGGGCCAGTTATGGCCAAAGAGCGCCATGCCAGTATTTGTGAGTTTGCAGTGGAGCGATGAATTCTGAGAAGTACATGAGGCGTGGCTGTAAAGGGGCCTTAAAATAATCGCTGTAAAGTTCGTAAAATATGCATGTACTAAAATGATGGCAGTGACCAATGAGGTGTACTATGAAAATGAAGAATGCATTGAGGAAGAATGATACGATTTACAAGATATAACAGATGCAAGAATTAGTCAGAAGCACAAGTGCCTAAACAGAGCCCTTGAAACACAAGGGCCTGAAGGCATGTGCTATAAAAATAAACTACCCGCCGGGGTGGCTCAGTCAGCTAAGGCGTTGCGCTGCTGAGCCCGAGGTCGCGGGATCGAATCCCGGCCCCGGCGGCCGCATTTCGATGGAGGCGAAATGCAAAAGCGCCCGTGTGCTTGCATTGTAGTGCACGTTAAAGAACCCCAGGTGGTCGAAATTATTCCGGAGCCCTCCACTATGGCGTGCCTCATAATCAGAACTGGTTTTGGCACGTAAAACCCCAGAAAGAAGAAGATAAAAATAAACTATCACAGCAGCATGCTCTGGAGAGAGGATGCGCTACGAACTTATTGGGCTAATAGCATGTAGCGCAACATCGTTCAAGAAACTGAGGACTGTTTTGTTATTAAAAAGAGGCTGTTCACCAATAAACATCATGGGATGAAGAGGGATATGGTAGTGGTATGCTACAGGGAAATGTTTCCTTCTCATCGTTTCGGCTTCCCGACACTCCAGGAGGACATGGAGTACGGTCAGCCTCTCACCACATCTACCAGAGGTTGGTGGTTCATCGCCAGTCAGCAAAAAACTGTGGGTGCCATATGTATGTCCTATTCTCGGTCGACAGAATAGGACATCAGTTCGCCGTGTATTCGTTGCAGAGGGAAAAATACCTATCTGTGGCTTTATCAAGTGAAGCTTATTATTTGTTTCAGCGTCCCACAGGCGCTGCCAGTGGCCTCCCAGTTTCCTTCGCAAAAAAGGCTTCAGATCTGTGGAGGGAATAGCAGCGGCAGGATTAATAGCTTGCGATGTAGTTGATGTGGCCAACTGGTCTGCGAGCACATTGCCCTCGATGCCTCTATGGCCAGGCACCCAGCATATTATTACGTGTCTATGAGATTGGTAAATGTTACACAAGAGTGAGTAAAGCTCAATGAAAACAGGATTTTATGCTTTTGTAAAGATGTTAGCACTTTTACAAGACTTAACGAGTCTGTGAATATTATTGCTTTTTCTAGTTTTTATTTCTTTATATGTTTCACCGCAGACAGTACTGCGTATGCTTCTGCTGTGAAGATACTTGTTAGGGGTTCAATACATCAGATTTAGAAAAAGAGGGGCCAACAGCCGCATAAGATACGCCAGCATGGGACTTAGATGCGTCGGTGTAGAACTCCGAGCACGAGTACTTCAATTGAAGTTCGCGGAAATGCATTGTAATTTCGAGCTCGGGAGCGTACTTTGTGACCTCTACAAAGGATAAATCACAATCTATCACCTGCCACTCCCAGGGCAGTGACAGCTTAGCAGGAGGCATTAGGCGATGTTCAAGAAGTGGGACATCCATCTCCTCGCTAAGTTCTCTTACACGCAGTGAGAAAGGCCGCCTTATAGAGGGTCGATTATAGAAAAGCGTTGCACACTTCAAATCATTTACGGTTACATAACAAGGATGTTCCCGATTGGAGTGCACTTTAAGAAAATAGGTGAAGCTGATGTATGTTCGCTTGAGATGGAGTGACCACTCATTTGATTCTACGTATAAACTTTCGACGGGGCTTGTTCTGAATGCGCCAGTGGCCAGCCGGATACCTAGATGGTGGACAGGATCTAGCATTTTTAGTGCGCTCGGGGCAGCAGAGTGATATACCACGGCACCATAATCCAATCGTGACCGAATGAGGCTCTTGTGAAGATTTATTAAACACTTCCTGTCGCTGCCCCAGGATGTGTGAGATAAAATTTTCAGTAAGTTCGTTGTTTTTAGGCATTTCGCCTTGAGGTGTTTTATGTGGTGGATGAAAGTAAGCTTAGAATCAAGTATGATGCCTAAAAACTTGTGTTCTTTGTTCATAGGTATTTGTTGTCCATGCATTTCGATAGTGGTATCTGCAACGAGACCTTTGTTCCTGGTGAAAAGAACACAAGAGCTTTTGTGGGGGTTTACTTTGAACCCGTTTTCGTCTGCCCACTTAGACACTTTGTTCAACCCCTGCTGTACCTGTCTCTCGCACACTGCAAGGTTACAGGACTTGAAGCCTATTTGTATATCGTCCACGTAGATAGAATAAAAAATAGCTGGTGGCAACGAAGCACGAAGCGTGTTCATTTTGACGATAAAGAGTGTGCAACTGAGCACGCCTCTCTGGGGTACACCAGTTTCCTGTACAAATGGACGCGACAGTGCATTACGTATTTTAACCCGAAATGTGCGGTTGTGTAGGTAGCTTTCAATAATGTTTAACATATTACCGCGAATGCCAATTGCCGACAGATCGCGCAAGATTCCGTAACGCCAGGTTGTATCATACGCCTTTTCCATATCTAGAAACACGGATAAGAAATATTGTTTATGTATGAAGGCATCGCAAATGTTTGCTTCGATGCGCATGAGATGGTCGGTTGTAGACCGTCCTTCTCTGAAGCCGCATTGGTATGGATCAAAAATTTTGTTTGACTCAAGGAAGTGTAAAAGGCGACGGTTTATCATTTTTTCAAAAAGTTTGCAAATACAACTTGTGAGGGCTATTGGGCGGTAACTTGTTACTAATGTGGGGTCTTTACCTTTTTTCAAAATCGGAACGACAAGGGATTCTTTCCATGCAGTAGGTAGGTACCCGGCATTCCATATAGCATTGAAAAGTGCGAGTAGTGTTATTTGAGTGTCGCTGTGGATGTGTTTAATCATATCGTACACGATCCTGTCAGGTCCAGGTGCAGAGCTCCGACATGTATTCAAGGAGGCTCTCAACTCGGTGATGTTAAAGGCATGTTATAGGGTTCGTTCTGTCTGCATTTGTGGTCGATAGCCTTGCGTTCTGCGATTTGTTCGTGCTTTAGGAAGGCCTCGGAATAATGATTCGAACTACAAATGCACTCGAAGTGTTCGCCAAGAGCGTCAGCTTGGTCTTCCAAGCTGTTCGCTTCATCGTTCACTAGCGGCAACGGATGGATTTCTTTTCCCTTTAGCCTCCTTAGCCCGTGCCATACTTTTGCCTCTTGAGTATACGAATATATACCCGAGAGAAACCTCTCCCAGCTTGCTCTCTTAGCCTGTCTTCGCGTTCTTCTTCCCTGTGATTTAACATGTTTAAACTCTATTAGATTTTCAGCCGTAGGGCATTCACGCTGTTTGCCCCAAGCTTTATTTTGTCTCCTTCGTGCCTGTCTGCAATCGTCATTCCACCAGGGGACCCGTCTTTTGAATGAAGTACTCGTTTGAGGGATGAACTTCTGAGCAGCGTCAATGATAAAAGCAGCAAAATATGATACAGCATGATCTATAGTAAAATTATTTATAAAATCTCGTGATAAGTACGTGGATTCCCTAAAGCGTTCCCAGTCAGCTGAGGCCAGTTTCCAGCGTGGGACATGCGGAAGGGAGTCATGTTCGGTTACTAAGTTTAGGGTTACTGGGAAATGATCGCTTCCGTATGGGTTTTTAGTTACACGCCATTCTAAATCAGGGCAAAGTGAGGCAGAGCCAATCGACAGGTCTATTGATGAATATGAACTATGATGGATATTTTAATATGTTGGTTCATTCTTATTGAAGAGGCACACACTGGAGTTAACAAGAAAGTTTTCAATGAGTCGACCTCTCGCGTCGCATCGGGAGTCTCCCCAAAGAGTGTGATGAGCACTAAAATCACCAGTGATAATGTATGGTTCTGGAAGCTGGTCGATGAGGCTGTAAAATTCCGTTTTACTGAGGTGATGGTTGGGTGGTATATAAATGGAGCAAATGGTTATAAGCTTGTTGAATAAAATTGCTCGCACAGATACAGCCTCGAGAGGCGTGTGTAGGACAAACTGTCGGCAAGCAACAGACTTATTTACAACTATGGCTACACCTCCGGATGAGGCACAAGCGTTGTCACGATCTTTACGGAAAATGGCATATTGCTTCAGAAAGTTGGACTGTGTAGGATTTAAGTGTGTTTCTTGGACACACAGCATTTTCGGATTAAATTTATGTATGAGTTCTGTGATGTCGTCGAGGTAACGAAGTAATCCTCTGACGTTCCACTGTAGTATCTGTGTGTTCATGTTGCAGACAATGTTTGTGCTGTGTGTCTCGTGTGAAAACACTAACTTAACTTACAGAGCCCTTGTCGGGCCCTGTGATGCGGGCTTTTTCTTTTTTGGAGCGGTCGAGAGATTCTCGCCGCTCCTTTGGCGCTGGCTGCGCCGTCTGGCTGGAAGATGTGTCCATCGGCTCTTGCGGATCGCTGGACACCAGCTCTTGAGACCGGTTTGTTCGCGGTGAAGGCCTCGTCTCGAGGGACAAGGCCTTGGAGGCCACTAGCCCGGAGGTTGATGGCCCCTTCTGCTGGGGTGGCGGAGCAGCGCTAGCTGCAGCCGCCGAGGGGGCGGTTGGCGTCGCTGGCAGCTGACTGTGTGTGAGCCCGACAGCCGCCGGAAGCCGCTGTGGCGCTGCCCCCTGACGCGCAACTTCGGCAAAGCTGGTTTTCGGCAGGTGCAATACCCGCCTGCGTGCCTCCTTGAAAGTTATATTTTATTTTAACCTAATTGTCACTATTTCCTTTTCTTTTTTCCAGGATGGGCACGACCGCGAGTATGCGGCATGCTCCCCATCACAGTTCACACAATGTAGAGAGCTTTCACACGACTCAGAGGAGTGTTCATGACTACTGCATTTCGCACAAGTTTGGCGGCCTCGGCAGTTCTGGGAACTATGGCCGAACCGCTGGCATTTGAAACACCGAAGAGGATTTGGCCCGTATGGCCTAACACGAAGCTTGGTGTACCCGGCCTCGATAGACTCGGGCAGAACACTTGAGTTGAAAGTAAGTATCAGATGCCTGGTCTGGAGTTATTTGCCATCTCGCCTCATTTTAATCCGTTTTACATTGATGACATTCTGCTCACTGAAACCCTCCAGGAGTTCAGCCTCACTCAGCTGCAACAGATCATCATCTGAGACAACGCCACGGGTGGTATTCATTGTACGGTGCGGGGTTACTGTTAATTGCGCATCTCCAAATGATACTAGATTGGGCAGTTTTTCGTACTGTTTCTGGTCTCGGAGCTCCAAGAGGAGATCACCGCTCGCCATCCTAGATGCTTTATAGCCTGATCCAAAAATATCAAAGTCTTTGTTGACACAAGGAAAGGTGACATTGCTCGTACAGATTTGTCTGTTTTTAACACGAAAGTGTTTTATGCCGGGGTCCACCAAGACTTCACTGACGTATTTCCGTCACGGAAATACGTCACACGAACATAATACAAAGAAAGAAACCAGAAGAAAAAGTTCCACAAACATGCAAAATTTGGAAATCGAACCCACGACCTCTCGGTCCGCGACGATAGATCGCCGGGCGTTTAACCCATTGCGCCACAAACGCATTTGCAGAGAGCTACACAGACGCGCCTTATATATCTAACACTCCTCCGTGTACCCGCGCTCTTGCTCGGGGCGGTGCCGCCGCCTACGAGCAGAAAAGAGAAGTACTGCATTATGACACTAACGCGCACCGACAGTATAGTGCCTAGAATATACTTACTAGTGTGCCGACCGCCGGGAGTTTCCAATGGGAGACGCTGGCACTGCCGGTGATGCCTTCCGCCGGAGGCCCCCAGACGGCGACACTGTTTGGGACCGTGCTAACCGAGCGGCGCATCACGCGTCGCTTGCGCATCACGCGTCGCTTGCGCATCACGCGTCGCTTGCGCTTCGGGTGCACTTCGGATGCGCGTTCGTAAGCGCAGTCGGTTGCGGCGCGTTGTTGCTTTCGAGCAAGTAGCGTGTGGTGCCTCCGCACGTCATTGCTGGGGTTCTTTTCTGTGCGCATGGTTCGTACTTGTGTTTGTTCACGGACGGAACCGACATGTCGTCGCAGAAAACGAGGCGTAAACACAGCACCTGTTTTGTCCCATATTGTACAACTGGATACCGCTCAAATAACGAGCAAGTCTCATTATTCAGCGCGCCTGCTGACTGGCCAGAACGTTTTGCCGAGTGGGAGAAGAATATAAGAGTGCAGATCGAAGGCTAACTCTGGCGGCTGTCGCTTGTGAGAAACACTTTAATAATTGCTACATTGAGCGCTCGTTCAAAATTAGTTGACGGTGTGTCGCCTATGAAAATGTGCCCTGTTTAATTACCTTCATTTATGGTAATTAGTTTAATTTATGGTAATTAGATACAACTTGGTGTGAATTTAGCATTTGTGGACATGTCTCGCATATAATAGTTTACTGTGGAAAAAAGTTACACTTCTTCGGAAACCACGTATTTATTTATTGGTATTTTTCGCAGAAACACCCCGTATCGTGTAGCGTTATAATGATAACTGTGCATACGATCGTTTGTAAGTGCAACAAAATCATATTCTTTCGATTACGCTTTGCACCTCAACCAACGTTCCGCAGAACGAAACGGGCTGGGACAGTCCATTGGCGTCTGTCGCACACGCGCGCGTTGGCTAGAGACGCCGCTCGGCATAGCACGGTCCGTACGGCTATCGCCGTCTGGTGGCCGCCGGCGGAAGGCATCATTCTCCGTGCCACCGGAAATCCCGCGGTCGGCACACTAGTAAGTATATTCTAGGCACTATACCGACAGTGAACGCTTCGGTGGTCTCAGCACTACGACGCCTCGATGCCAGCATTCGAAGGGACGCTGGCATCAAGAAGCACTACCAACGCCACCTAGGTGGCGTTCACCGTACTCAGCACAGCGGAGCGTGGCCTCCGCAATTAGCTCTGAAAATGTTTCTGAAGTTGATCGCGGAGGCTGCAATTACGACGCGCTGTACGCGCTGACTTGACTCGGTGACGATTCAGTTACGTGCTTTGTCTTGCGCGTTGTATTAGTGTGTCAGTTACGTGCTTCGTCTTTCGCGTTGTGCTAGCGTGTGCAGCGTAGTGCAGCTTCCATATGCACGACGGTTGCTCATGGTCATCGACGTTGGTAGTCGTGATGGAGGAGACGTGCCACCAGGCGTCAGCGTGGGTGCATCAACGCCTAAGGGCGCTTTAGCCACAAAACACCAATAGACATTATATATCAATGTGCAATAAACATTACACTACTTCTGTGAAGACACGTTTCACTTTCGTGTTCTATACCGATTCCTATATAAGAGGGATCAACCACATTTTTTTTCTGAGTGAATCACATGGAATCGGGGAAAAGTTTCTCTTTGGCGACCAAAAAACTGGAACACTTCGTCGGTGCGCCCTCGTTTCAGACGGCGATCACGGAGTGGAAGGAATGAACTTGCCATAGGTATATATTGATTTTTTAGCAGCAACGCCAGCCACCCACCATGGAGCCCAACAAGGGGACGCTCCAGGGCCTGTAAACACAAGACCTGCAGACGCCAGCTGTACGTAACCACTATAACCAAATATGGAGTATCCCAGTTTGGCTACCCACACAAGGTTAACCCTAGCTGCCTGGGAAATTGGAAGTAAAAGGAAGTGAAAAGAAGTCAGGATAGATTGAAAGTGAGAGTGAAAGACGAAGGTTTAAGAGGAGGACAGGAAAAGGCAACTGCCGATTTCCCCTGGGTGGGTCAGCCCAGGGGTGCCGTCTATGTGAAGCAGAGGCCAAAGGGGTGTGTTGCCTCTGCCGGGGGGCCTGAAAGGTCCAAACACCCGGCATCGACTCAACCCCCAGGATCTCCCTTTCCCCAGACCCGGCTAAGCCGCACATGGCGACACGCGGGAGGGTCCAACCCTCTTGTGCTCGGGTGCGTGGTGTCACAGCACACAAAGACAAGGCTGCATTTCCTCATTATAAAAGCAGATAACAACGCAAGAGAAGCGAAACGTCAGCGGATAGGCTATTTGAAACTTCTTCGCGCTACGTAGCTGTTTCTGCACATATGCTTTCTTGCGATTGTGATTTTGAACTGCTTGTTTGATGACGCTCTGAATATCACAAAATGAACATAGAGACTTTCAACCCTCTGGAAACTGTCTTTGTGTGTACCTCGAGGTTATAGCTACTCAGAATACCTTGCCCTCACCAGTCACCAAACTTTCATTAAAATAGTGTATACGCTTTATTACGTTTAAGGAAAGTGCCAACCTTTTGTAAAAATGAGCATGTACTCGTTCCAGCACCTGTGTTCGAAACGGCATAAATATTTTGATTACATGGTCTCAATGCAAAGTAAACCTGCTCGTTGATGTGGCCTTCTACGTTTGCAAGCCTCTAGAGACAGCTCATCGTTTTTACATCGACAGATGTAAAAACTGCTTCTATCTCCGTATAAAGCATTCCAAAGCTAGTGTTTGTGTGTTATCAACTACTCGGCAGCTCAAGAAATGTCGCCCGTAGCGGTTGGAAAGCCTGTCCGCCAAGCCGCAGCGCTAGGGTAAACCTTTTTGCAAAGTTCGAGTTATCCTTTGGATCTGGTCCTCAAACGCCGCCTAATAATGTTAGGGAGAAACTGTCTAACTCCATTAGTGGAATTGAACTGAAAACCACAAGAAAACATTACTTTTGCTCGAACCGGAGTTGGGCAGGAGCGTTGCGATTTTAGGAATGAAGCTCCTTAGGGCCGAGCCTTGTCTCCCGTAGGCCGTTGTCCGTCCGTTGCTCTGGTTTGCATGGAGACCGCTAGGGGTGCTGTGGTGCACAAGGGCTATATGAGCGCTTTAGATACTGTAGACATGCACAGTGCATATATATATATATATATATATATATATATATTGAGAAGTTTATTGGCGGTGCCCTCCAAAGACGCTACGAGTTCCGGGAACGGCGAAGCAGCGTGGCAGAGCGCTAGCAGAGTGGGCCGAGCGTTGGCGATGCCGCTGGGCGGAGGCGCGTCTTCTTCTTTACAATATATATATATATATATATATATATATATATATACAAGGTGTCCCAGCTGTCACGCAGTACGATTTAAAAAAGGAGAAACGGCCTTACGTGAAGAAAACCTAGTGCGTATTGTTTCCAGTACAGTGGTCTAGCCGCCAGTATTTTTTTCGCTACGGAGATTTTATTAATTATTTGTAAATAATTATCTAACTCGATAAATACTGTCCTAATTATCAAAGTGTCAATGAGAAAGTTGTAGAGCAACATGAAAAACTCCCGATCTAGCTTTCTGTTGCTCAATACGTGATACATAAATGTGTTTTTCCGAGTGTGAAAGAAGCCCGCGAATACACGCAGAATTGCCGCACGACTTGCCACTCGAGGCACTTTGCGTGTATTCGCGGGCTTCTTTCACGCTCGGAAAAACACTTTTATGTAGCACGTATTGAGCAAAGAAATCTGTATGAACGTCACCGTCTGGGCGACGCTCATGAAAGGGCCTGCCTCGATGGGAAACAATCAAAGAATGCGCCCGGCCGATTTGGGACGCAACACTATAGGTTGATCGCAGAAGCAGCAATTGAAGTGGGAGGTAAGGCGCCAAGGCAACAAGTAGGTAAGCTCTCCCAAGAAACAAAGGACCTAATAAAGAAACGGCAAAACATGAAAATATCCAACTCAAGAGATCAGATAAAATTCGCTGAACTGTCAAAACTGATCAACAAGAAGAAATTAAGGGATATTCGAAATTATAACGTGGGGAAGATTGAGGAAGCCGTAAAATATGGACGCAGCATTAAATCAGTAAGAATAAAGCTTGGCATAGGACAAGGCAATATGTATGCACTGAAAGATAAGCATGGTTATATCATCAGCAATTTCGATGACATGTAAAAGCAGCGGAAAAATTCTATACTGACCTGTACAGTGCCCAAAACAGCCAAGCTACTTTCATTCGAAATAGTGATGAACCGGATGCAGAGGCTCCTTCTATAACTAGCGATGAAGTTAGAAGGGCCTTGAAAGACATGACCAGGGGAAAAGCTGCTGGAGAAGATGGTATAACAGTATATTTAATCAAAGATGGAGGAGATATCATGCTTGAAAAGCTTTGGGCCATTTATACGCAATGCCTCACAGCTTCATGTGTACCAGAGACCTGGAAGAACGCCAACATTACACTAATACATAAGAAGGGAGACGTTAAAGAACTGAAGAATTATAGACCCATTAGCTTGCTTTCAGTATTGTGTAAAATATTCACGAAGACAATTTCCAATAGAATCAGGGCAATACTTGACTTCAGCCAACCAAGAGAACAGGCTGGCTTCAGGAAGGGATATTCTACGATGTATCATATCCATGTCCTCAATCAGGTAATCGATAAATCTGCGGAGTACAATTAACCTCTCTACATGGCTTTCATAGATTATGAAAAGGCATTTGATTCAGTAGAGATACCAGCAGTGATAGAGTCATTGTGTAATCAAGGAGTACAGGAGGCATACGTGAATATCTCAGCAAACATCTACAAGGATTCGACAGCTACCTTGGTTCTCCACAAGAAAAGAAGAAAGTTACATATCAAGAAAGGGGTCAGGTAAGGAGACACAATCTCTCCAATGCTATTCAGTACATGCCTAGAAGTATTCAAGCCTTCAGACTGGGAAAGCTTTGGAGTGAGGATCAACGGCGAATATCTCAGCAACCTCGGATTTGCAGATGACATTGTCCTATTCAGCAATAATGGAGACGAATTATAGCAAATAGTTGAGGACCTTAACCGAGAAAGTGTAAGAGTGGAGTTGAAGATTAATATGCAGAAGATAAAGATAATGTTCAATCGCCTGGTAAGGGAACAAGAATTCAGGATCGCCAGTCAACCTCTAGAGTCTGTAAAGGAGTATGTTTATCTAGGTCAATTACTCACAGGGTACCCTGATCACGAGAAAGAAATTTACAGAAGAATAAAATTGGGTTGGAGTGCATACGAAAGGTATTGTCAAATCCTGACTGAGAGCTTACCACTGCCGTTGAAAAGAAAAGTGTACAATCATTGCATTCTACCGGTGCTAGCATATGGGGCAGAAACTTGCAGGTTAACAGAAGCTCGAGAACAAGTTAAGGACCGCACAAAGAGCGACGGAACGAAACATCTTATGACTAACGTTAAGAGACAGGAAGAGAGCGGTGTGGATCAGAGAACAAACGGGGATAGCCGATATTCTAGTTGACATTAGGCGGAAGAAATGGAGCTGGGCTGGCCATGTAATGCATAGGGTGGATAACCGGTGGACCATTAATGTTACAGAATGGATACTAAGAGAAGGGAAGCGCAGTAGAGGTCGGCAGAAAACCAGATGAGATGATGAAGTTAGGAAATTTGCAGGCGCAAGTTGGAATACGCTGGCGCAAGACAGGGGTAATTGGAGATCACAGGGAGAGGCCTTCGTCCTGCAGTGGACATAAAATAGGCTGCTGCTCATGATGATGACTATGGATAGCGTGACACGCTTCTTCTTTTATTTTTCAGACACCGCCAAGTGATCACATAGGACCTTGCATTGTCTGGGCGGAAAGGAGGCACCTCATCTGTGCCTGTGGGCGTGAAATCATAGACATCAGTTCTGACACATCCCTACAAAAAGGCACTTCTAAAGTGCTTCTATTATATCAAAGATATATCATACCCCGCTGCATATGGCCAACTGCTTGGCTTCGCACAGTCAAATATAAAGCCAGGAAGTAGCACCGAAATTTCATGGGCGCAAACAAGATTGAAGAACTTGTTCACCGTGTTGCGCATTTAATGTAAGCTAATATAAAGACATAAGGTTCTTCAACTATCTGAAGATCTTCTAATTCTTGAAGTTTTGTTTTTAAATATCAATGTTTCAATGTCCTCGATTTTCTGTGAATAAATCCTATAAATAAAACGTCTACCGAGGAAGAAATATGTTTGTCTCATTCGTTTGACTGCTTAGAACACTCGCCTTTATTACTAAAATAGGCCAGTGATAAATGTCTGATAACACATTTTGGGCCAACAATCAAAATGGAGTGCATAACACGAGGATTTTAAAGGAAGAAATGCTCTCCTGACATTCCTATCCTGCATATATAGCTCGATATCTCCGAACGCGCGGCGCAGCAGAGCACGGTTGAGAGGGAATTCGTCCTTTCGTGCAAAAAAAAAATAATAATAATACCGAGGGGCTTCTTTAAGTTTTACATTTCTTGGTGTCGTTGAAATGTGTAAGGGCCTCCTTAGTCGATTAGTTTCAGTGTCACTGGCGGGAGCGTCTTGTGCAATCTCTCTGCAGCATATTCAGCTTCTACTTCGCCGACCTGCTGCTATACCAGTGCCATATCATCTTGGTCCGTCACCGTCTCGCCCTCGAAGGAGTTGAAGAGGCTGCGAAGAGCTTGTTAAGGAAAGCTCGCTTCAGAGAAGTGAGCCAAGCCGACAAGGTACGCATGCAGAGAAGGGGCGAGGTAGGTGGGGGATGGGGCATGCTCCTCACCTCACCCGCCTCCCCCCCTCAGCGCCGTCTCTAAGCGTGGAGAATAGTAACGCCATAATAAACGTGGGAACAGGGGTCCTTATCCCGCCTACTAAGCGTGAAGAGGAGTTGCTGATTACCCCTAGTAGGCGTGATCGGTAGGCATGGAGAAATATCTCGGTTAGAACTAAGCATGTAAAAATAACCCAAACGCACGCTTAGATAAGC